>NC_049244.1:32265237-32568267 GCF_011100685.1 Canis lupus familiaris | reverse complement strand
TTGTTATTGAAGGTGATCAATTTTTTGAGAACACTACCAGCTTTATTTCTGGATTATTTATCTATTTAAATTTTCCTCATTCTTAAGTCAGTTTTAATTCACTTAGAATTTCCCTTTTTAATTCTTTAGTTAAAAGAGGGAATATTTCCATTCATTTGTGTTTAATGATGAAAGCGTTTGAGATTTGTTTTTTTCTTTGAGATTAATTTTGGACTCATCCAATATATATTAATCAAAAACCTTCCTATTATTCTTTTTGAGATCATGTGCATATGAAAATTTCATTTCTGCTTTGGCCTAAGAATTATTTAAGAGAGTGGATTTTAAGATCATTTCAAAGTGATTGAAGCCTTTCAATATAAACAGTGGAATTAAATTTGAGCATATTCACTGTGATTTATACAATTTTTGTCTTGTTCTTTTTTGTGGGCTTATACATGATATATGATCGGTATTTGTTAAATATGGCATGGGCCACAGAAAGGAATTCTGTAATCTGTGCTCTTAGGGTACCGAGTTCAATTACATAGGTATCACACATGTGCGTAAATACACAGAAACAAATATATGAAATTAAAGTGTTTCTGTAATATATTACTCACATTGCTAAATCCTTGTACTGCTGCTTATTTGGTATGTCCTCATTCACAAAGGTATGGTGATGGCTAATTTTATATATCACCTTGGCTAGGCCATAGTACCTGGACGTTTGGCCAAACATTTTTGATATCTATGTGAAGCTATATAGGTTTAGATTAACATTTAAATTAGTAGACTTTGAGTAAGCAGGTTCCTCTCTATGATATGGGTGGGCCTCAAGCAATCAGTTGAAAGCCTTCATAGGAAAAGACTGACATCCCCACAGAGTGTGCTTCTGCCAGCACACTGCTTTTAGATTTGAACTTCAACTCTTTCTTGGGTTTACCACCTGCTGGCCAACCCTAAAGATTTTGGGCTTGCCAGCCTCTATAATTGCATGAGCCAACTCCTAAAAATAAATCTCTCTCACTATATACCTCCATACTGTTGGTTCTGTATGTCTGGAGAAGCCTGACTAATACAGGTGTGTTCAAATTTCCCAACTCCACTGTGCTCTTGTAAATTTATTCCTCTACAAAGTATGTTTCTAACAGTTTGTGCTTTACATAGTTGATACAAGATTGATGACTACTATCTTTTCACTGTAAAATATCTATCTATAAAAATGAAATTCATATTTTTTCTTCATATCATTCAATGTTAAATTCTTGTCATTTATGTTAAATTTGTATCCTTTAATGCCTCTATTTGGCCTATCTTGACCAATACTGAATTTCTGTTTCGTCAAGATTTTTTTTAAAGATTTGCATTTGCTTTAATATCTTTGTCCATTTTTCTGCTTTTCAACTTCCTGTGTCACTTGTTGTAAGGGTGGCATTCAAAAAACATAGTATTTTTCTTGTTTATTTTTTTTAACAGAATCCTAAGGTCCTTTTCGAATAGTAGGAAATTTAATCTGTTTACATTTATTCTTACAGTGGGTGCATTTATTCTTATTTATGCCATCCTTCTACAAGTTCTTGGTTAGCAGAGCTTCTTAACTTGTTTTCTTTTCTTGATTTGTTTTATTTTCTTTTATTTTAAGGGCAATGGTGTCTTTACTTTTATCTTGTCTTGAGGTTGGGAGGTATGTACTCCATTTTTTTTAATTTAGTAATTACCATTAATTTTTAAAAAACATTCCTTAATCTATTTTTAAGGGTAAATGGTTTCTTTTGAATTTCTACCTTAAAATAATGAATTAAGTGTCTTCTTTTGATCCCCTTACCAATCAACGACTCTTTGGTCTGTGGTCAATATAATCTAGGCTTTTAAATATAATAAAATTTCATTATTATTTGATATGTTAGAAGTATTCTTTTCAAGAATGATTTTTGACATTGGTATTCAATTTTGTATACATTCACAAATTACTCTTTTATTTATCATAATTCATTTTAGTACTAACCACCAGTCCACTCCTACCTTGATTTTATCATTTATGAATTATAATCTGCTTCTTCCCTTAGTTGGTAAAAGTATAGCTATGAATAAATCTTTTAAGATTGGCACTTACATAACTAAGGCTATCTTTCTTTTGCTTTTACTGCTGAAAAACACCTGAGCTATGAATCATGGATTAGAGATTCCTTTTCATCAAAACTCTAGATATTACTAACTCACTTTTGGACTTTTGTGTTGCAAAGGAGATATCTGAGACCAGAATGATTTTTTCTTTTGTTAATGATCATTTTTTTCTAGAGGTTATTTTACACGGATGTTAGAAGCACAGAATTGGGAATAAGATACCTGCGTTCAAATTCTGGTTCTGTAACTTAGTAGTTGTGCAACTTTTATGCTTCTGATTTCTTATCTGCAAAGCGGGGACAATTAAGACTAGACTATTTAGTGGGTTAGAGGTGTGCATGGGCACATGGATTTGTGTCCATGAGTCTGTTTCTGCATATGCGTATTCATGTATGTGCCATGCGACACATGTGTGTGCTCGTGCATATGCGTGTTTCCACATATTCACATGTGCTGTTGCAATGGACATGTGTCCATGTCTTTGTACACACATCTGCATATTTCTACATATCAGACATGTGTGTGCATGTACCTATGTGTGTTATGTTATGTTGCCCAAACGTTACCCACCATGGGCCAGGAGACCACATGAGGCCTTGCAGAGATGCCTCTAAGGGGACCAGCTTCATGATGCTGAAGTCTTATCTGGGCTATTTATTTATTTACTTAAATATTTATTTATTTATTTATTTATTTATTCATGAGAGACAGAGAGAGGCAGAGACACAGGCAGAGGGAGAAGCAGGCTCCATGCAGGGAGCCCGATGCGGGACTCGATCCGAGGACTCCAAGATGACACCCTGGGCCAAAGGCAGATACTCAACCGCTGAGCCACCCAGGCGTCTCCTTATCTGGGCTATTTAGCTGGTGCCTTCCCTCCTCTGCTTATTTTTCTCTTTAATAGTTTTATTTTGGCTGCTTATTTTTCTTTTAGTAATTTAAAGGAATGTTATCTCCTCCATCCCTACTGTCACTTCCTTTTATATCTTTTTGCCTCACTTAATTCAGGGGCTTGCTGACTTGTCACCTTTCCTCCAAGCGTGATCGCCTCCAACCTTCTGCAGTGTCAAGGGTGATTTTTTTTTTTCAAAGTGCACCGCTCTCCACAGAACATGCCTACTGCGAACTACGCAGCGACTTCTTTTCACCTACACATGGTGTTTCAACTCCTCTTCTCTACATGCCTGTTCACCCTTCCCCACCTCTCAGCTTCTCTTGCCACCCACCCACGTTTCACGGACACTCTCCTGCTTCCCTCCCACATTCTGTTTCATTTTAAAAAAACTAAGTCTGGCACTGCTCTTCCGGGAAGCCTCTCCAACCCTCCTGCCTGAATGAATGAGGGAGTCTCCCTCTGTGTACACTCACAAAACACCACCTGTGTCTCCCATGCACGCTTGTCTGAGAGTGCACACGATTGGCTAAATTCCACGGAAAGAATAAGTGGCAAGAGGAAGCTTGAACTCTGGCCTTTAACCTGGAGCTCCGTGATGGTTAACTGAAAGCTCAGTGCTGTCCTTGAACAGGTTGTGATGTTTGAAGCTGGGTTTTGAGGTCCTGTTGCTCAGGTGCAGAGTATGTCAGCTGCTGCCCCGCTGCCCCACCTGGTTCATCCAGGTGCTCTTCCAGGTGCCAGGTCTGGCAGGAGGAAAAGACTAGTGCACACTCAGAGGAGGAGGTGGATGGAGGTGACAGGGGTCTCCACTTGTAATGAGCCGTGAGCTGGGTGGAGCACTGGGGAGGGTTAAAGGTGATGTCCCAGATGGTTCCACTGAAAATTCCAATTCGCCCACTTAATTCAGGTAGCTCTGCAGGCTGAGTCAGACTGGAACAAATTACAGCCACTGGCGTCCCTTAGGAGAGCGTTAACAATGCAACTCAGCAAAGATTACTCCGGGAGCTCTTTATTATGCCCCCTCCGAGCCTTGGGGAGGGATGGTCTTTGTGTCTTGAGCTCAAGGAATAGTTTGCTCCCTCTATCTCTGAGCCAGAAATAGTTTTTTGGCTGTGGTTTAATAATAACAATGATGGTAATCATAATAATAATGAATTAAAACAGATTAACTTTATCAGAAACTGTAATTGGCTTCAATCCTGCATTGAATTCAGATTCTATTTAACAGCTACTTTTAAGCTACTAAAGATGTTCAAATGATTAGCTTTTGTGGGGTTGGAGGGAGGGCTGGTGAAGGAATGATTTAATATATAAGGAGAACTGGCATTTGCCATGCATTTCTCTGTGATACATATTTGCTTGTTTCCATCCTCACTACAACCCCAGTGAGGCAGCCTGGCAGGCATTGTGAGGTGAGGACATGGTGGCATCAAGCACAGCAGTAACCCATAGGTTTCTGGACATTAGCTCCTATTTGAGTCTTAGCTCTACCCCTTTGTAGCTGTGATTTTGGGCAAATTATTGAAGTGTGTGGGGCCACTATCTCCTTCTCTTCAATGGGGATGACAATGATTTATGATCAGACTTGTAGGAGACGGTGCCCAACATATGACAAGCATGTGGAGAATGATACTGTTTTTACTAGGGGCAGGACTGGGATTTGATTCTGAGTCTTTTGATTCCAAATTTATTAGCTAATATACCTAATCAGAATTCTTTAACCTCAATTTTTCCCCCTCATCTCTTATTTTTCTAAATCTTCATTTGTTTATCAAACATTTACTGACTGCTGCTACAATGGCCAGGTTCTGTGGGATGAAGAGGTGAAGTAAACACAGGCTTGTTCTTAGGAAGGCTGGTGTCTAGTGAGAGGGAAATGAACACCCCCATGCATGGTAATCTGGCAAGATCTGTGATGGAGGCTTGTTTGGGGCACAGTGGGTATAGGGGAGCGATGGAGACCGAGTCCATGAATTGTAGCTACTGGTGCAGGTGCAGAGGTGGTGAAGCTGGAACTGGGTTTCAAGTGCTGAATTGGAAGGAATGAGGAGTAATGCTGGGAGGTTGGAAGGGGTGCTTTCCTGGCAGCAGTGTTGGTGTGGTGTAGGTGTATGGCTGGTGTATAGTGCAGGAGCATCTGGGACAAGCTGGGAGCAAGGGGCTTGGCAGGCATGGTGGTGACGCAGACCAGTCCATGAAGGGGGTCTCCTAAGTCCTGCTGTACAATCTTGGTCTGCTGTATTTGTGTTTTGCTCTATAAGGAATGGGAAACCATTGAGTGGATTTGAATCGAGCTATGCCAAGTTCAGATGTAAGTTTTGGTTTTCTTTTTTTCTTTCTTTAAGGATTTTATTTATTTATTTGAGAGAAAGAGCACAAGCAGTAGGGAGGAGCAGAGGGAGAAGGGGAAGTAGACTTCCTACTGAGCAGGGAGCTCAACAAGGGGCTTGATCCCAGGACCCCAAGATCATGACCGAAGCTGAAGGCAGATGTTTACTGACTGAGCCACTCAGGAATCCTGAAAGTTTCAGGCTTTAAAAGGGAGCAAGGTGGAAGATGAATCAGGGTAGGGAGACAAGGCCAGGGAAATGAACAAGGGGCTAGATTCCAAGGAGACAGAATATGCTAGACCTTGCAGCTGGGGCTCGCAACCTCTGCACTGAAGGCTTTCCTTGGGGGGGGGGGGTGTCAAGGCAAATGAGGGAGAAAGGGGTGGGAGTGAAGAAGGTCACAAATGGGATAATTCTCAGGAATTCTAAAATCCAGGATGGGGCCCCAAAATAGGCTGCAGGAGTAGAGCATGAAAGGTGTTATAACTGAGAAGAAAGGATTTTGAGGCTGATGCTAGATAATTCACTAATAGAGACTGAAACCACCAGGACAACAGTTGGCCTGGAATGGAAGTGGAAGATGGAAGTCAAGTGCTAATATTCCAAGACCTCTTGGTTAGTAGGCAGCCATGACAGCACAGGTGGAGCAGGGGTTTTGCAAGATGGAAAAGACGAACTGTGGCAGAGGCGTCCCGCTGCCCAACACCTTCCATGGCAGAGAGTTGCAGTAAAGTCAGAAGAAGAAAGAAATCCCCAAGCCTGGCTCTGGACCCCAAGAGAGTTAGTTACGATGTGGGAGAATGAACTGCCTCCCCTTGAGAAACTTCCCAGCAGCTTTATTCCTATAAGAAGCTGGAGGTGAAGGTGCATGTCCAGATTTTAGTTGTGGCAGGAAATGGATGGTGGGATGGGGAAGAAGGTTGAAACTACAGGGAAATCTGCTTATAATAAACTGGGGATTCCAGGGGGCCTCCCAAGAAAAGCTGAAGAAGGGAAGCCAGTAGTTAGAGCAGGAAAAAAAAGGTGCGTCCTTCCCCTGCCCTTTATTTTTTTCCCACAGCTCTTGGCATACTTGATGGACACCATCTTCCTTTCTGAAATTTTCCTTTTGTTGTCTTCCTTTTGCCCTTCTCTCCCGGCTCCTGTCGGTCTCTCAGGCCAAGTCTCATTTATTTACATTCACTAAACATTTATTGGAATACCTCCTTGTACTTGCCGACTCCTTCTCTACTCCTCTCATTAAAACCAAGGGAATCTTCAACTCTTTCCACTTCTCACTCGGCTGACTATCTCCTAGGTACTGCAAATGTTCTCATGGCTTCAATTCCCACCTATGCATGTGAATTCTACATCCTGCCCACATCTCTCTCTGAGCTCCAGATTGCATTTCATGCTTCCTCACCAGCCTCTCCACCTGAACATCAGGTGCTCCAGCACCCTCCACAGTGGTGGGCTCCTGCTCTGCACATTGAGGCTGCTTCTCCTTGGGTGCCCTCTCCTCTCACGTGTGGCACCCCACTTATCACCCTAAAGCATAGGAAAGATACAAATTCCGAAAGGTCAGGGATTTTATCTCCTGTTCACTGCTCCACTTACAGTACCTAGAACAACAGTGCTTGGCACATGATGCGCTCAATAATACTTGTTGAATGAATAAATGATCAGATTCTTGGTGTCCTTCTGCATCACTGCTCACATCCAAAGAGATGCAAATCCTCTAGGTTCTGCCCTGAACCCATCTCCTCTTCCAAGCAGGATGCAGACTGCATGGTTTTCCTATTGCAGTGTCCACCTTTCTGGAACCCCTGCCGGGACGCTCTGCTGCAGCCTACACTCCACATTGCCACCAGATGGATTTTTAAAAGTAACGGTTGGTTCTCAAAGTTGCCAAGCACCTGGCAGTAAGTACTTACTCTCCACAGAATACCATAAAATATTGTTCTCCTTAGTAACATCAGGCTACATTGGATCCCTTTTGTTAGACCTTATTGGCATTTCCCACAAAGGGCTCTGTAGAATAGAAGCTCCTGAAGGTGCTCCGGAAGAGAAGTTTCTGTGGTTAGATGTGTCTAGAAAAAGGAAATGCTTGATCCTTGTCTTAAGAAATCACACTGAACATGACAGTTTTAAAGGATTTAATACCTCCAAAAGTAAAATGAAAAATAAGAGAGTTTAATTCAGTATTTCCCTCTCTATAATTTTTAAAAACCAAAACCTCTTTTTCCAGGTAATTCCAGTGAACAATCAATGGAATTAACTTTCTGTGAAAAATTATTTAGAAAATGAGGAACTGCTCTACTATATATTAAAGCAGTCTTGCCTTTACCAAAAATACACGAGACATTTTTAGACATCACATTTGGGTAGAATAACAGTAACAGATATAAGTCCAATTATCAAGTTTAATGTGGAGCCGAGGCTGGCAGGATGCATAATGTTACTGACTTTGGCTGACGACTGGCTACCTTAGCTCCTGTTAGTGACTGGGGGCTGAGAGGTACATTGTTCCCAAAGTTTAAGGAAATGTTATGGGAGAAGAATGGAAACTTCTAAAAAAATTGGACCCGTAACTTAATCTTTTGGAAAGGGGAAATAGAGCACCATTATTTGATGTGATGGACCTCTTCATCTGATGGATAAAGACTGCAAATCATCAGGTGCAGAGTGAGCAAGCAAGTGCCCTGAAATACACACTGACCAGAAACACACACTGGGACCCTGACCTTTGGTTGATCCCCAATTCTGGAGGACTCAGATGGGCTCTAGTGTATCACAGCTGGTCGCGTGACTGAATCTTTATGGAGGCTGCGTCACAGCCTTCCTGGTTCAGCTGCCTTGTCTCATTCCCTGGGACACTGTTCTTAGCCCCATGCTGGCAGTCAGTGTGGCAAATAGGAATTCTTCTGTTATCTAACACTAATGGGTTAATAGTTTCAGGGTCTAAAGAGAGACCTTTTCATGTTCCATATTCTATAGGGTCAGCAGTTGAACTGTATGCTCAATTAACACTGAGATTGGTGCATTTTTGCTAGGCTGTGGTGAAGATATTTTGGAAGGGCCATTCTAATCTTCTCAAATTGCATAACTTATCCCAGCGATTCTAAATCTGGTAGCTCCAGATCCTTGGATCCAAGTGATGTAAGGCTGAGGGTCTAGGAATTATTCTAAATTTCAAATGATAAGTCATACATGTGTGGATTAAGAAGTCACATCTGGGTCTTCTATCAAGATCAGTACTCAGTTCACACTTTTGATATCTTCAGTGTTGCAAATGAATAATGGTGATAGATAAGCTATAAAAAGAAAAACAGGATGCCAATCTGCTCAAACACAAGATAGACATCTCTGTGGACCTCCTGAAACAGAAAGGCAGTGAAGTGAGCAAA
The DNA here is from genome assembly GCF_011100685.1 of Canis lupus familiaris. NCBI lineage: Eukaryota > Metazoa > Chordata > Mammalia > Carnivora > Canidae > Canis > Canis lupus. Next base: position 32,559,550 of record NC_049244.1, on the reverse strand, counting down.
GCTGAAGGCACATGTCTGTTCATCTCTGGGTCTGTCAGAAAATACAGAGATGGTCACTTGAAGCTGGGAGTAAGTTAGTTCATCATCTATTTGGATAATAGAACTGAGGGGTCCTATGTAAGATGAGAGGTCAGTAAAAGCCTACTGCCTGAAGCCAGGCCCTGCGGAAAGACATCTTAGATCTAGAAAAATCTTGAGTAAAAAAGAGCCATGGTTACACTGCATGGAGTGGTAGCCCCAGCACCCTTGAGCCTGAGGGGTGATGGTTCAAATACAGACTCAGCTTTGTGGCCAGAAATGGACTAAGTTACCCATCACTCTTGTGACTGGATCTTCTCTACCCCTACATCATTCTGGAGCAGGGACTCTGCTTGCCAATGTTGGACTAGAACTTCTGTATTGAGGTCAGTCCTGTGGAAGTACTGAATAGAAGCAGCCATAAAACTACTGGATAGGGTGGGTTCACAGAGGAAAGAAAGAGGGAAAAAATATGCATAACAATCCAAAGCTGCCCTCTTAAAATGAACCTGAAATCCAAAATTCAAAACCAATTGAAGAAATTTTAAGCCAATGAAGATTACTAACCATATCTGTCAGATCAGAGGATTTATTTCTGGTGAGATGCCTTTAAGAATCTGAAAAAAAAAAAAAAAAGATTTGAAAAATAGGTTTAAAAATCTGAATAATTAAAGAGATAAAGTTCATTTTTTTAATTTTTTGAAACAAAGCCAGTAAAATGAATCAAGAACAGATGCTCACAATAAAAATTAAGCAGAAATATTAGAAATAAAAATACAGTCACTGATATTAAAACTCAATGGACATGATGAATTCTAACCTGGATATATTGGAAGAGAAATGGATTGAACTGGAAACGGCACTGAGGAACACATTCGGGATCTAGGACAGAGGGGGGAAAAGATATAAAAATTTAAAAATGTGTAATTAAAAGACATGGAGGATAGTTTATAACTATTCCACAAACATTTCCTAAGGATTTTATAAGTAAATAAAATTATAGTAGAGAAAGAATCTCTGAAGAGAAAATAGCTAAGACTTGCTCAGCATCAAAGAAAGTAGCTTCAGGAGTTAAATTAGCTTTGGAGTACTTAAAAATAATTCCATTTGAGTCCACACTGAGAGGCGTCACACAAGACTGTGGAACATGAAAAGTAAGAAGACAATCTCTGAAGTTACTAGAGAGAAAAGATAGAGTACAAGGTAAAGAACAATCGATTGACAGCAGATTCTTCCTCAGGAACAAATAGATGCTAGGAGACAATAATGTATTTAAAGTCCTGAAATGCCAAATTTTTATTGTACACTTAGGCACATTTTTACTCAAGAGAAAGGGCAAAATAAAGGCATTTTGAGATATCATAAAAAGGAAGACAGTTTGCCAAGCACATTTCTCTGCTAGCACGAAGCAGATGAACAAACAAACAAAAATCTTAAGAAAGACTCTCTGAAGAAAGTAGGGGAGGAAGCCAAGGAGGAAGGCATGGGATGGGAGAGACAATGGGGGAACTGTAGGGAAACATAATAAACTAATCACTATAGATGACAATGTGGCAGTTAAAATAAACTCAAAAAAACTATTTTTTAAGTGAACAATATTGAAACATTGTATGTTTTATGATACTTATGAATTATGGATGTTAAAGAGTTTGTTCCTTCCATTTTATCTCTGTTGGCTTTTAATAGTTTCCTTTTTCCTGTTCTTTTTTTCTTAAGTGGCTGCTCTAAAGTTTCTAGTATCAATCTTTAACTTACCAAAGTCTGCCTTCAACTAATACTGTACTACCCAGGTAGAGTATAATAATACCCTTCCACAGGAGTAATTCCCCACTCCCCCTCCTGTTCTTTGTGCTAATGTGACTTCTGCATATGTTATAAACTCTCCAGTTCATGGTTAACACTTTTGCTTTAAACAGTCAATTATCTGTTACAGAGAATTCTTAAAGTAAGAAAAAAAAAAAAAGAATTTCTTGTATTTGATAGTAGTTTCCTGTGGCAGTCATAGCAATTATCACAAACTTGATGGCTTAAAGAAAAAAGAAACGCATTCTTTCACGGTTCCGGAGGCCAGAAGCCTGAAATCAAGGTGTTGGCAGGGCCAGGCTCCCTCCGGGGTTCTGGGGCGAGAATCCGCTTCATGGGTTGGCTCTCTTTAGCTTCTGCTGGCTTCCAGCAATCCTTGGTGTTCCTTGGCTCATGGCCACATCTCTTCAACGTCTGCTTCTTTTCTTCACGTCACTTTCTTTGGATGGTGCCTTCTCATTTCTCTCTGCCCCCGTTTTACAGGCCATGTAGGGCTCACCCAGATTATTTAAGATGATCTCATCTTGAAGTTCTCAAAGTAATTGCACCCTTTTCCCAAATAGGGAACATTCCAGGAATTAGGATGTGGACACATCTCTCTGGAGACCACCGTTCAACCCACCAGTGTTAGGAGAGTGCGAAGAAATGGAAACCCTCCCAAGTGGCTGCGGAGAACAATTTGGCAATATCTAGGAAATAGATATAGCTAGTGATTCCTTTCTTGAACCAGAAAGCAAATATATAGGAGACAGACGTGCTTTCCAAAGCCCGGAGACTCCATCCAAGTAGCGGGCCAGATGCTTTTTCCAGTCCTCTTCCTGCGGACCAGGGAGCCCTGGAAAGTTTTGCCTTGATGCTGACGTATCTCTCCACTCTTCTGTCCGGTGTCAGCCACGCTTCCATTTCCTCTGATCTTGAAAGGCAGCGACCTTTAGTAATCTGGTGTTTATAGTTTCCCACCCTTTGCTCCTGCAGCCCATGTGCTCTCCAAATGGACTCCCTGGGGGTGACCTGTGGCTGCTGGGGTTTACAGGGATCCCCTGAGCAGGGGCAGGAGGGACGGTCCCACTTTCCTTTAGCTAATTTGTTTGAGGGGATTTCTGTAAATGGAGTTTCCTTAAAGCAGGGAGGGTCCGCCCTGCCATTATTACCCAGAGCAGAGCCGTCAGATGCATCAATGTTTAGGAAGAACACTGAACTGGATGAATGAGGCGGAGTAATTGGGCTCGGATCCAGCCTCGAATCCCACAGCAGGAAAGGGGGGCCTTTCATCCTCCTGCAGCCCTGCCTCCCTCCTCTTGCTTGCTGGGAGACACCAGAGTGCTGTCAAGGGAGCCCGGCCCAGAGAAGAGAGCTCACAAATGAGATCTGAGGCCCTTTAAAGATCTTGCATCTCACGGAAGAGGATTTCCACTAACAGGCAGGAGACAGATGCACGGCAGGCCTGGAGAGAGACATCAGAGAAGGGGGCTCTCCCCTGTGATGAGGGCATTCAGGGATGAAGCAAGGGGGGAGCAAGGCCGGAAGTGCTGTGGCTTGCTGTGTGTCACCCGGGCCAGGCTGACAGCTTGGTCCTAGAATCCCAGGCTCCCAGGAGGCAGAGCCATCAGGGGTGGGGGTGGGGTGAGGGTGGGGGGAGGTGGGCTCACTGTGCACTTGGCTCCAGAGGAAGAGGGATTGGCATGATTCACATGGTATAGTGGTCAGGCTGGGCAGGGCCTTCGAAATAATGAAGACACCAGCTGAGTTTCTATGTAGGACACTTTCTTTCTTTCTTTCTTTCTTTCTTTCTTTCTTTCTTTCTTTCTTTCTTTCCTTCTTCTTCTTTCTTTCTTTTTCTTTCTTCTTTTTTAATTTGAATTTTATATATTTATTCATGAAAGACACATAGAGAGGGGCAGAGACACAGGCAGAGGGAGAAGCAGGCTCCCTGTGGGGAGCCTGATGCAGGACTCAATCCCAGGACCCCAGGATCATGACCTGAGCCAAAGGCAGACGCTCAGCAACTGAGCCACTCAGCTGTCCCAGAACCCTTCTTTCTTGCTCTTCTCTCAGATCCTAGTCTCCATCTGTCCAGGGCTGAGGAGCGTGTCATCCAGCTCTGGACCACTGCTAAGGCAGCCACAGACATCCTCTCTCCCCTTGTGAAATACCCGACTCCTCTCACCTCTCTCCCTTTCAAACATCCTCACTCCAGACTTTTTGTCAGGCATGCTCTGATGCCAGGGCCCCATTGCTCATTCTGCCCCAGGTCCCCTGACGCCTCAGTGTGGTGCAGACACAACAGTGAAGGGAGGCTGGTGGTGCTGGACTTTGTCCCGGGGGTTTTGGTAAGTCACCTGAAGGAAGGTACGTCGAGGTCAGCTCTATGCCATGGCTGGCTGCTCCTGACCTTGCTCTGAATCCCCCACCCCCTCTCTGACGGTGATTATTACTGACAGGCTCCAGGTAGGCCCTGCCCTCCTGTCCTGCCCACAGCATGGTTACAGACCCCTCCATGCATGTGTGGCTGAGTTGGCACCGGCTGGCACACACATACCTCACAGCCTCTGCCTCACATACCTCACATACCTCACAGCCTCACACCAACTTCTATTTTCACTTTGAATGAAGCCCAGGCTCCTCAGTGAGGCTCACGAGGCCCTTTGCACTTGGGGCTACTCCCCACTCTGGCTTTGGCTTGCACACAGTGTACTCACATCTTGGATCCAGTCAAATCCAGAGCTGAGGGTGCAAATGCCTCTGCACTGCATCCATGTGGTCCCCTGCCAGGACTTCTCTTCCAGAGTCTCCCTCTTGGTGCGTCTCACTTGCACCCCTGCACACATCTCCCTCCCCCCTCCTCCCAGCACACTGGGGACCCTCTTGGTCAACAGGCTCACTCTGAACCAGAACACCTCGGTGTGGAGCGCTGTGCCAGGACCCCAGACTCGGATCTCCTGACTGCAGAACCTGAATGTCACCCTCAGTCCCAAAACATCCTCCCTCATGTGCAGGACAACTGCTGTCCCCACTTAAACTACTCTCCCAGGCCCATCACCACCATGAAGGAGCTTCTGAGGCTTTCCGAGCCGCCCTGGCTGCTGTTCTCTCACTGCCCAGGGCACTTTGGTGGGATCGCTTGTCCACGCACTTGAGGGTTTTTTTCCCTTTTTAAAAAACTTTTCTTCTATCAATATTTGATGAGGGTAATTTCAAAGACTTGTTTAGTATGATCTGCACATAAGGAGCCCTTCGGAGTATTTATCACGCTCGGGGTATAATTACATTCAAATCCTGAGACACTGTTGCTAGGTTACTGTTGCTCCAGGTTTCTCTGACTCCCATGCTTGAAGTGCTCCGCCTCCCCCTGGTGATATTAGGGGCAGGGGACCGGCAGGGTAGGACTTACCATTGTCCTAATGAAGGCGAGACTCTGGGGTCTCTCTCCATACTTATATATGTGTGGATATGTATATTTATATATATGTGTGTGTGTGTCTGTGTATATATATATATATATAGAGAGAGAGAGAGCTCGAGGATGTGCATGGTATGCGTGGTATATGCAGGGGCACTTTGCATACCTCCCCAGGTGGGGCTGGATGTGCAGATCACGTGGTTCATGCAAGCAAGATTAGAGAGGCAGGGAGGGGATAAAGAGGGCAGTTGCTGCCTTGAAAGACTCCCCGGGAAGGAATCATCTCTCAGCCTTCCCTTCCGCCCGGCTTCTCTCTGAGAACCTAGCACGCATCCTGCATCCTTCGAGGGCCCCAGGAGGAGTTCCGTTCTGACGGCAGGAGGCTGCCCTTGTCCAAGGACACAGGCTGCTTCTGAGGGGAAAAGCACCTGCCTTCTGGGCTGAACAGTAAGGGAAGGTGAAAAATCAGGATGAAGAGCCCAAGGCCAGCCCTCCCCCACGGGAGGCTCCCCCCAGCACAGCAGCACGGTGGCCTCTAAAAACTGGGGGACGGGTGGATGGAGTCCTGAACCTGAGGGGCTGGCCGCAGTGCCTCGGGGTTGGGGGTGTGGAGTAAAGGGGCAGAGGCCCTTCTTTCAGGCCTCACATTCCCCAAAATTCTCAAATGTAGACTTTTGATGTTATTTCCAAATGGGGCTAAATCACAACCATTGTTCTTCTTTTCCTTTTTCTTTCTTTCTTTTTCTTTCTTTCTCTTCTTTCTTTCTTTCTCTTCTTTCTTTCTTTCTCTTCTTTCTTTCTTTCTTTCTTTCTTTTTTCTTTCTTTCTTTCTTTCTTTCTTTCTTTCTTTCTTTCTTTCTTTCTTTCTTTCTTTCTTTCTTTTTCTTTCTTTCTCTTCCTCTTCCTCTTTCTCACAGTTAAAGGAGACAACTTGCTAAATGTAAGCCTTTAAAATATACCACACATTTATAACTCTGTTTTGGCATTTACATCTCTTTTCAATCAACTGAGACCTCTCAGCATAAAAAGTGGCCTGCCCCTGTCTACCTCGGACAGCCCGGTTTCATTTCTCCCTGCAAGTGTGGCGCCTGGCACCTTGCAGTAGATTGCTAATCCATGGATGCTGCCTGTGTGGCTGAACATTGATTAATGGCCGGTCAGGGCCAAACCCACACATTTGTGTTTAATGCACTAATGAGTCAGCACCACTGGCCTTGGAAAAGAAAAGGCAAGTAAAATGCAGGCCGATGGGTTCAGGACTGATTTAGCATTGGATTTGCATTTCCTGACTGCTGCCCAATCTATTTCCCATTGGCCTTTAGAAATGCACTAGATTGAATTGTGTTTCCTACTGCAAATTTTAAATAAGGTGGATGATACAGTAGGCACTGCTTTCCACAATCCCCTGGGTATAGCTGCAAATATGCTTTTAAACCTCAGAGCAATTTCCCCAGTCATCACAGAGCAATAATTGCTATTTGAAAAGAATATATACCCACATACACACACATAGTGTGTATAGCTCATCGGTGGGGAATATCGATTGTTGTCAATTTTTAATGCAAAAAATAATTAAAGACTTAGCATCTGTTCAAAATATTTACAAACAGATTAACTATTAGTGTTTATCTTCAAAACCACTAGCAAGATCTGGAGATAATTCTTTGAGACATCAACTGGGTAAAACACATTTTGTTTTAACATGAAAAGTTCCTAAGCCTTTGTGTCAGGGGATGCCACAGAGAGTAGATTTTTCCCAGTTGTTGAGAAGGTTAGCTAAGCTGGTGAAGGCTGATTCTGTACAAGATTGGCAAAGGATTCATGGATTCTTCTAAATGATACTGGAGAGTGAGAAGTTGAATTTATGCTGGATGAGTGTGAGATTCTTTGTCTTAAAGAATCACACATCTGATCCTTGTGTTTGCCATTTGCTTGTTACCAACAAGAATAGTCATTTCTGGTTTTGCTGACCACGGGGCCTTGACTCTGTCTCTGCTCTGGAGGTCTTCTTCTGAGAGAGGTTAAGGTAAGGCAATTCAAAAATAACTATCTGTATCATCCAGGAAAATGAAACTTAGACCAGAGATTTCAATCGAGGGATTTTGCTATAGGAGAATAGTTACAGCAGGGTTGGAGGAACTAAAAACAAGGGATGGTGGGGCAACCCAGGGATTAACAAGAGGTCAAAAAGAGGAATCACCATCACTCAAGCTGGTGACACAAAGGATGAAGATGGAGTGACTTAGAGCCCAGGAGCTGGGGCTGCCTGGTGGTTGCTGAGGCCAGGTGAGCATAGCTCTCATCATGATGTCTCCCTCTCCCAAAGTGGAGAGAGGGAGAAATTCCCTGGATTCTCCTCCTTTCCTGTCTTCCATACTCTTTTGTTTGCCTCCCACTGGCAGAGCCTAACCAGAAGCCAGGGAGCATAAGCACTTGGGAAAAGTAGTTGGCGGTGTCAGGCTTCTGAGGCTCAGTGCAGTGAGGGACACAAGGACAGATCTGAGGGTCGTTAGCAATTAACTGGCATACCAACTCAGGCCCAGTGCCAGATGAGGAGAGGGAGATAAAATAGTGAAGGAACCCAGAGGAGGGAGTGGATGTTTCTACGGGGGAAATCAAGGAAGGCTTTTTAGAAGGGGCACCACCTACAATGGACCTCAAAGTATAAAGAGGATCTCATCAATAAGGCTAGGGCTGAGTGATGGAAAGACAGAAGACACTCATCTGTAATTAAAGGAAAGGTAACATCCAATATAAGGGAAAAGATGCTTTGAGATGAGAGGAAATGGAACCAGACTGATGGGACCGGTTTCCATGAGGTATAGAGTCGAAGAGACTGGGTTTGATTGAAGATGAGTCAAAGGAGAGGGCTATCATGGGTTGGGTTGTTTAGCAAGCCGTCTCTGACAGAGATTGGTGTGCGGGGAGTTTATGAGAGGGTGCTCTCAGGGTCAGCACAGGTAAGGAAAAGGACGCAGGTCAAGATTGGGCAGAGGAGGAGCTGGACTGGTATGCGGCCACTCCAAGGCCTCAGCCAACCCCATGGGGAGCTCCAGAGCTGAGATGCCCCTTCAGACTGGTCCTGAGCTAGGACAAGGAAGAGGGGCCTTTCTTTCACTGGCCAGTCACCAGGTACAGGCTGCTCCACCAAGATGTGTGACTCCGGGTGAGGCAACTCGCTTTAGTCAAGGAGCATTCCCAGCCAGGGTGGGCAGCCCCAGTAGCACTTCCGTCTGTGTGTGTGTGGGGGGGGAACAAAGTCCTTCAGTTCCAGTGTAGACAACACAGCACAGTGTCCCTAGGCCCAGCTGAGGGAAGGAAAATTAAGGGTACCTACTCTGCACTGGGAAAAATAAGGGTACCTACCTGCACTTCACACACGTTACTTCACTTCCAGGCCCCCAGCAAGGTCCACATCTCCAGCCTCATTTCACAGGCAAGGAGGCTGAAGCCCAGAGAAAGTGACTTGCCCAGTGTCCCCAGTCCATAAGTGACGGAGTCAGAGTTTGAACCAGGTCTGCCCTTCTGCCCACGGGACCATGAGGAACTCTCATGGTGGGGAGCCCCTCTTCTCTGAAAGTCAGGAGATGACGACCGAGAGTGAGAGGTCAGTGGTGAGATGGAGGCTGGCTTCTAGAAAGCAGAAAAAAAATCAGAAATGACTTCAGAGCTGAATGTGATAAAAGAATAAAAGGATTGATTACAAAGCAATTGAGAGAGCCAGGTGAGTTGAGATTGCATGGAAGTTTTCTGGCCCTTAATGGTGTTTTATATTCTTTTTTGGCCCTTCTGTTAACGAAACCCTCCTACTTAGGTTGAAGAATCCTCCATTTTTTGAGCCTAGGTGGGAGAAACTGAAAACAGCAGGTTGTTACTTTGCCAGGCTCCTCTGTAGACCAGTGGCGCCCAGGATATGGGCTCCCCTGCTCACCCACAACCCCCAGCTTTGGTGCACACAGACCGTAGGAAGGCGGGGGCCTTGGGGAAGCTGGCCTGGTGGCCACAGGGCTTGGGTGGGGGTGACCACACAGGGTTTGGAGATGGCACTGGGACCTTGGTGGACTGTTTGGCAGCATGCTTTTGAGCACATTTTGAACATTGCTCCTAGCTGGCCTCTCCAAGTCTGGCTCCTTAGCCCTCCTGCCAATTCTGAGTGACCCAATCAATATCCTTTAAAAAACATTATCTTGAAACAATTTCACACTTGTAAAATATTGCAGAAATAACAACCCATAAACACTTCACCCAGATTCCCAAAATGCTAATAACATGTTACCACACGTGTGTTTTCTCTCTCTCTCATGTCTTTATCTATCTATCCTACTATAGTAATAATTGTTTCAGATAAGATTCATCAATGGATGCTAAATTAATGCTGGAAAGAATGCTCTCAAAATATATCCCCTTAATTATAGAGAGGAAAGAATAGCTTTACAGTAAAGAAACCTGGTAGATGCCCCCTTAACCCAGAGATCAAACTTAATATCACAAGCAAGGGGACAAATCAATACCGTGTGCCCCTTGATAGGACATGCCAGATGAACACACCATCACTTTGGTGGCATTCCTGCAAAAATGCACAATCTGAACTCACTATTGAGGAAACATTAGAAGATACAAAGCTAAGATTCATTCCACAAAGTTAAAGGACTATTTTCCCTAATATGGTTTTAGTAATTAAGGCAATACTCTATCCAAGTGTTTTATAACCTGCATAGCACCAAACCAATGTAAGATCATTCTCGTAGTTGTTTCCATGATGAAGTCTATGCTAGTGAGGAAATGCCTGAAGGGGGCACCCTTCCAAGGGTTGACTGCCATATTGCCAGGGACCCCCAGGAGCAGCAGGTGAACAGAGAGGGAGTAGAGGCAGGTGGGGACTGTTGGGGGACAGGGTGTTGAATACAATGTTCAATATCCAGTCGATGCTTTTGTGTCTTGTGTTTTCCACTCACCCCTGTGCACGATTATGGCTGCACGATTATGGCATATTTACTCTTTTTTCTGTCAAACAATGAAAGCAATGTATGGCAAAGGCATAGGCTGAGGGCTGACACTTTCTGAGCACTAGCTGTGCCCAGCACTGTAGCTATACGGTAGGTTGCATCCTCCCTATTATGAGCTGCTATGTGGCAGTGGTTAATGGCCAAGGCTCTTGATTGAGTTTCTTCATCTGTAAAATGGGGAAAATGATAAAGCATGGTTCACAGGCATGAGGCGAGGATTAAATGGGATACAGTGTGTAAGGTGTTTAGCACCATGCATGGCTACTATGAACACATAAATGTTGACTATAAGTATGACCAGAAGGGTGTTGGATTAGATGATGCACTTGAGGTCACTCGGCCTTGAGAAACGAACTGGGTATGGGGCCCAGATTTGCATTTTCCACACCAATATTCTCCTCTGGGTGAAGCAAAGAGATGAGAACTAACAGAGATCAAATGCCCATTTCACAGACAAGGAGACCAAAGGCAAATGGAGAGCTCTGGTCTCCCCTGGATTAGTTCCTTCTGCCCCCTTTGCCAGCTTCCTCTCTCACCTCCACTTGTGTTAACCTTGGTGCCCGGGGAGGTGGGCAGAGAGCTCATAACTCTGTAATTGCCTTGTGGATTTTATGGGGCCATATAACGGTGTGCTGTGCAAACTTTTATGAGTATTTATTTTACAATGTCTATTGAAATCATTAACACTTTCATTAGCCAGATTCAAGGGCCATGAGAGGCTTGGCTTCCCCACTAAGACCCTTTTTGTCTGTAGATTTTAAATAAAAGTTTAGGAAAACATTGCATGCTCATCCCAAGGCAAGGAGGTGTTTTCAGTGTCTCGCAGATCCAGATAGAATTAGAAATCCAGGATCAACTATTTATCCTTTTCAGTTCTGTGCTGGCTGGAAGGGGACAAGTGGAGATTACTAGACCAGTCAGTCCACAATATTTATTACTTCTCCTTGAAACTTGGATTTCGCTGGCAAAGCTGATTTCTGAGTGACCTCATGCCTTCTGAGATTGCATTTTCATTTTGGATTCCATAATTTCTGGCAAGGTAGGAGCTTGAGCACTGGACACCAAAAAAGATAAAAATACCATTCTTACTTCCTTTGAAATATGTGACTATACATTATTCGTGGCTGTATCTGATAAAATTAGGATACTGTCTCTAATGTACTTAAAATCTATGGTAAAGACTCAGAGTTGTTTATCAGATTTTTTTTTTTTTTTTTTTAAGTGATGCCTTAAGCTCATGTTGCTAAGAGAATTACTGTGCTTGTGTGAAGTGATCATTAGCAAGAAGTGAGCCAGTACCTGGAAATTTATCTCTGGTCAGGTAAGATCAGGATAGGGATGGTTTACTTTCTCAGGGCTGAGGCCTGTCAGGAAGCTTACCTAATTAAAATAAATGCACATTTTGTGCACTGTTTGACTCCCCCAACTATATTCAAGGAAATGTCTGAAGAACTATGAAGAGAGATGCAAAATCGAATCGAATCCTCTTGTCTAGAATACAAGTTGTTTTGTTGTTGCTGTGTTTTTGCTCCTTGTGGATCGTGCTTGCAGTGGGTGAAGTTAATCCTCCTCAATTCCTGGCCCCCTTATCATTACTGCTGCACTTCCAGGCTTCTCTTCCTTTATTTACTTTTGGGAGCACCTGGGTGGCACAGTTGGGTAATCGTCTGCCTCTGGCTCAGATCATGATCTCGGGGTCCTGGGATGGAGCCCTGCATTGGGCTCCCTGCTCAGCATGGAGTCTGCTTCTCTGGCTCCTTCTGCCCACCACCCACCACCCCAACTCATGCACTCCCTCTCTCTCTCTGTCCTTCTCTCTTGTAAATAAAAATATTTACTTTCCCCCCTTTATCCCCTACACCACATTCCCATTTCCTTCCTCCCCCGAAGCAACTGCATTTGTGAATTTGATGTCTATCTTTTTTGCTTCTATATGTTTTCACAAAATGTTTACTGTTTACTGCATGTATTTTAATGTATATAAGTGGTATTGTGTTCTATAATCTCCTTCCATTTCTTACTCTTCTCACTAAATACTATGTTTTTAAGATTCACTCATGCTGCTGTGTTTAAATCTAATCTGTTTCTTCTAATTGCTGCATAATGTTCCATTCAGATTTCCTTGTGTGAAAGAGTAGACTATTTTGAGGATGAGGTCTATCTGAACTTCAGAAAAAGCAATTCTGTGATTCTGGGGAGAGCAGGCTAGAGTCACTGGGGGATAGGCAGCTAGAAAGCAACTTCAATCATCCAAATGAGAGGTCACTTGGGTCAAGTACAGAGAATGGAAAAGAGAGGGGGTGTGTTAGACTTATTTAGAATAAGAGGATGTATTTTGACTACATATTGTACAGAAGGAGTGAGGAGGAGAAAGAATCAGAGGTGACAGTAGAATTTGAGCCTGAGGGTCAGGGTGGTTTTAAGTAGCAGCGATTCAGGGAAGAAACAATAGAAGGCCAGGATCTGGTGGAGAGAGGAGATGGCATTAGGATGGCCTGAAACCTAGACATATATTTACTCATTCAGTCAACGTTTATTGGGCACTTATTATATGCCTGGCACTGAACTAGCCTGCTAGGAACACAGGTGGGGGTGGACTATACAGCCATCTCTACCCTCATCAGAGGAAGATAGGCATTAACATCATCGCAAACGGGATATGGGAATACGAAGAGCCCTGATTCAGGTAGAAAATTGAGAAAGTGTTCTCTGGGGACATCACTGTTCAGCTGAATCCTGGATGGGTAGGAGCTACCTAGGTGATGAGAAAGGGAAAAGCATTCCAGGAGAAAGGTATTCCACACTGAGGAACAGCACAAACAGAGGTGTGGAAGTGGGAAAGAAGTTGGCACACGTGAGGTGCTGGAAGTAGGCCAGGGTGTTTGAGGCATCACAGGGAATGAGAGGAGGCCTGCCATGGGCTGGATTCTGCAGCATCTCCTAGGGCATGCTTGACTTTGTGAACCTCATCTGAAGAGGAATGGGAAATATTAAATGTTAAATGTTAGTCATGACCTGCTGTGCTCTGGTGAGCAATTCAAAACCAGGCTGCCTAGAGAAGGTTCTAGAAAGGCAGCATGGAAGGATGGGAAGATTTTTGCGAGTGGGGTCAGTGTTCAGGCAGAGAGGTGGCATGTAGGAAGTCACGGACGTGAGAACTAGATTGGCATGTTGGAGGAGTGAAAGAAGTGAGTGTAGCTGATGTGTAGAGAATGAGTGGTGAACAATCTGGGAGGATAGAATTCAGATCACCTCAGGGCTTGTGAGCCATTCTATGGAGTAAGGACACTACCCTTTATAAAAGGAGGCCATCAGAAGGCCTTAGGCAAGAGGGAGTCCTGTCTGATGTGGGGGGCTAAAAACCTCATTTAGGCTGCTCTGTGGAGTACAGATTGGACAGTAAGTAGGAACATTGAGGAACGGGTGCAGTTCTCCAGATGAAGGGTGGGGGCGGTTTGGACTGGGCGTGGCAGAGGAGATGGGGAGAAGGAAATTGATTTAAGAGGTCTGAGGTTGAACTGATGGGGCTTGATGATGGATTAGAATGAGGGGCAGGAGTCTCTGTCAGTGTGGTGGTGATGGGTTGAGCTTGAGCTGCCTGTCGGATATGCAAATGCAAATGTCCTCAGATCACTTGGATATGGCATTTTGACATGTAGGAGATGGTTTAGAGGCCATGAGATCAATTTCAGAATCATGTGTGCTGTGGGGAAAAGGGAGACCATGAGAAATAGGTGAGATCCTCAAGGAAGACTATGTAGGGACATAAATTGGGAAATACCTCTTTGGAAAATAAACTTTTTATTGTGGATTTTGAATTTTGTTATTCATTTTGAGACATTAAAAATGCAATTGCAGGCAAAGAAAATATAACATAATCTCATATTTCCATCATCATGGATATATTTGATCCTATCTGCTACGTTGAGAAAAAAGAAAAAGAAATAAAATATTTCTTGAACACTTGCATCTCATTCATACCCAATATAAACTGACTAAATGAGAGGAGAATATGATGGAGACTGAGATATCCTTCTGAGGAAGAGGCAGCTCTAAAGAAGAGAGTGGCCAGCTGTGTGCTACAGGGTAGAAAGCCCATGGACGAGATGGAGATCTGCTTGCAGTGATGGGAAGCTTTTGAGAGCACAGAGGGCATACGGTGAGGGGCTAAGAAGAGAATGGGAAGGAAAACTTGAGTGGACTCCAGTCAAGAAGCTGATAGTGCCCAGAAAGGAAGAAGATTTTTTAAATTTGTTTTCTTTTATTTTGCTTAGGGCTAGGAGGCACTTGAGGTCATTTTTTCAGTTCAGAGATAGAGGGAGAAGTAAAAGAGTCTGACTAAGAAAGTTAGAGTGGAACATTGGTGGAGGGAGGTGCCTGAGATTATGGCAGCCAGGATATCCTGCAGGAGAGGGGGCTGCCCCTATAAGGAGATGGGATACACCCCCAGGCCTGCAGGAAGGAGGACTTCATGGCTCCATATAGAGCGACCTTTAAAGTGGGGAGAGGTTACTAAAGAAGCACCTGGTGGATGGCCTTAATCTTCATAATAAACATATAAAGAGATCAACGTCTGCCTATCAAGGACTTGGGAATAATAGAAACATTTTGGATCTGTACAGGGAAGAACACAATAAGGAATCATTCAGGCTGAATAGAAGTACAAACATAAATGGTTACCGTTAGGATTACATACTCCATCGCAGGCACTGTTCTATGCCTCCTACATGATAATTCAATTCATTAGTATAATTTTTATACATTCTTAGTATCCTTATCCCCACTTTTTGATGAGGAAATTGAGGTGTAGAGATCTCCAGCAGCTTGGAGTCAGGAGGATTGCTGGATGCTATGAGGGGAACTGATTTAAGAATTCCCTTAAACCAGCTGGATGAAGATATGAGTTCAGTGGATATGGAACCCCTGTCCAGGCTGTTCAAAGAGAGACCCAAGAATAAAAAATGTGAAGGAGTGAAAGCACTGGAGGCCAGGACCAAAGGCAGATTCCAGAGTCCATGTGTGTGTAGGTGACATCTGAAGCCATGAGGCAGATAGGCTCACTCAGGGGCAGAGTTCAGAGTGTGGGGAAGTAGGGGTCTGGGCACATATCTGGAGGAATCCCAGGATGAAGGAATCCCAGAAGGAGTCAATCCCAGGATGAAGGAGAGGCAGAGGAGGGGAGGCTTGCAAAGGAGTCAGAACAAATGTTGGCAGGAAATCAGGGAGTGAGGCAGTGGCATGTCACTAGAGCAAAGGGAAGGGAGTGGGTATCAAGGAGTAGGGAGTGTCCAATAGGGCAGTGAGAACTTGTCAGGTGAGTGAAATGAGGACCCAAACATGCCCATTGGATGTGAGCATGTAGAGTTCTGATGACCCAAGCAAGAGCTGTTCCAGGGGAGTGATGGGATCTAAAGCAAGCTGGGAGTAGATTGAAGATGAGTGAGAAGTGTTAAGTAGGAAGCATGAAACTACCTTTCTAGGAGGTTTGGTATCAAGGGTAAAGAGGGCTGAGGCAATTACTGGAGGAGTACACAAGGCAGTGTTTGAGTGGAAAAGACTACGGGTATTTAAAGGGGCATTTTTTCTTTGAGAGAAATCCATTAGAGAGGGAACTAAAGAAAGGAGGGATTGTGGATAAGGTGCCTCTCCTGACAAGGCAGGAGAAGATGGATCTTAAACCATTTGGACGAACCAGTCTTTGTTGGTGGGAGGGAGAAAAGGCCAGGGAACAGGAGGGAGGGGGTGGGCTTGCATGCTTGGTGGTGAGTGGGCGAGAGTGTTCTGGGGAATAGACTCAGTGTTCCCCATGAAATAGGAGGCAGGGTTGTAAGCCAAGAGTGAGGCAAGAAGTGAGGGTGTCAGAGGTTTGAGGAGGGCATCTCCTTCCCTCAGAGCTGATGAGAGGAAAGTGGTATGCTTGCTGGGTGGTGTTGGGAGTCCATCTGAGAATAGTTACTGTGAATACCTGGTGAAACTGATCTGCCCAGTGGTACTTTCTGAATAAAACTCAGCAGCTTGCCCTCTGCCTCAGAACACAAGGAGAGCTGGGTCCTTCCTTTCAGAGCTGGCTTTTTGCCAGATGGATGTGATATAAAGAGAGAGGCAGAGGAGTAGCAAGTTCTGAAAAAGTGCTATGGAGTAATGGCCACAAGATGGAATTTTGATAAAGAAGAGAATAAAAAGAGAGAAGCTAGCTGATGGATGGGCACAGAGTAAAGGGGTTTAGCTATCTGGAGGTCCCAATGAAATTCTAAAATCACTGGGGAGAAATTGACTAAGCTACCTGGATAGGAAATCAAGACCTATGCATAAAAGAAATCATGATGACAAGATTCAGGTAGTTTGGGGAATAAGTAACCAGTGTGGAATAGGGAAGAAGACCACTGGGGAGGAGGAGGTCAAGAGACTGAGTGATCAGAATATTGGTTGGTCATCCGCGTGGACCCGGAAGCCACATGACTCCAGGGCCAGAGTCATCTATGAATGAGGGTGGCAGGAAGCACTGAGCAGGGGAAGAAGGTGGCATGGCCTATAGCCCTGGAAGGTGGCCTAGCCTATAGCCTATAGTACTCTTATGCCTGAAATGCCACAATTTGAGATTCCTTCTTTTTTCTTTTTCTATTTTTTTGAAAAGAGAGAGACAGTACACAAATGGGGCTGGGGATAGGGAGAGGGTAGGGGGAGAGAGAGAATTCTAAGCAGGTCCCAGAAGCATGGAGCCTGACACAGGGCTCCATCTCAGGGTTCTATCTTACAACTCTGAGATCATGACCTGATCTTAAATCAAGAGCTGGATACTGAACAGATTGAGCCACCCAGGTGCCCCTGAGATTCCTTTTCTGACTTAAGATGTCGTCCCCTTGAAGTTGCAAAGATTCCGAGGAAGAATAATACACCAAGCCTTGTGAATCATTTACTCTTTGGTATAAATGAGTTTCTCAGTAGTTCACAGAGAACACTTTTTGGCCAAGAGAACTAAAAAGGCATATGGAGTGAGAGGAAATGGCTAAGCCTAGAAAATGTCATCACAGTCAATCCCAGGAAGCAACACAGGGCAATTGGCTCAGTGTAGCAGGGAAGTTGTAATCAGGCAGGTGGAGTTCCACTGGCTTACAACAGCGCTGTGAGCAAGCAGAGGGCACCATGAGACTTGGCTCAGGCTTCCAGCTCACTGGAGTTGTGTGAGATCTAAGTAGGGATCACGATCCTGGACAACTAAAACAAACCACAGTTCGCCCTAATAAAGACCATTTCTAGGTGGCTGGCTGCTGACCTCACTGCCACTGCTGCGTAGCAGTGAATTTTCTGATTGGAGAGGTAGGACTATACAGACTTTGCTATTAAATTATAGGTCCCCTCTCATTATGGGAAGCAGATAATATTCATGCGTTTTAAGAAACTGATCACATTGTACTCACATGTCCATCCATCATCCATCCATCCCAAACCAAACATTTATTGATCAATTTCTATATGCAGGCCTTTTGATGAGGGGTATGCAGAGATATGAATAAGACATAATTCCATTCTTCAAAGAGATCATCACCTGGGTGAGGGATAGAAAGAGAAGTTAGATAAAGAAATAAAATGCTGTTTGGTAAATTCTGTAACAGTGAATTGCACAAAATAGCTAGGGAACATAGCAGAAGAAGTAACTAACTTTGCATACAATTTTTTTTTTCTAAATCAGAATATAAGCAAACTAAACATTGGTCAGAAATGTCCTAAAGTAGTCAGTGCCTTGTTTGGGTTGGGAAAAAGACATATGTGCTAAAATCGCTCAAAATTGCTAAAAATAAAGTTTCAGAAGGTCCTAGCACCTGGACAACTGTCCTGGTGTTGGCATGAATGGGATGTATTTTGCTGTGGTTTTGAGATGAAGAATATTCTAAATTAGTAGCAGAAGTATCGTCTGAGTTAACATACCTATACAATGAAGAGAATCCAAGCGAAATCGTAGAACTGCGATTTTCCTCCCACTTGGGAAGATATCAGAGCATCCTTGAGGCTCATAGGGAAGGGATCCCAGAAATCTATCTTTGGGACACAGAGCCTGAGATCTCAACAGGGCATGGAGACTTGAAAGCTTTCCCCCTTGCACTACTTTCTCTTTCATGTGTCTAAAAGCATGATTTTCAGCTTGAGGTCATAGCACAAGGGTATGTGGCCACACCTGTAATAACTAAAAATGATTCACATACCCACCTCTCAATAATAGTTTCAGAGTTATTTCTATGATGATACAACTCTCATTCGTGTTTGAATCTTTTCCCAGTGGCATAGAAGGGGATAGATTTATGGCTCTGAAGGTAATTCTGCATGACCGGCCACCTATCTTATTTCTAACGCATCTTTCCTACCATGAAGACCATTATCATTGACACGTGTCAAGGATGACATGGGAAAGGTTCAGCTGGGGGACTGGGAATTCTGTGGTATCTCTTCTCCAGGTATAAATAGTTGATATTGCAGTGAAGTGCTTATGATCCAGTCATTCATGATTCTTCTATAAAAAGAAAAGTTTAAAAAAATGATATGCACTAATTAAGTTTACTCTGTAGGAGGTGAATAAGTTCAAGGTTTCAATGGGGTCTAGAAAGAAACAAAACGGTGAGGTACGGATTGGTACTTCTGAGTGGCAGCTGTCATTAATTGCTGCTTGACCTAAGGTTTCCTCTTATCCTCCAGAAATCCTTTTAACACTCTCTCCAGCACCTGCCGGTCCATGAACTTCTGGCCTCCAGATCCTTTTGGCTTAGCTTCTGCTTGGGGTCCCTGCTTCCTTATCTCTCTCGAAGTCCCTTTAAAAGACAATTGACTTTTTGTTTCCTTTTCTTTCGTGGTCAGAGCACAAAGAAAATGAAAAGTTCCTGTGGTTCACAGTCTGGTTCCCTTCCAATCAGGTTGTCTTACCTGATGACTGAGTCACGGACACTAGTCTCTGCTCACTACCCCCTGCCCCGCTCCCTCCACTCCCCTGCCCTGGCTTTTCTGATGAATTGCCCCCTCCGACACACTAACAACCCTCTGAGCCCTGGAACCTGCAGTGAGTAGGATCATACAGTTTTCTTTCTTCTGACAGCCCTTTTCTTAAAGAAGCCAAACTCTTTTGGCCTTTCCAAAGTTTAAAAAATAGCTTAAATATGCCAGAGCATGTGTTCAGCGGAGCTTCATAGTACTTTTCATATATCCAAGTTACTAATTTTCAGGGACCTGCCAACATTTCCATTTTAAGCTTGTAAGATTAGAAAGAATAATTTGAAAATATGTCAAAACTTTACATTTTCCATCTAGGCCCTGGGTGGAGATCATCTTGGGGTGGGCTTTGTGGTGTCTTGGCTACTTCTCTTTTTTTTCCCATGGGTTGCCACCCTTTGTCCATTCACTGGAGTGCAGGAGGTGGGGTATAGCACAAGCTCAGTCTGCATTATTTTAGTGAAGTGCTAGAGGCAGAGAGAATGGAAGATGAGAAGACTATGACTCTATGGATTAAAATCAGATGTTACTTATAATTACATCACAGGCTCGAAGCTTCGATAGCTGATAACGTGCATTGAAGAGTCAGGTAGTGGCTGTGTAGTGCAGTCCACGGAAGAAGACATGCACCCCTGGAAAGAGTGATGCCTCTCCACCCTGGGCTTAGGCTTCTGTTAGACGCCCCCATTCATTTCACTTTCCCCATAACACACACTCACACCCCTTTAAATGCTCAAGACACACCCTCATCTCCACTCACCCCCTCACATACACCCTGTCACCACCACAACATACTCTCATATCTACTCATACACACTCACAGCCACACACTGGTGCACACTCGCATACGCACACATGCTCTCACACACAACACAAATGCATTCATTAATACACATACACACCTTCTCAGAAGTGTGCTCCAGGGGGCAGGGTGCTGACCTTGAGCAGAAGGCAGTGCAGAGGACCCTATACTGGGAATGAGAAGATTTGGTTGGCTGTATGACTTTGGGCAGACCCTTCCCCCCACCAGGGCCTTAGTGTCCCCACTTGGAAAATAAGGGATGTGAACCATAGAATGCTAAAGTTTGCTCCCAGTCCCCATGCCATTAGGAAGAGCCTCTCCCTCTTTCCCATCATTCCTGCACTGAGGGCTTCTCAGA
Source organism: Canis lupus familiaris (assembly GCF_011100685.1). Classification (NCBI taxonomy): domain Eukaryota; kingdom Metazoa; phylum Chordata; class Mammalia; order Carnivora; family Canidae; genus Canis; species Canis lupus. The sequence goes on along the minus strand of NC_049244.1, from coordinate 32,539,187 downwards.
AACTGAAAAAGAAGCTGAAGTGATTAATGAGGGAACAGAGATGAATCCATTTCAGTCTTTGCAGTTAATGATTTTTGTAACCTGCTGAGCTGGTCTGGCACCTTCAGACCTGTTATTTCGGGTAGTTTTTTGTTGGTCTTTTCCAGGCTTCCAAATAACTCCCCTTGACATGGCACCCATTGGTACTTTCTCTCCCTGGCCAGCTGTTGGTGGCACCAGAGGCCATTTGGAGCTGGCAAGCCTATCACTCCACTCACCCCCTCACATACACCCTGTCACCCCAATTTTCCAAGTGGGGATGCTTTTGCTGGCTGCAAACACCAGCAAAGTGAGTCACTTTGGGGCACTGACCTTAAAGGGAGAGGCATCAGTGATTGCTTCTCAGCAGCGTCTCTAATGGCCCAAGATGCACACAGTCGCTCCCCGTTTTATATCACTTTGCCACAGGCAGTGCACATTCACACCTATTAATTACTTCGTTTGGTTCTTACAAGAGCTCTAAGAAGAAGAGAGTTCAAATATTCTTATTGCAATTTTTGATAAAAGGTTAAGTGACTTGCCTTATGGTCACAGCTAATGAGGAACAGAGGTGTGGCTGCACTTGTTTTTTTCTGATTGACAGACCAGGGCCTTTCCTGAGGCTTTGCATCATTTTTAAGAATATGGATGTCGGAGACTCACTCCAGGGTTGAAAGGGTTCATGGTGTCAGGACGGGGGATGGGAACCTAGCTTGTTAGCTGGATCCCCAGGGGATTCTGCTACACCCTGGATTTGGATGTATGTGATCCAGAGGATGGGCCAGGCTTGGTGTGGTAAGAAAGCTGTGAGGTATGGTGGGACTGTGCGCTTGTAATGCTGAGGCCTGGCTTGAAATTCTGTGTGATACTAGGCTCCCTCTAGTTGTTCTCAGTCTCAGTCCCTTCACTTGATCATGAGGAAAATGAAGCCTAGGCTAGCCCCTTACCCACCCCAAACACAACACCACACACACACACACACACACACACACACACACACATGCGGGTGCTTGCATGTGCGTGCATACACACATAAGTACCTAAGTATTAGCTCAGAAAGATAGTATTTGGGAAAGCCCTCATAATGCACATGAGAAGTTGTATTAGTTAGTGTTTGCTGTGGTAACAAAGAGCCCCAATTTGTCATGGGCCTCAAACCATCAACCACTTATTTCTTACTGACTTAACGTGAGGGCTGCAGGTGTGGTTCTGCTGGCCTCTGCTGGGCTGGACTGAGCTGGGCTCCACATTCAGACTGAAGAGGTAGCTACTCTCAAGCTGTTCTCATGGTGGAGGGTAAGAACAAAACGGGCAGAGCCAAATCCCCCAAGAATAGTTAAACTTCTGCTCAGATAGGACCTATATCACATCCACACTCTCATTTCATTAGCCAAGCAAGTCTCTTGGCCAAACTTGCAATCAATGTGTAGAGAATTATATACTCTGCCTACAGGGAATCATGGCCTAGGTGGAGAGGGAGTGAGTAGTTGTCAACACATAACTCAGCTTAGCATAGGGTGTTATTATACTGCTTACATGTACAGAACCATGAACTTCAACTCCAATGGTTGAATTAACCTCTTCATTGTCTGGTTGGGTGATTATCTTCCAGTCTAAATGGCTTTAATGCATGAAGCAGACCTTATACTCCAGCAGAGGACCATCAGAGATGCATGAGCCTTGTCCAAGGTGGTGTAGACAGGAAGGTACCTTCTCTAGCTGCTTTGCCTCCTTTTCCATAAGGATAACAACAACCAGCATATCAGGAGCACTTTAGTCCCTATTTCATTTTCTCCATAGAACCAGCCCTGGAGCTAACATACTGGGTAGTGGAGCAGCACAAGAGATAAATGGTCCTGGAATTCTAATCCTGGTTCTGCTACTTACTAGACATGTGACCCCATATGAGTTATGTAACTTTGCTGAGCCTTATTTCATCAATGGTAAAAGTGAGACAATAATAACTTCTTCTGGGGGGCTCTTGTGAGGATTAGAGTCAAAATGTTCTTCATATTGCCTAGAATAATCTCTGGACAGTCTTTGAATAGCATCTACTTTCAAAATTACCTATATTCTAAATGTGATCACTTTTTATCAACCTCTATGTGGCATCTTTTTCTAGTTAGGTGAATACCAACTGCCATAACAAATAAACTTCTTGATTTCAGTGGTTTCACACAATTAAAGCTTATTTCCTCCATATATTAGAGTTTAACACAGTGTTTATGATTGGCAAGAGACTCTCCTCCCTAGAGGCTTCAGGAACCCAAGCAACCTCCAGGTCATGACCCCACCATCCCCTAAGTCTTCAGATGCCACTCTTGGAGCAGATGGGCACAGAGGAAGGGGAGACAACATACTGTTCCCTAATCACCTGGGCCCATAAGTGAAGCACATCACTTCTACGTATATTTCATTGGCAGGAGAAAAAAAAAAGAAGAAAACGGCCACTCTCAACAGCAAAACAGACTGAGAAATGTAGCTTCCTTGTGAACCAAGGAAGGAAAATTTCCAGGAGGCCTGTGGCACATCCCATCTCCCCCTCAGGTCACTGTAAATGGTCCTCTGAGCCCACTCTCACCAGGAGAGGCTCCTTCCACACTAGAGGAAGAGGGGTCTTGTAAAATGTGAATTACTTAGTGTTGTATTCCTGTACAAAACCCTTCATATCTTCCTATGCTCCTAGGATGAACTCTAGACTACAGTCATGGCCAGCAAGAACCTGCTGGAATGGGCCCCTGCCTATCTCTCTGGTCTCATCTGCTATTCTTTCACTCACTCCACTGTAACCCTAGAGATCAGCTTTCTATTTTGGAACATGCTGGACTTATTAATGACTTTAATCCTTTGTACTTGCTGTCCCCTTAGCCTGTGACAATCTTTCTACCTCACGTTTTATTCACTTTTCTGCTAAAATACTGCCTCCCTGGAGAGACCTTGTTTGACCACTCGATGATGATCAAGGGTCAAAAATGTTTGACCCTCATCTTTTAAAAAAAATTATTGGGAATATTAAACACAGGAGAAGCAATAGAAATAAGATGAACATCTGAACCACTACCCAGCTTTATCAAGGTTTTACATATATAAGAGTTTATTAAAATGAGGATCTTTTAAACTCAGTTTTGACCGGAATCCAATACCAATGTGGTAAGTGCCAAGTAGCGCCATATTCCAAAGCAAGGTGATAGTGTTAGCTCATCACCCACCTGCTGCTTTATTTTTTTTTTAATTAAAAATTTTTTTTTACCTACCTGCAGCTTTATAGCAGGATAAGTCTGGAGACATCGGAAGAGGAAATTTCTTTGGCAAGAGTGGTTGGAGTAGTGTGGCATGTCCCCTTGCCTGTCTGTAGGAGAAAGAGGAGGGTGTTTCCCTCTCCCCTTCACCTCAGAGAAGGCATTAGAAGAACCACTCAGAGCTCCTGTCCTGTGACTTCTGGAGGGGGAGGTACACTCTGGGATGGAGAAGTCTGAAGAGAAACCCGGCTCACAGCTGAGGACTGTATAGTAAGGAGAAGTATTCTCTAGAGTGAGCTGCTGGATGGCAGGGTAAGAGTGAGAGTCTCCCTATCAGGGGATGATGTGAGGAAGGAAGCAAGTGTGTGCCCTGCTCAAGGTCCTCTCTTCCCATGTATACATGGGCACACAGGGAGAAGGCAGATGTCTTACAAGACAGGAAGCAAGTTCTCATCAGGAATCAGATCTGCTGACACCTTTGACTTCTCAGCCTCTAGACTATGAGAAATAGTTGTCTGTTTTTTAGCCTCCCCACCCCCACCCCCTGCCGTCTATAGCTTTTTCTTATAACAGTCTAGCCTGAGCTGATTAGAACAATAAGTGGTAGTGAGAATTGGGGGGCTGCTGTAACAAATAGCTAGAAATGCAGCTTGGGAATTGGGTGATGGACAGAAGCTGTGAGTCTTTTGGGGTGCATGCTGGTGATAGAAAAGGGGAAAAGCTGTAGAGAAAGCTGCTATCTTCTTAAAGAACACATACAGAATCACATACAGAATGTTGGTAGAAATATGGGCTATGAAGGCCACTCTGATGAGGGCTCAGATGGAGATGAGTAATATGTTTTGGACACTAGAGCAAAGGCCATCCTTATTGTAGAGTGGCAAAGAACTGAGGTGGATTCTGTTTGTGTCTTTTGTTTTTTTGTAGGTAGGACTTGTGAGCGATAGGTGGATTCTGTTTGTGTCTTTTGGTTTTTGGTAGGTAGGACTTGTGAGCGATAAAATTGATAAAATTGGATATTTAACTGAGGAGGTTTTGTTTTGTTTTGTTTTGTTTTGTTTTAGGTAGGCTTCATGCCCAACATGGAGACCAATGCAGGGCTTGAACTAATGACCCCAAGATCAAGATCTGAGCTGAAATCAAGAGTCAGACGCTTAACCAACTGAGCCACCCAGGTGCCCTTAGCTGAGGAGATTTCTAAACAAAGTGTTGAAGGAGAGTCTTGGTCCCTCCTGATTGCTTACAGTAAAGTAAGAAGACAGAAATAAATTGAAGAAATGTTTTGGGAAATAAAACCACAAGGAGGCTTGATATCCAAATCTTGATTAAACAATTTAAGAAACAAGATTTAAAAATAAAGGAGCCAGAATTTAAATATTTGGAAAATTCTCAGTCTATCTACATTGCAAATAAATAAGTAAAAATGAGGAAGTGTGTTTGGAGAACACCAAGCATGTGGCTAACCAATGAGATTAGTGTGAGTGTGAACCAAGGACCTAATCAGTCTTCTCAACAGAAGTCAGAAGTAGAGATGGGATTTTACCTGCAGAAATACTGCAACCTGGAACTAAAAGAAAGGGAAAATGAAATGAAGGCAGGCTGCAAATTTGTGCCTTTTCTCAAGAAAAGGGAAGAATGACATCAAAGGTGATTGAGAGATCATCAGAGCTGCCTTTCCCACCACAAACCCAGGGGGCAGAGCTAGTTCCTACTGGGCTTCAAAGGGTGGAGCCACTTCTTTGGTTTGGAGGGCTGGCACCTCAAGAGCAGAGCCACTGCAGAGAGCTCTGTGAACAGCAGCTCATGGAGCTGAAGGGATGGGGCTACCTTGCTAAGTTGTGGGGGGGCTTCTTGTTACCCAAGGGCCTACAGGGCAGAGCATCAAACCAAAGAAAATTATCCTCAAGTCTTAACATCTCATGGAATTTGCCTTGCTAACTTTAGGATTTCCTTGGGACCTGTCACCCCTTTTCTTCCTCCTATTTCTTCCTTTTGGAAAGAGAATGCCTATCCTATGCCTGTCGCATCATAGCATTTTGGAAACACAAACTTACTCAGTTTTGTAGGTTCACAGATGGAGAAGAATTTGTTTCAGGATGGATCTTACCTCAAGTGTCACCCATATCTGACTTAGATGACATTTAATAAGACTTTAGATTTAAGGGGCACCTGGGTGGCTCAGTACATTGGGTGTCTGCCTTTAGCCTGGGTCATGATCCCAGAGTCCTGAGATGGACCCCTGTGTTGGGCTCCCTGCTCTGTGGGGTACCTGCGTCTCCTTCTGCCTGCTGCTTCCCCTGCTTGTGCATGCTCTTTCTCTCTCTCTCTCTGTCAAATAAATAAATAAAATCTTTTAAAAAATACTTTAGATTTTAGAGTTGATGCTGGAATGACTTATGACATTGGGGCTGTTGGGATGCAATGTATGTATTTTGCATGTAAGACGGACATGAATTTGAGAGGCCCGGTAGCAGAATGTTACGTTCTGAATGTTTGTGTACTCTCCAAATTCATATGTTGAAGCCCTAACCCACGTGATTGTTTTAAGAGATGAGGCTTTTGGGAGATAATTGGGTTTACATGAGGTCATGAAGGAAGGGTTCTCATGATGATATTAGTCCTCTAATGAAAAGAAACCAGAGAGCTCTCTTTTTCTTTCTCTCTACCATATGAGGACACAGCAGTAGGATTGTGGTCTGGCATTCAGAATGTGGGAATTCTCAGTCTCCAGAACTGTGTTGTTTAAGCTGGACAGTCTATGGTGTTTTTTTTTTGTTTTTTTGGTTTTTTTGTTTTTGTTATAGCAGCCAAACAAAGACAGAACCAATTGGCCAGAATGAGGAAGCACATGTTAGTTACTGATTTTCTATAAATACCCTTTATCAGGTTGAAGAATTTCTCTTCATTTTGGAGTTGTTGTGAGTCTTTGTTATAAATAGGAAAACGAATAAACAAACTGTGGCATGTTCATATAGAATACTACTCGGCAACATAAAAGAATAAAACTGTACTTTTAAGTACAAAAACATGGATGAATCTCAAAAACATTGAGGAAAACTTGAAAAACAGACTTGAAAGAGTACCTACCACATGATCTCACTTTTACGTAGCTTATGAATAGGCAAAGCTAAGCTATGGTTATGGAAATTGACTAGTGGATGGGGTAGGAGTTAGTTGACTAGAAAGAGGCATGAAGAAACTTTCAGAAGTAATAGCAATGTTCTCTATTTTGTTTCTTCTTCTGAAACCACAATTATACACGTTAGGGTAGAGGAAGCCAAAGTGGACTCTTTCAGGCTAAATTGTTTTGTGCCTTTTCACCCAATTCCACCTGTGCCTTCCTTTCAGGAGCCCACATATCTTCAGATCTCCAATCCAGGGATGAAGGGTCTCATTTCTAGATCAACAAGAAATTACCTCTCAAAATTCATCATCGGGGTAAAGATTCAAAATGTCACCATCCATTCATCTCTCTGCCCCATGGAGAAACTGCATTATAATAAAAAGTCCTTATACCACAAGATATCTTGACACTGAGAGGGTTAGATGCACTGACAAACTTTTCAGATGCCCCAACCCAGCAAAGGGAGCCATTAGGCCGGGGGGAGTTACAGGTTCTATCCTCTTGGGCAACCACCTTGCTTTCCTCTTTCAAAATATAGTCTTATCTAGGTCAATAAAAATATGTTTGGAGGGTGCGGGCAAGACGGCAGAGGGGAAGGGTCCCCAAGTCACCTGGACCCACCAACCAACCATCCTGAATACCTATGAATTCCACCAGAGATTTCAAGAGAAAACAGCCGGAATGCTACAGAGAGAAGGGTTTTCACTTCTAACAAGGTAGGAAGGCGGAAAAAAATTAAAAAAGAATCTAGTTGGGGAGGGGTCCCCGCGAGGAGCCGGGCTGAGGGGGGCGGCAAGAATTTCCAGGACAAGAAAGCCCCACCCCAGAGACACGGGTACTTTAAAAATCTGCAATGGATTCTTCGCGGTGGGAAAGGTGCTCAGCAGAGACCTTGGGCAAGATCGCAGGAGGGGCAGTGGATCCCCCAGGTTCCCGGGGTCACTAGCAGAGGAGGGGCGCCCGGCCGAGCACGGTAAAGGACTGGAGCATGCCCGTGGGGCCTCGGGAGTGCGATTCCAGTGCAATTCCAGCACCGGGGACACAGCCCAGGATCCTGAGATTCCCCGGGACAGGCAGAGGCGGGGAGGGCCCAGGACAGCGAGGATGCTCCTGCCGCTGGGCGCCCCGAGCTGTGCAGGTCAGCGCCCCCCGCCCGGGAGCATCCTGGGAGTTACTGCGGGAGTGGACTCCAGGGCTGGGGAGCTGGCCGCCGCCAGTGTGGTCGTTCCTCCTGGTGTCACCCTGTGCCTGGGAGGGGTGGGGCCACCAGGGGATGGGGCCCTCCAGGGGTAAACAGCTCCCACTGGGCCCGGCACCCAGCGGGGGGCTGGGCGGCTCCCCAGGTGCATACACCTGAGAGTCAGCACAGTGGACCCTCCCCCAGAAGACCAGCTGGAAGGACGGGGACAAACAAGTTCTTGACCGAGCAGCACTGGGAAGCTCCAGGGGAAGTCGAGGGATTTATAGTGTATAGAGCTAGAGGGTAGCCCTCCTTTTTTTTCCTTTTTCCAGCACAACTCGTTTTTATATTAGATTGTAAATTTCCCATTTTTTTTCTCTTTTCCCACCTTAACTACAATACTTTACCACCTCTTCATTTTTAAGTTTCTTCCTTTTTGACTTTCATATTTCTACAATTACAGATCCTAGATATATTTTTCACTTCTAGATTCCCTTCAACATACTCAACTTAATTTTGGGAGATATACAAGATATATATTTTTTGTGTGTGTTGTGTTTTTTGTTTTCTCTGCCTCATTTTGTTCTACAATGGCAGAAGTGAATACCTTCTAAAACATGACCAGCATGCACCCAGAACCAAGTGGTATTCCATGCTGGTTCATTCTGTGAGATTCCTCATTCCCATTTTGCCCCCCCCCCTTTTATCTCATATATGTTTTGGTGGTCAATGGTGGGGCTCTCTACATTTCTGATTTATATAAATTTGAGACTGAGCATCTTCTAACATACAGAACTTAATACACTCAGAACCAACAGGATCACCCTCTAGGATCCCTCTGGTAGACTATATTCTCCCTCCACTACAACTTCATCACCACACCATCTCCCAGTCCCCCCCACTTTTTTTTCTTCTCCTTTTTTTTTTTTCCTCTTTAGTTCTGTTTTTTTCTCTTTTCTTTTTGTTTTCTTCTTCTTTGGGATGCTTGGCCTTTTATTTTTCACTACTTTGTTTTAAAATTTGTTTTTCACTTTGGTGGCCTTTTTGTTTTATTTCGTTCTGATCTTTGTTTTCAATTTCTTGTATCTGACCTTATCAGAATCATGTAGGGTGAAATTTACTTAGGTTGTGGTTGATATTCTTGATTCAGTCCACTCATACAGCTACTCGGCACTGAGCAAAATGACTAGAAGGAAGAACTCACCACAAAAGAAAGAATCAGAAGCACACTGTCTGCCACAGAGTTACAGAATTTGGATTACAATTCAATGTCAGAGCCAATTCAGAAGCACAATTATAAAGCTACTCGTGGCTCTGGAAAAAAGATAAAAATTCAAGAGACTTCAAGACTGCAAAATTTAGATCTAATCAGGCTGAAATTAAAAATCAATTAAATGAGATGCAATCCAAACTGGAGCTCCTAACAACCAGGGTTAATGAGGTGGAAGAAAGAGTGAGCGACTTAGAATACAAGTTGATGGTAAAGAAGGAAGCTGAGGAAAAAAGAGAAAAACAATTAAAAGACCATGAGGAAAGGTTAAGGGAAATAAATGATAGCTTCAGAAGGAAAAATCTGTGTATAATTGGGGTTCCAGAGAGGGCTGAGAGGGCCAGTGGGCCAGAAAACATTTGAACAAATCATAGCTGAGAACTTCCCTAATTTGGAGAGGGAAACAGGAGACAGAGATCCAGGAGATAGAGAAGTCTCCCCCCCAAATCAACAACACCTCGACATTTAATAGTGAAACTTGCAAATTCCAAAGATAAAGAGAAAATCCTTAAAGCAGCAAGAGACAAGAGATCCTTTACTTATATGGGGAGAAATATTAGATTAACAGCAGACCTCTCCACAGAGACCTGGCAGGACAGAAAGGGCTGGCAGGATATATTCAGAGTACTAAATGAGAAGGACATGCAGCCAAAAATACTTTATCCAGCAAGGCTCTCATTCAGAATAGAAGGAGAGATAAAGAGCTTCCAAGATAGGCAGAAACTGGAAGAATATGTGACCACCAAGCCATCTCTGCAAGAAATATTAAGGGGGACACTGTAAAAGAAAGAGGAAGCCCAAAGAAAGAATCCACAAAAACAGGGACTGAATAGGTAATACGATGACACAAAATTCATATCTTTCAATAATTACTCTGAATGTGAATGGGTTAAATGATCCCATCAAAAGATGCAGGATTTCAGACTGGATAAAAAAGCAAGACCTATCTATTTGCTGAATACAAGAGACTCATTTTAGACCTAAGGACACCTCCAGCCTGAAAGTGAAAGGTTGGAGAATGATTTACCATTCAAATGGTCCTCAAAAGAAAGCAGAGGTAGCAATGCTCATATCAGATAAATTAAAGTTTATCCCAAAGACTGTAGTAAGAGATGATGAGGGACACTATATCATAATTAAAGGGTCTATCCAATAAGAAGACCTAACAATCATGAATATTTATGCCCCAAATATGGGAGCTGCCAAGTATATCAATCAATTAATAACCAAAGTAAAGACATACTTAGATAATAATACACTAATAGTAGGAGACTTCAACCCGGCACTTTCTACAAATGACAGATTTCTAAGCACAACATCACCAAAGAAACAGAAGCTTTAAATGATACACTGGAACAGATGGATTTCACAAATATACAGAACTTTGTATCCAAATGCGACTGAATACACATTCTTCTTAAGTCCACATGGAACTTTCTCCAGAATAGACCACATACTGGGTCACAAATCAGGTCTCAACCAATACCACAAGATTGGAATTGTCCCCTGCATATTTTCAGATCACAATGCTTTGAAACTAGAACTCAATCACAGGAAGAAATTTGGAAGAAACCCAAACACATGGAGGTTAAAGAGCATCCTTCTAAAAGATGAATGGGTCAACCAGGAAATTAGAGAAGAATTAAAAAGATTCATGGAAACTAATGAAAATGAAGATGCAACCACTCAAAATCTTTGGGATACACAAAAGTGGTCCTAAGAGGAAAATACATTGCAATATAAGCATCCCTCAAAAAATTGGAAAAAAACTCAAATACATAAGCTAACCTCACATCTAAAGGAACTGGAGAAAGAACAGCAAATAAAACCTACACCAAGCAGAAGAAGAGAGTTAATAAAGATTCGAGCAGAACTCAATGAAATAGAGACCAGAAGAACTGTAGAACAGATCACCAAAACCAGGAATTTGTTCTTTGAAATAATTAACAAGATAGATAAACCATTAGCCAGCCTTATTAAAAAGAAAAGAAAAAAACTCAAATTAATAAAATCATGAATGAAAGAGGAGAGATCACAACCAATACCAAGGAAATATAAACGATTTTAAAAAGTATTATGAGCAGCTATATGCCAATAAATTAGGCAATCCAGAAGAAATGGATGCATCTGGAAAACCACAAATTACCAAAACTGGACCAGGAAGAAATAGAAAACCTGAACAGACCAATAACCAGGGAGGAAATTGAAGCAGTCATCAAAAACCTCCCAAGACACAAAAGTCCAGGGCCAGATGGCTTCCCTGGGGAATTCTATCAAACATTTAAAGAAGAAACAATACCAATTCTATTAAAGCTGTTCCAAAAGATAGAAAGGGACAGAATACTTCCAAACTTGTTTTGAGGCCAGCATCACCTTAATTCCAAAACCAGACAAAGACCTCACCAAAAAGAATTATAGACCAACATCCCTGATGAACACAGATGCAAAAATTCTCAACAAGATACTAGCCAATAGGATCCAACAGTACATTAAGGAGATTATTCACCATGACCAAGTGGGATTTATCCCCAGGATGCAAGGCTGGTTCAACACTCATAAAACAATCAACGTGATAGATCATATCAACAAGAGAAAAAACAAGAACCATATGATCCTCTCAATAGATGCAGAGAAAGCATTTGACAAAATACAGCATCCATCCCTGATCAAAACTCTTCAGAGTGTAGGGATAGAGGGTACATTCCTCAGCATCTTAAAAGCCATCTATGAAAAGCCCACAACAAATATCATTCTCAATGGGGAAACACTGAGATCCTTTCCCCAAAGATCAGGAACATGACAGGGATGTCCACTCTCACCACTGCTATTCAACATAATACTAGAAGTCCTAACCTCAGCAATCAGAGAACAAAAAGAAATAAAAGGCATTCAAATTGGCAAAGAAGTCAAACTCTCCCTCTTCACAGATGACATGATACTGTACATAGAAAACCCAAAAGACTCCATCCCTAGATTGCTAGAACTCATATAGCAATTCAGCAGTGTGGCAGGATATAAAATCAATGCCCAGAAATCAGTGGCATTTCTATACACTAACAATGAGACTGAATAAAGAGAAATTAAGGAGTCAATCCCATTTACAATTGTACCCAAAAGCATAAGATATCTAGGAAGAAGCCTAATCAAAGAGGTAAAGGATCTATACCCTAAAAACTACAGACCACTTCTGAAAGAAATTGAGGAAGACACAAAGATGGAAAAAGATTTCATGCTCATGGATTGAAAGAATTAATATTGTGAAAATGTCTATGTTACCCAGGGCAATTTACATGTTCAATGCGATCCCTATCAAAATACCATGGACTTTCTTCAGAGAGTTGGAACAAATAATCTCAAGATTTGTGTGGAATCAGAAAAGACCCCAAATAGCCAGGGGAATATTGAAAAAGACAACTGGAGCTGAGGGCATCACAATGCCGGTTTTTGTAGTTGTACTACAAAGCTGTGATCATTAAGACAGTGTGATACTGGCACCCAAACAGACACATAGATCAATGGAACAGAATACAGAACCCAGAAATGGGCCCTCAACTCTATGGTCAACTAATATTTGACAAAGCAGGAAAGAATATCCACTGGAAAAAGGACAATCTCTTCAATAAATGGTGCTGGGAAAATTGGATAGCCACATGCAGAATGAAACCAGACTATTCTCTTACACCAGACATAAACTCAAAATGGATGAAAGATCTAAATGTGAGACAAGAATCCATCAAAAATCCTGAGGAGAACACAGGCAACATCTTTTTTGTTGTTGGCCACAGTAACTTCTTGCAAGATACATCTATGAAGGCAAGGGAAACAAAAGCAAAAATGAACTATTAGGACTTCATCAAGATAAAAAGCTGCACAGCACAAGAAACAGTCAACAAAATTGAAAGACAACCTACAGAAAGGGAGAAGATATTTGCAAATGACATATCAGATAAAGGGCTAGTGTCCAAGATCTATAAAGAACTTATTAAACTCAACAGCAAAGAAACAAACAATCCAATCATGAAATGGGCAAAAGACATGAACAGAAATCTCACAGAGGAAGACATAGACATGGCCAACAAGCACATGAGAAAATGCTCTGTATCACTTGCCATCAGGGAAATACAAATCAAAACCACAATGAGATATCACCTCACACCAATGAGAATGGGGAAAATTAACAAGGCAGGAAACAACAAATGTTGCAGAGATGTGGAGAAAGGGGAACCCTCCTGCACTGTTGGTGGGAATGTGAACTGGTGCAGCCACTCTGGAAGACAGTGTGGAGGTTCCTCAAAGAGTTAAAAATAGAACTACCCTACGACCCAGCAATTGCACTGCTGGGGATTTACCCCAAAGATACAGATGCAGTGAAACGCCGAGACACCTGCACCTCAATGTTTATAGCAGCGATGTCCACAATAGCCAAACTGTGGAAAGAGCCTCGGTGTCCATCGAAAGATGAATTGATAAGAAGATGTGGTCTATAAATACAGTGGAATATTACTCAGCTATTAGAAATGACAAATACCCACCATTTGCTTCGACATGGATGGAACTGGAGGGTATTATGCTGAGTGAAGTAAGTCAATCGAAGGACAAACATTATATGTTAAAGGGGAAAGGAGAGAAAATGAGTGGGAAATATCAGAGAGAGGGAGATAGAACATGGGAAACAAACAAAGGGTAGTGGAAGGGGAGGAAGCAGGGGGATGGGGTGACTGGGTGATAGGCACTGCGGGGGCATTTGATGGGATGAGCACTGGGTGTTACACTATATGCTGGCAAATCAAACTCCAATAAAAATATACAAAAAAGATAAATAAACCTTAAGAAAAAAATATATTTGGACACAATTTAGTAGTTTCCTATATGGTTTATATAACGTAATGTTAACAGCACAAGCATAAATATCCTTAATTTTACAGATGAGGAAGGTGAGGCTCCGAGTGCATCTTGTAAGCTGGACCCCTTAGAAACTTTATCTCATTGACTTATCACAAGGCCTGTGGGACATGAAGCTTCCTCAGCCCGCTCAGTGGTGGAGGGCTGGTTCCTTCTTGAGTCTAACACAAAAATCTGTGACTTTTCATCACATCTCAGCTCTTTGGAGCTATAGGGTTGGTAAATAAGTCTAACCAAAGCTAAGAGTAAGATCTTTATAACTCAAATATTCTTTTCCTCCTTTTTTCCCTCCAGTTTTCCCAGGTTTATAAGCAAATAATGGATTAAGAATAAAGAAAAAAAAGAGAAAGAAAGAAAAATGAAGTAAAATTATGTATCATTCAATTACCCTAAGTCAACCATTTTAATTTTCCTAAGTCTCCTTTGAGTCTTTATCCAAGTACCTTCATATTTTTTGTTTCTTTGATCATACCCCAGGTATCATCTTGGATTCTGCATTCTTCTGATGTCACATCATGGGCATTTTCCCATGTTGTTGTGGGCCTTTGAAGCAACCATACTCAGGGGATGTAGATTGTTCTTGTAGGAACCCTGTGCTTCCCTGCCTCCCCTGTCTCCACTCTACCTCCCCATAGCCTCCCCCAGCTGAACCGTAGAGGGCTCCATGTTCCTGTGTGTGTTTAGAAAGGAGTGCTATGCTGAGGAGTCTCTTTGCTTAAAAACTCAAACTTGAGCATCTAATAAGAACTATTATGCATGCTGTTCCAGCAGTGATTTTTAAGGACTGCTCATCAACAGGTGCATCTATGTAAATCCCTACTTAAAACTGTTATATTGAAGTCCAGGAGGAAATGAAAGGTAACAACTCTCTAATGCCTTCATTTGCCCAGACATTCAGCAGGAATGGCAATTTCATTTAAGGGAAATTTTCAGCAGGAATCAATTTTTCTAAATCAAATTCAGGGGTCACTGATTGTTAAGGCAACCATGGGCACACTAATGATGCTATTTATAGTTTGGTTAATACGTATGCATAATAAGAGAAAATTATTTACAGAGATGATGAATTTAATACTGAGAGCGAAGCAGATTTACAGCCTGGAAAATGTAATTGCTTTTTGATATCAATTAAAGGACTGTTTCCAAAATCAATAAGAATTTTAAAGAATGGTGTGAGCCTGAATGAATGATAAGTAACTTGGAAGCAATTTTAAAATCTTCACAGTGAACAATTCTCTTGAGTCCCATGAAGGGCTTTATGGGCCTTTGAGGAATAAGGTAAGATTTTTTAAAAACTTCCATTGATTCAAAATGAAAGCAAAACTTGCACACACCACTGAACTCCCACTTGTATCGCTACATAAAGCCATGTTGGACATGGAGCTCTGGGAGTGATGAATCAGAGGGAATGAGAGAGCTTGGGAGTGGGTGCCTCATAAACTGGAGCCAGACAAAGAAACACCTGCCAAACCAGGAATGGGTAGCCCCTCAGCTCCAGATCTGAGCAGTGGAGGAGGGAGAGTCTAAAAGATACCAAAGGATGAAAGGCATATAAATTTGTCACTCTACAACTATCATGCATCTACTGAGTGGAGGCATATTGATAGTCTCCGAAGAGACATGAATGAATAAAAGAGGGTCATGTCCTTGAGGGGTTTGTGGACTAGAGGAAAAAGCAGATGTGCAAACAGTAACAGGGCAGTATAATCTTTGTTCTCATTTATGGAGAACTTACTATGTGACAAGGCAACGTACCAAACACTTGACATGCACTGTCTTATTTGGTTCTCACCTGGAAACTCCATTTTATAGATTTAAAAAAAAAATGAGGCAAAAAAAGTTACATAACCTGCCCAAGGTCATCTAGGTAGCTAGTGAAAGAGCTGGAAATCAAACCCAAGCATTGTACATTTGTTAAAGTTGCTAACACTGTTTCCAGTTTGAGTCATGGAGTTTGAGTCATGGACCTCTGCTGTGTGGCACAAAGGTAATGGCCACAACACCAAGGAGAATCCTGTAAAGGTAAATGCCCAGTGCTGTGAAGTTGGCAGAGAGTAAGACTCACTTTACCTGGGGAAGGTAGGAGTCTCAGCCAGCTAGAACTCCCCAGAGGTAATGACGTTTGACCAACTAGTCAAGGGCACATGGGATTGACAAGACATGTAGGGAAGGATGTTTTAGGAGAACAGAATTGTAGCGTATGCAAGAAGGCAAACATGGGCCACAACATAGTCCCACTAATTGCAGAAAAACTTCCTTAAGCCATCTCAAACACTAGGTGTCATCACTGTTTTCAATGATTTCTATGGTATTTGCCCGTGACAAAATCTGTTGGCAAGTGATCACTGACTTTGTGTCTGAAGAGTGCCTGCTTCTCACCTGAGTTCTAGCTCAGGAATCTGATGATTCTGGAGTGTGAGTTCTGTCACTTTCTCATCATGCAACAGTGGGAAAGTTGCTCAGCCTTGCTGAATCTCAGTTTCCCTATTTGTAAGATGAGAATGTAATACCAATTTCTAATGTTTGTTGTGCGGCATTATATGCAATCCTGAATCTAAAGTGAATGATATAAGACCTGGCACAGAATAAGGCTAAATAATTCTAAGTAACTGTATCTATATTAATATCTGTATCTTTGTCCGTATGCATACTTATCTTTTCATACTTGTGCTCAAAGAACACGAATCCTAGTTTCCATGACAAAATCAAGTACCATATTATCTACAGAGGTAGAGAAGCACAGGATTTCTATAGACTTAGAACTGAGGGACCCCCTAAGAGAGATTTTCTTGGAAGACTTGTTCAGGCTTCTGGATGTTGTCTGATTCTCAGCTGAGCAGGCTTTGCAGCACACCACATTTTAGTGTATAGCATCACATTTCGGTTTCAGTGAAAAATCTTAAACAATAAGCAGAAGGTAGACACATGACCTGATTAGGTTCTAACACATGGAATCAGCACATCAAGGCTTGAATTTTGGGTCCACTACCAACTACCTGTGGAAGCTTGTAAAACTTGGTAAACTTTGTTGTGCCCTAGTTACTTCAATTTTGAAATGGCAATAATAATTACACTTACCTCTTCAGATTGTTGGGAGAGATAAGAGAGGATGTATGTATATCTTCTAGGGCGATGCTTGATCCATAATGTATCCCAAAAATGCCCGTTAAAATTAATCATCAAAGCACTACTAAGTTGCAATAGGCGGCTTACTTCTTCCAATGGGTCATCATAACAATTAGTATGGCCCAACCAGCACAACCAAAAAGTATGTGGGCAATGGTCTGGAATTTTCCGCAAAAGGGTTTGATCTATATTCTCTCTTCCTCATGGGCTTGCAGAACAGGACTTCCATTGATCCAGAACAAATTTAGATAAGTTCTATTGTTTCAGAAATTGATCTTACGGAGTGCTGGCTTGTCTCCCATTACAGTGTCGCCAGGAAGAAATCAGCATCATTTTGAGATGAGGGAGGTACCGAAGGATCAATCCTTAAATACCTGAAAAGGAAACCCAAGAAGCAAGCTCTTCCAGAGAAAGCCTCACTCATCTGAGAGTTGACAAAGCAAAGGGTTAAGTGGATAGATTCTAGAAGCACTGTGGGCAAGTCATCTTGCTTTGTTCTGCCTCAGATATTTCATTTGTGAAATGGGGATAATTATATTACATGATTCAGAAGTTTGTTGTGGATCGAAAACATGCACATGTAAGCTTTTAGAAGCTAATAAATGCCAAATACTTATCAGATATTATTGATAATACACAGATTAAGTGCATTAAGCTTAAAAGTAGCTCCATGGGGGTGGGGGTGGGAGAGGAGAGGATGGGAATTCTCACTTCGTCGTTTCGGATTTCTCTCCCTACTCCGATAACCTCATTTTTTGTTAGTTCAGTTCCTTGCAGAAAGCATTTACTGAAGGCCAGCTGTGGGCCCAGCAGGGTGTGCAACTCTGTAGGGGACCCACAAGGAGAACAAAAATTAGAGGCATCATTTTCGCCTCCAAGGAAATCTGAAAGGAAGACACTTCCATGCAGTGTGTACTTATCCAGTGTAGACACTGGTATTGCATTAGCGTAAGCAAAGAGAAAGGAGGAGTTAGAAACTCTGCTCTAAGCAATAACCCAGGGTGGTGGGAGGGCATTCTGGGTAAAAGGACATCAGAAACAAAGTCAGAGAGGCTTGGCCTAGTGTAATAAGTTGTGGGGTACAGTAAGGAGACCAAGCTGACTGGAACACGGATTGAATCTGGGGGCTGCTATAGGTAATGTTGGTTGGGGAGATTCAACCATTGCATGGTAGTTGTTGCTTAAGTACTTCTTGTTAAAGTACTGAAAAGTACAGTCCATGTACTGTCAGTAACCTTGGATGACCAACTTATTGCTCCCCCTCCCCCCCCCGTCAAAAGTCCCTCAAATCCAGAACTAAAGATTAATGTCCAGTTCTACAGGGGATCTCCAGGGCCACCTGGCTCTAGGACTATGGCCAGTGATCAATTTTGATTGGTCCATGGAAGATCACCCTGATTATCTGTGCCAAGTAGATCTCAAGGTCTAGACTGGGGAGATGGTTCCTTATTCTCAAGACCACAGAGACCCACTCGTAGTCTGCTGTCCTAAAAAAATTCCCGTTGTCGTGCAAGGGCACAATGGAGCAAGCCTCCTGCTGCAAGGGTGTTTGTCTCATTCGGACTCAATGGCATGCATTTGCTCTTTCCCACAGGTTATCTGAGGTCCACACTGAGGTCCCCACACCAACATAGGACAACAGAATTGCTCATCCATTCCCCTGTTCCTCTGCTGCCCCTGATCCCAATTTTGTCACTGTGATGGTTGAGCAGTCACCTCTCCCATGCTTTAGAAAGGATATCAGTCATCACTTCGGGTCTGCCTCTGTCTTTTGATTTCCCTCTACAGATAGGTGGTTTGTCCTGCTAATTCTTTCTCAACAATTTCTTGTGTGTGTCTCCTCAACCTCAGGGCCACCCATCTCTCTGACTGGCCTGCTCCAAACCACTTGGTCAGTTAGCACACCACCTGTAGCTGAATTCCCTCTTAGCATCTGCCACTTCGATCTTGTCTTCCAAGTCAGAGAAAGAGTGTGTGTGTTGAAGGGGTGGGGGGTACTCATAGGGAGGGAACATCGATGCTGGTTAGTCCTAAGTTGACACATCTGTTGATGAGCAGGACAGCTCTGAGGAAGTGCTGATGCACTAGAGGATGCCATGGGCCAGGTGGGAAAGTTTCCTTGAGGACAAATAGGAAATTGATTCCTGATACTTTTAAATTGAAAGAAAGAAATTCTTCTTGTTTTTTTTTTTTTTTTAAAGGTTGGGTAATTTTATCAAGGAGGTAGATTATATTGGAATTTTTGATCGATTTAGAAGCATAATTATTTCAATTCAGAAATATAAAAAATTACATTGGCTAAAACAATCATTTTCCTATCTTGTGTTTAAACAGATTATAGGATTCTTCTCTACAGAAGATTATTGAGCAAAATCTGGATCTCCCAGCTGCTTGATTTGCTTCTTTTCCTGACTCAAGTCACACAAATGGTGCTTTTTCTTTTTTCTCCAGCACTTCATGACCAAAGATTTTGAAGAAGTCCAGGTAGACTTTTCTGGCGATCTTTTGAAGAACCACTGAAAGAATAACCAGAAACCATCTCCCAGATAAACAGAGGACCTAGGACTAAGATGAGAATGAGTCACAGATTTGTCTTTTTATTTATCATATCTAAAGTTTCCTGTTATCATTTTCTCTTTGTGGGCTCAGTCACTTCCCAATCCAGTCCCCATAGCCTGAATTCTGTTTCAGCCCCTACAAGCATTTTCAGTTACTCTTCCCATCCTGGCTTTCATTTATTTTTATATGTTACCCCATCATGTTACCCCTGCGCATTTACAAACTCCTTGAGATCTTGGGAGTTCTGTCCCACCAGAGACCCACAGAAGTGGTCAATAGGCCCTCCATGACAATTTGTTCATTGACACTTACATTGATGGGAGAGAGTCCTTCTTGAAGGGAATTCAACCCAAGGAGGTTGGTTCTATACATTGAACCACCACAGACAATGGAAGATAAGATTGCCTTTGCTGCTGCAATTGTATTGTTACCATCTTTGTCTAAATGGATGACTGAGGGTACAGCTCCACACATCTATTGCCTTGGAAAGGCAATATCGGTAATCTGGACAGGTGCCAAGGAGACCTAACAGTGCTCCAGGGGACAGTCGGCCCTGACAGAGGAAGGGAGGCAGGGTAGCATCACAGTGCAGCACTCAAGCCCTGAGGTCAGCCTGCCTGCATTGGAATCCTGATTCTCCATCGATTTTCTGAATAAAACTGGCAATGTTTTCAGATGTTCTTTCACTTCATAATACGCACTTATTGCTGAATGGCATTCCAGGGAATGTTAACTGACCAACTGTTGTTATCCTTTTCATGTATGTAGGATGAGTGGTGATAAGACCTTTTCATTACTAAATTGGTGATATGTGTTCTTTCTGTTTTTGGCTTGATCTATGTAGTTAGAGTTTGTCAATTCTGTTGAACTTTTCAAAGAACCAGCTTTTTGCTGTGTTAATTTTCTTTACTTTCTCTACTTAGGGTCTACTTTGCTCTTTTTCCAGTTTTTTTTTTTTTTTTTAAAAGTTGAGACTCCAGGTAATTGATTTTGACTTTATCTTTCCAAGTACAGCTTTACCTACAAGGAACAAATTTTGACATGTTGAATTTCCGTTGTTTTACAAAAAGATCACTGTATCCATTGGATGCTGTGGATCTCCTCCCTCCTTACCGCTTCTTAAAAATTGGAATCTGATGGGATGCCTGAGTGGCTCAGCGGTTGAGCGTCTGCCTTCGGCCCAGGGCATGATTCTGGGGTCCCGGGATCGAGTCCCACATCAGAATCCCTGCATGGAGCCTGCTTCTCCCTCTGCCTGTGTCTCTGCCTCTCTCTCTTTCTCTGTGTCTCTCATGAATAAATAAATAAAATCTTAAAAAAAGTTGGAATCTGAAACAGGGGTATTGCTGCACCCCAAAGTGATTCTGGAATGGGACATTCCCTGAACTTTAAAAAAGGCCTGGATTCAGAGGACTTCATTCAGTGACTCTTATTTCCTTGACCCTTGAATGATCTTTTTCTTTGAAAAGACAATTATATCTTTTTTGAGACAAAGAATTCTGTGATTGTTTAAAGTGTGCTCCAGTTATTGATTCTATAGCTTAAGTTGGTTAAAAATCCCATCTTGAATAGTCTGTTACTTCCCTTCTAACTAAAAAGAATGATAAGAATTAGCTTTACTAGGTTCTCCTGAATGCATATATTTCCAGCTCAGGCAATACTGACTTCGTTTTTCATGGTGCCTATTTGGCTACTTCCTGGGCTACTTTGCTGTACTAAATGGGATGTACATGGATTCCAAGAGTCCGTATGTACTAGCAAAGAATGGTGAAACTTTCTGAGTAGATAGGATATAAAGTAAGGGAAAGCATGTGGGGCCAAAATTTAGCATCTAGGTTTTACCACTCTGCATAGTACAGAGGTATAACAAGTCCTTTCTTCCCCCTGAGTCTGTCCTGCCAAGAGCATGGGCTATGTGGCCCTCAGAGCTGAGTGTGGATGTGAAAGCCCCTTACAGGCTACAATGTACTATGGTGACTATTGTCTGGCATGGCTCTGCTTTAACCTCCCTATGTCTTGGTCCCTATTTGTCCAACAGATCTTGCTTTCTCCAGATGCACAGGGGCCCCATATTTGGGATAGGCTTTCCTTGCTTTAATGGTCTGTTGTTGCTGTCTTGAAATTCTTAATAACTTTTAGTACAAGGACCTACGTTTTCATTTTGTGCAGGGTCCCACAAATTCTGAAGCTGATCTTATTTACCTGAAAGACGACCCCTTGAAGACAAGGTAATGGCTTGAAAAGTAAAAGGGACACAGCAAGGCTCCAGGGGCAAAACTCATAAGCAGTCACAGACAAGTCAGGTCCAATTTGGGATGACATGTCACATTTCTGTGCTTCGCTAAAACAACTTCCAGCAGCACCTCCCCCGTTCCCATACCTCTTTGTAAGGAGAATTTTTGGAAGGCTAAATCATATTTTGCCGGATATTCTTCACCATACACCTGCCCCAACAACTCCCCCAGTGCTCATTCACATCCAGCAACCCAAGAATCAACAGCATCCATATGGTGCATCCTCTATAAATGAAAGCTCTTTTAATTAGTGATGGGACACCTCAAATAATTTCAGCAGATGCTTCCATTTCATGCAAACAGGCACATGTCTTTGCAATTGGGCAATATTGTTCTAATTATATCATAGCCTGCAGCCCAACTGGGTATGTCTCTTAGACAGTCTTTCTGAGGGAGAGTACGTGGGTTGGAGATCTATTTTATTCACTCTCCCACCTCCCTAACACACACTATATCTCCTTTCAATATTTAATGTTTGTTAACTGTTTTTTGTTTTGTTTTGATTTTCGCTATTTTGATTTGCAAGTGCTTTTAACAGTCCGGAAAGGAGGAATGGGAAGGACATAATTATTTGGCAGGAGAATGGGTGAGGAGAGAAGGCTTTAGGATTTTCCTTCTTTTTATAATTTCCTTAAAAAGAACAGGTCTATTTCTTCAAGGAGGCTGCAGAGCAGACTGTGTGACGCAGAGATTCCTTTCACTCTCCCCAATATCCTGGGATTCTGTGGCAGAGATGACAGGGCTGTTTGCTATAATTAAAGCTCCCCTAGGAGGGGTGGGAGAGAGTGTGGTCTCTGAACAGACTGGGTTTGTATCTGGAGGTGTCAGCATGGTTCCACGTAGTTCTTGGCAAACAGTGTGAGAGGGACCTGGGGGCTTGTCATGCTTGGGAAAGTATGTTATCTGGGTCCACAAGATGCTGGTGATGGATGTACACTAAGTTTTTCTAGCTCATTCTCCACCTTGTGAGCACATAGTAGGACCATGCTTCTGTCCTTCTTTGAGGGCTCCTATATGGGGCTCCATGTACTTCTATATATCCTTCCATATGATTTACTTTGGCCAATGAGATATGAGTGAACATGAACTGTGCCCCTTCCAGGTAAAAGACATCAAGAGCCTGACTTTCTTCCTGCTACTGTGGTGGTCATGGAAGCACATGTCAAGATGAAGCTTCTCTCACCATGGGTCACAGAGTATCTAATCAGAGTAGAACCCCCCCATGGGCCTAGGACAGTTTTGTTGTGTTACACTACAGAGATTTTGAAGTTGCTTGCTGGTGCAGCAAAGCCTGCCCTCTCCTGACTAACACAATAGTGGCTAGAAGCCAGTCACTCTCTGGGGAGTTCTCTCAGGTTACTCTGAGCTAAGGAAAAGAGGGGTTTCTGGAGGAGCAACCTGAGGATTGGCAATACTGAAAATAAGCAAGAGAAGACCTATTGGTAAACACCCATCTTAGGAACATTTCTCTCTCATTCTGGTACACAGGAATAGTCAACCATGAGGCTTTCGGGCTATTTTAGGGAAGAGAAAACAGCTAGACTCTGGAGCAGGAAGGCACAAATAGGATGACTCACTCCAAGTGGAGAAATAGGCCGAATGAAGCTGTGGTTGAGGCTACTTCAAGAGAACCCAAAGTCTCCTGGCAGACCTGATAGCCTAGTCCTCCCTGTTGACCAGGAGCAGGACCCGTCCTTTGCACTGTGACCTGAGTGCCAGGCCGTGTTGAGGCACTGTGGAGGACAGCTAGAGGATATACCCAGATGTTCCATTTGGTAGGGGTATCCTGAAGGTCGCCTCACTTGTTTCCCCTCCCTCATGGTTGTATAGGTCCATGATTTCTTGGTGAACAGTATAACAATCTGCTTTCCTGGTCATCCATCCTCTGATGACCCCAGAGCCTACATCAGGCTCAAGGTTAAACATTCACACTCCTGCCTCACTTTACCTGATATTGCTCTGGGAACCATCACTAATGAAGCCTCTACTTATAGAATACATGATGTAGGCTTCAAATGACCAATAGTAGTGTTTGAGCATTTCTCCATCTGTAAGTTGGGGAGCCTTGTATGGATCTCTAATATTCCCTGAGTGCAATTTTTTTTTTAACTAAAACAAGACATAAACAAAAAGGGAAGAAAATAAGAAGGAAAGCAAGCTTTTTATTTCAAACCTCTTCCACGAAGCACTTCAGTCTGCTTTATTACAAAGATAGTAAAAGTAATGGGGTTAAATTTAGATAAAAGCAAGGAGACAAAGTAACTTTTATTTTAAGTAGCACAAAGCCTATTTAAAAAGGCCTCTCTGGGTAGATGCTCCAGGCTGAGTTGCATCCAGCCTAAAGGGTTTCTTATTCTGTCCACTGACAGCAGAAGGCTGAGAGGATGTGTCTTGCAGTGCAGGCAGTGTCCCCAGTGTCTGATGGGTACCTTCTCCA
Organism: Canis lupus familiaris; assembly: GCF_011100685.1. NCBI lineage: Eukaryota > Metazoa > Chordata > Mammalia > Carnivora > Canidae > Canis > Canis lupus. Next base: position 32,515,038 of record NC_049244.1, on the reverse strand, counting down.
GGCTAAGGTATACCGATCACCTATTGTAGAAGGGAGCCCAGAAGCCTCCTTGAGTCTTGCTTAGAGGCAGGGGTTGGGTGAGATCACCTCTCAAGGGATCTTCCAGCCAGGAAGGACCATGCATAATTAGAATTAAAAAACAGGTAACTATAGGAATTTAAACTTCCATGTGTTTCCTACCTGAGGTGGTACTCAAAGGAGAGAGGTTGGGGCAATAGCCAAGTGAGTAAAATATCTGGCATTATAGCTGAATACACACAAATGCTAGTGGTTTCAGGATCTCATCACCAGGGAGGTCATTTTGCACTTGGTCTCTCACTGTCTGGTGGGGATGACAGACAAATGTATCTTGAATCGGGGTTAGGATTGTGTTAGAGATAGGTCCAACTTCTGTGAGGGTGCTGATGGAGGGGGTTCTGATTCTTCAGAGGAGCGGACTCCAGTCTGGATGTTGAAAGAAGTGGAAATGAAGTGGCGGGACTGTGAGGGCAGCATCCCTGGGAGGCTGAAGCCCTGGCAGGGAAGCAGCAGGAGGGGAAGCTAGAGAGGGCCAGGCATCAGCAGCAGAGGAGGACAAGAATATGCCAGCGAGGGAGTGCTGATTTCCTCTCAAAGCTGAGGGAAGCTGGGCAAAGATTTTTTTAAAAATATTTTTAAAATTTATTCATGAGAGACACACAGAGAGAGGCAGAGACACAGGCAGAGGGAGAAGCAGGCTCCATGCAGGGAGCCCGATGTGGGACTCGATCCCGGGATGACGGGATGACGCCCTGGGCCGAAGGCAGACGCTCAACCTCTGAGCCACCCAGGGATCCCTGGGCAAAGATTTTAAACACAGTCAGACAGAGCTCTCTCTCTCCAGCCTTGGATGGAGAGTGACTAGACAGCAGTGACATTGGTGGAGGCAATCCTGAAGCTCTTGCAGTAGAGCAGATGAGAAATGGCGAGACCGGAGGGGGCAGGGAAGCAGGAACAGAATCTGGGACGCCCAGGATGAAAGATGAGCACATCCCTCTGCTTTTGCCCTTTCTTGGGGAAGAGGCAAGCTTGCCAGGGTCTAGCCTGGACGTCCTTCCCCATAACAAATGCATCTGAAGCTTTGCCTGGGATTCGGTTCAGCAATAACTGCACTGCTGAGACTCTGTGTACCCTTGGCTCACTCACTCTGAGCAGTCAGTGGCATACCCTCAGCCGAGAAGCAGCTCTCCGCAGTGTCCCCCACACAGCCTCCTAGCTATGAGCTCTGGGCTTCAGCTCTGTGTCACAGCAGCCACTCTGCGGCCTGGAGGGTCACCCCACTCAACTCCAGCATGTCTAGTGGGCTGCCCAGAGCAAGCAGCAAGGAGTGGTACTGAAGGGAGCCCAAGAAAATGGGTTCCCATCCTGATATGACACAACTCTTCCTGGGCCCGGCTTTTCATTTCCAGGAAATAAGGAGCTCAGCTGAATGATCTCTCGAGGTTCTTGTAGTACAACAGTTCTCAAACTGTTTCATGATAATCTTCTCAGGCTTGTTATCACACGGATGGCTGGGCCCCACCCCCAGAGACTCTAATCCAGTAGGTGTGGGTTGGAGCCTGAGAATTTGCATTTCTAACCAGTTCCCCAGGTGCTGCTGCTGCTCTTGCTGGTCCAGAGCCAACTTTGAGAACCATGTTTTCCACCTCACATTCTCGGAGAGCAGTGTTTCGTCATGCCATCTGGGTCGTTCAGCCCTTTAAAACAGAAGAAGAACTGCCCTATTTCAGTTGGTGAATGCGGGGTCCAGGTTGATTCTCGCACACAGGTGCTAAGCGGTGTTCTCTGGGCTTTTGGACCTGGGAATGCTCTGAGGGAAATGGGCATGGCGGGCAGCAGCTGGGAAGTCGGGGTGAAGTCAGGGCAGATGTGAGGCCTGAGATCTCCTGATCTCACCTGCACAGCTGTGTGGTCACTTTGCCTTTGCCTGCTTCTCCATTCCCTATTCAGCCTCTTCTTTCCTGATCTGTGGGAAAATCAATGCTTGCGAGGTATTAGAAAAGCCATGGAACTGCCCTTACCTGCCACCAGGTGACACCTGATATTGATTTAGCTTATGAAAGTGATTCACAGGTTTGCTGAAGCCTGGAAAAGATCAAATGTTATGAGCCTCATGATCCCATCTTCCTTCTCTGCTCTCAGCTAACACTAGAGGAGGTAATTGGGAAATAATAGACCAAAGAAGCTTTTTTGGTGTGCTCACAAGGAGAACAAAATACAGGAGAATCATTTCATTGGGAAGGAAGGGATTTTAGTATCATTCGTTTTTATTTAAGGCAATTTTCTCTTTAAGTGCAACATCCTCCAGACTTGACCATTACAGAACAACAATTTTAACACAACCAGTAAATCAAAGAAAAAATTACCGTGGAGGGAAGCATTTTACAGATGTTCCAATGGTTATGTACCAGGCAGGTGGCTTAGAGCTGGGAAGGGCTGGAGCCTTCCAGAGAGTCTGTGCTGAGGCTCCCCAGTCCCTTGGAGGATACACTCTACTCTCTCTTTTAGTAGGAAAAGTACTGGTAATAAAACAAATATTTACTAGCTTGTGACTTCAGGCAATTTCAGTGTCCCTGAGTCTTGATTTATGACAATAAATTATAAACTTATTTGGTAGGGTTTTGTGTAAACTGAAATAATGAAAAGTGGCAGTGCCGGATAGCAAGTGTTAGGCATTGCTATTGTTATTATTAGGACATTAGAAGTAATAGCAGTGGAATAGCAGCCCCAGCAGGAGGGCAGGGTCTCCACTTACTGAGTGCTGTGGCACCACAGGGATTTGTGCCCTCCATACTGTTTGGTCTAGCAGGAGGACCACATGCCCCAGCCTCCTTTGCAATTACGTTAGCAACACGTGACAGACTTCTGACCAGTGGGATGCAGGTGCAGTGACGTTATGAGCTGGTTCCAGGCTCTCGCTTACAAACATTTTACAAAATCCTCCAAACCTTTCTTTCCTGGCTGCGTTGACCTTGAGATCTCATATTCCATGTGTTTTAGCTACAAGATAGAGGAGGGCTGTCGGACCTGCATTATAATTTATCTGAGTAATAAATAAACATTTTCATGTCAAGACCCTGAGACTTGGAAGTTTATTTGTTACTGCAGCATTGCTTATACTATTCTGAGAAACACAAATGTCTACTGCCTGTTAAATAGTAAATTAGACACTTGAATAAATAATATGACCTCATTTGATCTTCACGAAAACACTGCAAGTCTGCTAGTCTCCTTCACCGGCTGGCTTACTGCCCCAGCTGCCCTCTGCAAACATGATTTGTGTTGGTATACACTATACTGCAGAGAGCTTCTATAGTTGAAAGAGAAGGAATTCTAAAACTGGCTAGTGTTAAGCCTAGAATTTCTTTTTCTTATTGATAGAGGACAGATCTACTTTCCTTTGACAATTAAGGAATTTCATGTTCTTAGTCATACAAGTTCCATATGGGATCTCTGTTGACAATTCACAATCGTTGTATCTTATTTCTAGACTATTCTTTTTATAATTTTGTGCAACCCATGCTTAACTCTTAATTATTTTGATATATAAAATCTTGAGTTAAATGAATATCATAAGCTTTCTTTTGTTTACAATTTGATTCAGTGCTGGCCTTCATTACCTACTTCTATAAAGTCGTATTCCCACTAACTATAGTTCTCATTGCTTTTACATTTTATATATGTCTTTGTTTGTTGTTCATTATTGCTCATTTATTGTCCACATCATTTCACCACTAGAATGTATGTATTTCAGTACCTACAGTTGAGATTTTCATAGATTCATATGCAATTTTATTTATTTATTTATTTTATTTTATTTTTTTTTTAATTTTTATTTATTTATGATAGTCACAGAGAGAGAGAGAGGCAGAGACACAGGCAGAGGGAGAAGCAGGCTCCATGCACTGGGAGCCTGACGTGGGATTCGATCCTGGGTCTCCAGGATCGCGCCCTGGGCCAAAGGCAGGCGCTAAACCGCTACGCCACCCAGGGATCCCTGCAATTTTAAATAATATAGAGAGATCTCTTGTGTACTTTGCCCTGTTTTCCCCCAACACTTTGCAGAACTGTAGTATGATATCATACCCAAGGGACTGGCATTTTATACAATCCAATTTTATTCAGATGCCCCTGGTTTTACTCGTACTCGTATGTGTCTGCGTGTGTGGGTACATGCATGTGTGTGCAAATTCGGCTCAATACAATTTTATCATTTGTATAGGCTTGTATTTCTACCACCACGACTGAGATACTACGCAGTTCTAATACCAGAAGGATTCCTTCTGTAGCCCTGGGGTACAGAAGAGAAAATAGGTAGTTAATCCTTATAAATGTCTCAATAACTCTAAGAATGCAAGTGAGAAGTAGTATTTTTAAATTGCTTTCTTTTCCTTGATTGATTTGTTGTTGTTTTTGTTGTTGTTGTTGTTCATTTTGGTTTCTTCTTCCATACTGTTGATTTTTCTCCAAGGTTTTGTGACCTTTAGCTGACTTTTCACATTCATGAGTGGAAGACAAGGCTGTTTGGGATGGAGGGCACACAAGGACACTTTTGCAATGTGCAAGATCTGCAGGGAGTGATGATGTTGAACTTGGGCAGACAACCAGGTTCACGATTCCCACCACTGCCTAGATACACTGGCCTTGACCCTCATCACAGCACTTTACTTCATTTTACTCTTTTTTTTTTTTGTCTGTTTTGTCTTCATTTTTGTTTTTTTTTTTTGTTTTTTTTTAATAATAAATTTATTTTTATTGGTGTTCAATTTGCCAACATACAGAATAACACCCAGTGCTCATCCCGTCAAGTGCCCCCCTCAGTGCCCGTCACCCATTCACCCCCACCCCCTGTCCTCCTCCCCTTCCACCACCCCTAGTTCATTTCCCAGAGTTAGGAGTCTTTATGTTCTGTCTCCCTTTCTGATATTTCCCACACATTTCTTCTCCCTTCCCCTATATTCCCTTTCACTATTATTTATATTCCCCAAATGAATGAGAACATACAATGTTTGTCCCTCTCCGATTGACTTATTTCACTCAGCATAATACCCTCCAGTTCCATCCATGTCGAATCTAATGGCTGAGTAATATTCCATTGTATACATAAACCACATCTCCTTTATCCATTCATCTTTCGATGGACACCGAGGCTCCTTCCACAGTTTGGCTATTGTGGACATTGCTGCTAGAAACATCGGGGTGCAGGTGTCCCAGCGTTTCATTGCATCTTACTCTTGAGTTGCATGGCCTCCATCTCTGTTTGCTGGTCTGCTGAGGAGGTTAGGAGATGCATAGTCTCTCCTGCTCATTTTCTCTGACATACTGTGGGCCCCAGGGACAGCCAGGTACAGAAGCTGCAGCATACCCTCTGTGACTCAGGGAGGCACAGGGCCACCCAGCCCAAAGGATAACACCCCAGCGGATGCTAGTGGTGGTCTTCCTGAGAGTTATACGAGAAGAAATCCATTAGGTGAGCAAAGAAAAGTTTAGCACTTTTACTGACATGAGTTAATCTAAAATATGAAAGGCAGTAAGGTTTACTAACTTTAGCATATGGATTGTCATTCCTGAAGTGAGAATAGGAATTCCTTAATCCACTTGTTTGCTTGTCTTATGCTGAATTGCAGTTTGTATCTTCTTGGCTAAGGAGATTTATGGATAATACATTCCATTAAAAAATGTAATCTTTGCAAAATGGTTAAGTGATTAAAAATTCTGGCATAAAAAATGTGAATCAAAGAGAATCTTAAAATGCCAACACTAGTAAACAACTGGAGAATCGCAAAGCTGGTACTTCTAACTTTCATTCACTGCATTATGTGATGAAAATAATGATGACTTCATGAGATCTGATGAGGATTTGGTCCCTAAAATTCAGACCTATCATGAAGACTATTTGGAAGATAAAGTCTCACTCATGATCACTAATGATTACTCTCACTTAAATATAAATTATGTTGAGATGTTTGCTAATGAGATCGTATATGTATATAACTTATAAATAAATTTATATAAATTGTAGATGTGTGCCTTTTTTTTTTTTTTAATGACAAGAGTGATTCAAAACAATTTGGAAACCATGGCCATAGATAGTCCTCTAACTAATGATTCTTATTATCACATCACAGCCAAACTCAAGCTGGGAGACCCTCTGGGGCTCCCCTGGGAAGCAGTGCTCTTACTGCCACTAGAGCCTTCCCTCATGGTTTCAAGTGCAATGATGCAGCCACATCTGTATTCTATTGTCCATAAATTTTTTATCATTTCTGTTCCATTGATGACACTCTTCCTTATATTTAAGGGGCTTCCATGGATTTATTCTTTTTGCCAAATGTCACTGACCCTTTTGTGTGATTCTGCAGGGGGAGAGGACAATGCATATGCACAGGCTACCATCTTAAATCGAAAGCCAAAAGGTTGCTTTTGAACTTGGAGAACAAGAAATTTCCTATGAATGTCTCCTCTGCAAACCATATTTTCTTTTTATTTTCTGTTGGTCTTTATTAAAACAAAAGTCAAAACAAACAAAAACAGCCTGACTCAGGGATCAGAAGATAGAGCATGCAAGCTGAGATTTTATAATGCAATGGAGGACTTCTGGGGCCTCACGTGGCTTTGGCAGGTTGTCTAAGGGGAAGGTAGGGCTGGTGGAGGGAAGGGCAAGTTGTTATTGTCACTGGGTGGTGTTATTTAAAGGGAAATTAGGAAGGACTGTTTATTTCCACCGAGAAAAATCTCCCCTCCAATGTGAAGCTAACATTAGAATTAGAATCACGCATCCCTCACCCAACCCTACCCCAACCACAATGAGGCACCTCTTGGAGCCCTTCCCTGCTTAGGTCCTTGGAGAGTTCTGAGTTTGTTTTTAATGAGGGAGGCTGTTTCTTTACCACAAGACCCTCCCATTGCCTCATTTTACAATGCACACACTCCCTCCTAAATATGTCACGTAGCACATTCAACACAAAAATGAATTTAAATTAATTGGGTTTGAGATTCCTTTTTTGGAGAATTTCACGAGGCTCTTTGAAATAACAAAAATGTCACAAACACGGGTTGGGAAGCAGACATCAGGTACAAAGAGTATGCTGGAGGAAAATACAGTTGTCAAAAAGGTATTTTTTTCCCCCTGCAGTGACAGGTAGCTCTGACAGCTCTGGTTTGTCAGCAGGCAGACACATGAGGATGAGGGGATCAGAAATGAAAGATGCCAGTGAAAATAATTCCTTCCATGGCTGTGAAGTGATCATGACATTGCTGTATCATAACACAGCACTGAAGACAGGATCAAAATGAAATCTCTCAACCTGCAGAAGAAGTTTTTACCTGGTAATGCCCTCTTTCCAGCCCTTTCTATATTTTTATATCCACCCTGAGGGTGAATGGGAAGGGACAGGGCTGAGGAGATAGCCTGTCCATGTCTGTGGAGTTCTGGAAGCTGGAGGCTGCTTCAGACAGTGTGGTTTTCAGGCTTGTGTCCCTAAGAGAATGATCCCCGGGAGGCGGAGTGCAGAAAGCTCCAGGGAGGGTGAGGTGGGTTGTAGTGCTTAGGGTCCAGCACCAGGGGGAGACCTATCTTCTGAACTAGGAGGCACAGACACCTCTGTGTGATGGTCCATTTGCACTAAAGCCCTTTTCTGTCTTCTGAGTATTGCAGATCATGGGAAGGGTGTTCACTTTCTTGTTAAAGAAGGTCTTAGAGAAACAGTCTCTCCTCAAAGATTTTTGAAATAACTGATGACTATTATAGTTACTTTCCTGAATGAACAGAGGCTGGGGGCTATAGCTAAGAACATAGCTGGCCACAGAGTCTTGTTTACCTAGACACTGGGATTCTCCTTCTATCAGCCAGTGATAACAATGGAAAAGCAACTTTCTGCTAGGTCTGAGTTGAGGTGGCCATGGCCAAGAGCGAGAGAAGGGCTTTTGGGGTATTAAAGCTCAGAATGTGGATGAATGTAGGAGCCAAGGGAAAGAGAAAGATGCTCTCCTAGATAGGTCTCAAATGCTTGCTCTCTTATGTGATCTTCTATGGCTCTGCTTTCTTAGGTTTTTCTGGACATTGGAAAAAATAATTGTATGTAAGTAAATATCCTAGGCCAATTCTGGTGATAATGATTTTCCTAAGCTTACCATCTATAGAGGGTAGAAGTCTTTCTTTTTATACTTTCAAATTTAAGACCTACCCTCTTAGCCTATTGCCCTGGAGATTGGGGAAAAGATTTATATTCATCCAGCACTGTATATTTTGGAAAACCTGGCAAGTATGCATGTTTGCTGCCCATTGGTAACTGTGAGCTACCAGTTTTAGCCTTAGATATCAAGCCATCATTTCATCTCTCCATTGAAAAAATACAGGGATCTTTTCCAAAACCCTACTAAAATGATATTTAAAAGATAAAAGGCATAAACCTTCAAGGACAAAGAGACTATAAGAAAAGCAGCAACAACAATATTTTTGAAAGCTAGATTGCAGATGTACAAGTCATATGTGACTTAGTATAAAGTGAGCTGAATCTAAAGGCCACAGTCAGGACAGCTGAAAAGCAAACTGGTTTCCAGCCCCAAGCCCTCTAAAGATTCAGAACTCACTTCTTCCAGTACCCTTGAGGGTGGGAATGGAAATAGGCCTAAAATCAGGATGAATGTGGTTCTCTAGATCCCTCCCACTCCAAAAAGGTGGACAACTGCTCCTTCTCTCCCCCTCCAAAATCCTGGAGGCTTCTATCCTGGAGAGAGGAGAAGGTTGCCTGGGGAGTGGGGGGTCTCAGGCCCATGTGAGTCAAGGTTACCATAAAGAAAGAGAGAGAATACATGCAAGCTTATGTACTGGATGTTGAGGCTGCCAGTCCCCTTTTCACTATTAGCTCCCAGGACTCTAGCAGCCAGACTTGACCTTCTAGGAAGGAGATCAGAAGAATTTTCTCTAAGGAACCTGACCAGCCTGAAGATAATAAAATTGAAGTTTTCTAAAGAAAAGTTCAGTCAGCACTTCACTATGTGACATTCATGATGGTAACATTCTGGCCACTTGCACAGAGCTCCCAATCAGCCTTTCAGTTTCCTAATCTTAAATATAAGTGGACAATCAAACATAACCAGAAAACAGAAGAAGTCCTCTAATTTAAAACACAGAGATCAAAGCAAGTGAGAGAAAAAACAACTTAGGGAAGATGCGAGAATAAAACAGTAACAACAGCAACAGCAAAACCCTATCATTAAGGTCTAGTGATAGCCAGAAGAAGAGGTCTCCATGAAACAAAAGAAGAGGAGGCTATCAACATTAACATTTAGGGAGCAAAGATACAATCTTGAAAATTAAAAATATGATTACAAAAATATGATTATTGATAAACAGCTCAATGGAAGATAAAATTAAAGCTACCTCCTAGAAAGTAGAAATAAAAAGAAAACAAAAAGAAAAGCGATGTAGTCTAGAAGAAACTATAGAACATTTTAAGAAAGTCTCTGGGATCCAGAATCTAAATAATAAAAATTCCCAAAAGCAAGAACAGAGAAAATGGGAGACAGGCATCCATCCTTTTCATGAAGAAATTAAGGAAACCTCTCTGAATTGAAGGGCATGTCTTTCCAGGTTAAGAAGACTGAGTTCCCAGTAAAATCCAAAAAAAAAAAAAAACCAAAAAACAAAACAAAACAAAAAAAACCCAACTTCTTCCCATCACCCTCCCTTCATCCATGAAAGTGAACATATTTATGATTATTTACATCACTGGACAATAGGCAGAGCAGAACTGTAATCCTTGGGAGAAGAGAAACTCAAGATGAGCTGACCTCAAGTTCACCTGACTTTCTATCTGGAGACACTTTTCCTATCATAGTGCAGAGAAGTGGAGCATCATTTTACTGACCTGAGGAGGTGGGTAATAGGGTTTGAAGCTGCTGCCATAGCTTGGAGGGATAGCTTGAACACACTGAGAGACCTGTAATGCCTTCAGGGAGCAGATTCTGCAGGATAAAAACTTAACAGAGGTACTCGATGGCTCACAGTGTTGGGAGACATTAGAATTTGGATTTAGTCATGAGAAGAGTCCTTATGAACTTCTGAAATATTCTAGGGATCCCCGGAACACTACATCTTAACCATATAGATCATGTGCTTTATAAGAAAGAAACAAATGGACATTAACATAGGCAGAAACATCTTTAACAAAATACTGGTAAATTGGATCTGGACCCAGAACTATATAAAAACAGTAATACCCTTTGGCTAAGTGAGATTTATCCCAGGAATGCAAATTGGCTTATTATTTCAAAAATAGTGTAATTACTACATTAACATGATAAATGGAAAATGTGATTACCTTAATAGATACAGAAAAAAGTTTGACAAAACTCAACAACTATTCATGATAAAAATTCTCAGGAACTAGGAATAGAAGGAAATTGCCTCAAACTGATGAGGAACATCTATCAGAAAATCCTCTAGCTAACTATTCTACTTAATGATTAAGTATTCAACACTTTTCAGCTAAGATTGGTATCAAGGCAAGGATAGTCACTCTCATCACTTCTGTTCAACTTTGCATTGGAGGTTCCAGCCATTGTAATAAGGCAAGATATAGAAAAAGTTACTAAGATGTGAAGAAGTAAAATTGCCTTTATTTACAGACAACATTATTGTGTATTTAGAAACCTTAAGGAATCTACCACATACTGAAAAACTCAACAGAATCTAATTTATGAAATTGGAAAAGTATGAAATATATAATCAATACAGAATACCAATAAATATCTGTAAAATAGTAGGAAATAATAGGAAAATGAAATCACAGCCCAATACACACATTTTAATCCAAACCTCAGGATATTACAGATGATAGGTTAGGTAGATAGATTGATAGATTAGATAGATAGATAGATAGATAGATAGATAGATAGATAAGAGATTATGTATATAGATAAAAGGCATTGCAGGATAGGATAGGGAAAAAGTAGATCACACGAAAGTATATGAACATTTCCCCCATAAACAGAACAATACCTGTTCTACTCTTGTTTTTGTCACCATAATAAATGGCACTCCTTGTCTACCCAGTTGCTCAAGCTAGAAACCTGGAAGTCATTCCTGACCATACCTCTCTCTCAGGCACCACAGCCAAACTATCACCAAATTCTGGTAATTCTTCCTTCAAAGACAGCTTTAATCTGCCCACTTCTCTCTGTCTGAGTTACAATCAGCCTAGTCCAAGCCATTATCATTTCTCACTGGGACAGCCTCCTAAATCCTTTTCCCAGATCTAACACATTTTCTCCCAAACAATTATTGTGATCCTTTAAAAAAGTAAACTGATGGTGTCCCTGCTCTGTTTAACATGCTTCAAAGGCTTCCAATTTCCCTGAAAGCTGTCCAGACTACAAGATGCTACCTGAGCAGAGAGAGAGGTGAAAAAGCCCCCCTGCATTTCCCTGCCTCCAGCTCTCTAATGTGCTGTCAGTGCCTCCCACTGGCTGAGCCTGACCGGATGCAGTGGTTAAGGGGCTATGGGGAACACTACCTGCAGGGATCTGTCTCTCTCTGCCTCCACCTCGAAGACACAAAATGTCAGAGCAAAGATAAGAAATGGATCTGAAGGTACAGAGGTGCAGGACCTACTTTATCTGGAGAGGTCAGGGAGTCCTCTGAGGAGGTGACTTCAAACTGGGCCTTAAAGGATGAGAAAGAATGAAGGACCACACACTCCCGGCACAGGCAAATGCTCACAGGTGGAATAGGGGAACTGTGCTGTGTTTGAGAAACTGAAAGAAAGGCAGCATGTCTGGGGTACGATGAGTAAGGGGCAGAAAGACTTGAGATGAGCTGGAGGGAAGGACATGGGATTGAACATGCAGGGCCCTGAAGACTGTGGTACAGCATATGGACTTTGTTTTAGGTGGCAAAGTCTGGGGAACTCCATTTTGGGAAGATTCTTTCTGGCTGCTGTGTGGAGAATGGATTGGCCCAGGTTATGTGAGGATGCAAGGCAGCCATGCAGACCAGGAGTTGGCAGTGGGAGTGAAGAGAACTGGGCAGAGTCTGGGTGTATTTCCTTTACTCCTTGGCTTAGTGAGAGCAGAAGAGAACTCAATGCTCCCAGGGCTTCTTCTCAGTCTAAAGACAACTTCTCATGGGTCCCTGTTCCTCAATTACCAAGGTTCTTTCCTTCTCGTCAGAGAGACGCTGGGCTGGAGCTGGCATATCTTATGACCCTAAAAACCTTGCTGACTTAGTCCTTCTTCCTTGGAGATTTTTGACAGTCTGGACCTCTTCCTGTAGACATTGGTGCACAATTCTCCTGGGCCACAGGCCGCTCATATTGACTGTGTATGAAGTCAGTGGATTTAGGAGAGGGAAATAGAATGTGTTTGACAAGGGCTGGGACTCTCCCACCCTGGGCCTTGATTCACTCATTTTCTTAAATTCCTTTCTACACTGCCCGTTTTCCAGCCCATTTCTTCTTCTTCTCTCTGAAAAACTAGTTAGAGATAATGGCCCCCTCCCAGCCCAACTCTGTGTGTGTGTAACTCACATACCAAGAGCAATTATCTGTGATGACAGTCCTGTCTCTTGTGTCTGTGGATAGGTGGATAGAGTACCCACCTCCAAGCAGGAAGCTTTTCAGGCACTCAGCATTGCCCTAAAATGACCATGAACAATCTACTTACCAGCCCACTGACCCATTTCTTGGATCCAGTCCTACATCTGCTCTGTTTCTAGCCCTAGGCTCCTTCTCTGGGTTTGAAGAGCTTTCACTGGGTTTTAAGGGAAGTGACTTCAATAGTCAAGAGGATGCTCCAAGCACATCAAGAAGGACTTGGGACAGAGCTGAGCTACAGTTGAGGCATCAGGCCAAGTTGAAGCTCACAGATGGCTTTTGACCAATCACCTTTTCAACCTGTTTACATACTATGGACATTTATTGGGCATTATCTTTGTGCCCATCCCTGTTCTAAGTACTGTAGTGAATGAAAATTAATCTCAAGGTAGGTTCTCACCTTTACATGTTACCTGGTGGAATAAACCCCATATTCATTCAGCCAACAGTCATCTTTCCTGCCTAAAAATGCATCCTTCCCCTTCTCCACACCAGTGAAATCTCACCTTTTGGTGGCTCTATAGCAGTAAAGATTCAAAGGAGCCTCAGGAGGCTGCTAGGGTAAGGCTACCTTGGACTGGTGACTGAAGAGGTAAATCTTTGTCAGCCCCAAATTTGAACCCTGCCCTAATCAGATAGAATTTCTCCATAGGACTCTCCTTGCAATGTTCCCATGAAATGGTTGGCCATGCCCCCTCAGCTCTCCCACTTGCAGCATCAGGTTTGCTGTGTGCTAGAATTACTCACTCTGTACCTGGGCAGCTCTGTTATAAAGTTCTGTCCTATAATGAGCATAAACCTGCCTCTTTGTACTGTGATTGTTCTGTCTTTCCAATGACTCAGAACCAACCATCCTCACTTCTACATGAAGTTCTGAAGGGAAAGGTTGCTCTCGTGTGCCATCTGAATGGCAGAAGGGCTCAGCCATCTATTCTCCCCATTCTCTCTTCTTAGGCTTAGTTTTTCTTTCCTTTAACATCCTGGGGGCTTCCTATGGACATACTCCCTGATATGAGGTCGGAGCCCAGAACCAAACTGAGCACTCCAGTTTGGAGAAATGTTCTTACCCGAGTTCACTGGGGTTATCAACTCATCCATAGGGCACTTGGCTTCTCTCATTTCACCTCTCTCTACCTCACTTTCCTGATCGATCAAAGGAAGAGAAAAATAGTACTTGCCTCATAGGGTTGCCTCAGGGTTAAAACAGATAATCTATGTAAGGCATTAAACAAATGACTAAGTTAATCAGCTTAGCATGAGTCACCTCTGGAGCCTGAGACAATAATTTGCAGAAAAGAAATTTATTTTGGCAAGAGAGAGCAGGGAATGGAAATGGAGGACTGGGAGGTCTACAAACTAGTCCCAGAAGAGGGAAACAGGAGGGACGGAAGACCATTATATGGTATGTTCTTGAGTTGGTCACCACTGATGTCAACTAGGGGTCAGTCCTGCTGGGGTCCTCTGCTAACCAGTGTATCTTAGAAGTGTCCACCTGAGGTTGGAAGAGGAGCTCATTTATTGATGCCCATTGGCCAAAGATGGCCTTATTTTGTGTTAACCACCTCACACTTTCTGATTGCATCTTGAAGTTCCAGCAGGTTCCTCAAATGTCTCATAGCTGAGGAATCTGAGAATCTCTCAAAAGTAAGAATGACAAGATACAGCTGAAGCAAGGCACTATCAAGTTATATTTGCATAAAAGTAATTGTTCCAACAAAAGCTGGAATACAACATGAGCTAAAATGATATGAAAGATGACACAAGAGGTACACAATACATAGTGCTCAACCAATTTTTGTTATTTCTCTCCTTATCGTCATAAAAATTAATGCAAACCCAAGGTCACATTCACTCTTAGTCAGCCACACACTGATCCTGGTCAGTTGGCATAGAACCAGGTTCCCCCATAATCTCAGAGCCACACCTGGTGACCTCTACTGTCTATCAGCACCAACCTCACACAAACCGTGCACTCAGCAAAATGTTCTGTCCCCCTCTGCTGTAGACTTTCTTTGTGACCCTAAGGTATCATAGGTTTACTGAATCGAATTTCCCAATCTACAAAATGAGTGGTCAGGGGTAGGAAGAGGGTGGCATCACAGAGCCTTTCTTCAGGTTGGGGGGAAGGGCTTTTCAAAGGCACTTAGAAGCAGGAAATGTGGAGTAGTCTGCTCAAAAAGAAGATGGGGCACCCTCTGCTTGCCAGTGGTCCCCAGAGGATGCAGAAGTGGCCCTGAATAGTCTCTGAGGAGCATGGAGAAAATGAACAAGAGGCATCAGCTCTGTAGCTGCACAGATAGGCACCAAGGGAGAGAGTGACAGTGTCAGGAAGGGAGTCGGGCACCAACCGCTGGTGGACATACCCTGTGGGCAGGTCAACCCCATCCTCAATGCAGAAGAAGTATGGGGGTAACAAGACAGACAAGGCCGTCTCCTCCCTGTTTCAAGAGGCCTTGGCCAAACCTGGTCGACAATGAGAGATGGTAAGTTGCCATCTAGCCTGGAAGTGACTAGAAAGCCTGGAATTTTCCAAGCTATACTTGAAAGATGGGAAGAGATTTGACAAAGCACAAATGAAGGCAGAGATTGGAGGAAAACCTCTTCATGTGTGTGCCCTGCAGAGTTCAGACAGTTCAATTAACCAGTTACATTTATGGAGCTGAATGCCAGAATGGACCACTGCGGGGCCGATTCACAGCGTGCCTGCATCTCTGACTTACTTTCCTACAAAGCAGTCCGTGGAGTAGAAAGGTTCAGGGCAGCCTTCCTGCCCAAATCAGGACGTCATGCTTGATTGTCTTCATTCCTTCCCTGGAAATGATGCTGAATAAGAATCAGATGGAGCTGCTGTTTCCCACTTTTTTGTAATTTCACCCGGGAAGGCGACTGGCCAGGGCGGGGTAATTACCCCTGGCCTTCCCATCTGTGCTGGAGATGAAGCCTGGCACTCAGCCACGGGTGCTCTGATCTGTGCTCCAGGCAGAGGAGCTCCTGACAAGCAAACTGACACTTCCATTGCTCTCATGCCAGCGCGAGGCACAACTTTAATTAAATGGAGTTGCTTAAAACTGCGGCAGAAGAGCTGGGGCTCAGATGGCCTCTTCTCCTATGACATCACCCTGCTTGCGGGTGTTCTTTCTCCCTTCTTCTGGACTAATCTTCCCTTGGCAGCTGCCGTTCTCTGAGTTCAGACCACTGAGATTTCTTTAACTTCTGTCTTCAAAGCTCTTTGCAAAAAATAAACTCTAAGGCAGATCTGGTGGGGAGTGAGGGGCAGAAAGAGCTTCCTCTCTGTGGGTTGCCCCTTTGGAAAGAGTGAATTCTTTCTGTACTTCCTCCTGCTCTCCCTCTAGCCCTGTCTAGTTGTGTGTGTTTAATAAAAGTAGAAAATGTGACCGCCCAATTGAGCATTGCATGTTGTCTCAGAAGTATCTAATTTGATTATATTCTACAGACATGGGTACATGCTTTGGGGAAAATAAGCTACATCTCCCAATAACCACATTGTTGTGATGTCCAACAGGAACCTGGAGAGTCCCTTCAGGGCAGAATTGAGGGGAATGCTTGATTCTCAGGACCTTGAGGAGCTCAGTCCCCGGTTGCTTTCTCAGTACACCACTGGGAATAGAGAGGGACAGGGGAGGGAGGAGGGCATGGTCACATTTCCCTATGGGTCTGGCCAAATTCCAGTTGGCTGACCTCCCAGCCATCATGGCCAGGCACTGCTTTTGCATTGCTACCCACAGCTGGCAAGGACCAAACCAAGACCAAGACCAAGACCAAGACCAGGGCTTCATTCATTTTTATATGTGGTGGTTTGAAAAGGGATTCTCTCTTTGCTTGGAAGTGGAGATATCTTTTTGCAGAATTGTAATTCTGCTCTGGCTTCTTGAAGTTGCTCCTTTGTAGGCTGCCATATTTAAAGGAAGGAGTAAGAAAAACCGAATAAATAATCTCACTGTGCTTGATAGCTAGGTGTCAGAGATGGATAGGGGAAGATAAGGGCCTATTCCTGGTGACTTATTCTTGGTAGGAAATTTATCAGGACAGGGAGGAAAGCCTTGGAGAGAATGTTTAATCAGAGGAAGCGATGGACGATGGACAGACTCGTTACACCCCCCTTCTGCAGTGTGATCCTAAGGAACGGGGAAAACTGCCTTTGTCTGCCCCCTCTTAACGGTTTTTAATTTTTAAATGCATTAAAATTCTTTTTGAATAAGTGAAGAGTTCTGAAGGTTTTTTAATAACTCTGACTTGACTAAAAGTTGGATTGAGAACGTCATTTTTTTTTTTTCTGGAAAATTTCCCCAGCCTTTGAAGTACTCCCAACTATATTCTCCCTTCAGAGAGAAAATGGTTGTTTTGAAAGTTGCCTTTTAAGCAGCAACGCTGTTTTTTCTCTGCTGAGAGCTGCTCTTGTGCACTTCAAAAGCAGAGCGTGTCAGCCTTCTCCACCCTGTTTCTCCCCTTTGAAGTAAGTGTGGGGGCAGCGCTGTCTCTTAATCACACTCTCTGGCATTTCTACGGCACTTTACAGTTTTCAAAGCTCTCCTACTGCCATTATCTTATTTGATCCTCACGACAACCTCTGAGGTAGGCAGGGCAGGTATCTTTATCCCCATTTTCCAGACCCCTACAATACTACTTCCATGTATACCTCCACAAATTCTCCAAAGCACTATGAACCCATTTACTTGGATGATTGTACACAGACAAATGGGTAACATCAAGATCTTTCAGGACTTAACTAGACACTGGCTCTGATTTAATGTTAATCTTTAAGGATCAAAATACCACAGTGTTGTACTGGGTCTCAAAGCGATGGATATTTGTCCCAAGGTGACAGGACCCCCAAACCAGAAGAGACTGGAGCAGCATTGAGCCTTTGATGGCTGTTTCGGGGCTCTTTCTATCAAAGTACATTGCCTTTGCCCAGTTGGCATTTGGAGGGCCAGAACTGAGAAGCTGGTGCAACTGAGATACTTAGTGTTGGCTCTGTCCAGTGTCTGTGACAGGTGTGCTTGCCAAGGCTTTCAGGATGCTGGGGAGAGAGCCCCACATCAGCAATGCCCCTGTTACAACAAACAAAATAAAGTCAGAAATAAAGCTCAGCATAGATAGGTTTGGGCCCCTGCTCCCCTGATCTGTAGGTTCCAGCAGCTGCGGTTACTTCCCTCCCACCTCTGGACTTGCCCAGGCCTGGTCCCTGGAGCAGAAACATCCAATGCTCTGTCACATAGGCCTTGGCTCAGAGCCACTAGTCCAACTAGCCCATGGTGATATTGTCTTCCAGCGCCTCGACTGCAGCTCTTTTTGAACCTACTCTAGAACATCATTAATTTTTTGTCCACAGCTTCATCCCTGTGCTTAGGGCAGAATTTAACTCAGAATTCAAGTGTCCACAACAGGCATCATCTCTTTTACCTGTACATCCAAATACTTCATGCTCGAGACACTTCGTTTATTCACCTCATCGCCTGCAAGCACCTTACACACAGTGACTGCCCCAGAACTTCAGCAGAGAAACCAGTGAGTCCAGTGTAAAATCAGGTGATGGTGCTTTGGTGTGGGAGTGCCAGGACAGGAATGAGAGCAGGTTCTGTGGCCATCTCAGTCCAAATGTGGGATTCAGAGGAGGCGTCCCTGGGAAGGCAAGGCCATATCTGGCTCCTGAAACGGGAGTGGCCGCAAGCCAGGCAAAGATGGCTTGAGAAGGGCCCAGGGAGGGAGCAGCGAGAGAGAGGGCATTCTTGGAGGAAGAAGCAGCACAGAGAAATGCCAGAAGGTGAGGGAAGGTTGCAGCAGGGCCTAAAAGTAGCTCCGTGTGACTAGAGCACAGTTTGGGGAAGAAAGGGGTGACACATGAGTCCAGAGTGTGAGGGCTTAGTCATAAAGGAAACACATTAAGAGTCTTGGACTTTATCCAGGCCATGTGCAGCTTTAATAAAGGTTTTTAAGCAGGATAATGTCATGCTCTGATTTGCATTTTAGAAAGATCATTCTAGTTGCTGTCTAGAGAACCCAGCAGAGATATACAGAAACCGAGCCCTTCCCACAGGCCTGCTCAAGATACGGACAATTTGAAAGAGAGTCAGAACAGCAGGCCGATTCCCCATTTTCCCAGATCCTCCAAGCTTCATACTCTTATTTAGTAAAGTCATCAAAAACCAAAAGGTTGATCTGGGCTGTTTTTGTTCTCCCACTCTCCTTCTGGAAAGCTGCCCTGTGTTTTTGTCAAACTGAAGTGAGATGTTGTCCATCAAATAACCAATATCCCTGATTTGAGGGGTTTCCCTTTGAGAACTTCCTTTTCTCAGCATCAAGAAACACATTCAACATGGCTTTCCCATATGTTATGTGGGGATCATGGGATGACCTTTCTGGGCTGTTGGAAAGGTCAACTGTGACCACATATGTGAGGATTCTTGCATTCTCTTGGGTACTAAATGAGCATCTGCTAACTTCTCATGGATCACACATAGCTTTGATTCTAGGAGGTGGTGGATGAATCCAGGCATGACTTCACCATTTGCCGTAGCTGATGCTATGTGCTAGGTACTTAATTTCTATGAGCCTCCGCTTTCTTAATTCCTAAGTCTTGGAGACTAGCACACACTCCACCGACTTACTCAGAGGAGTGAATGAAATACATGGAATGTGCTTGCCACATAGTAGGTGCTGAATGAATATTGATGGCTTCTTCCTTCTGCAAACAAATCTGTGGGCTTCATCTCATCAGAGTGTTAGGGTTATGTAAATGCTTGTTTCTTTTCCACCTTACTGTCTGGAAGCTCAGAGCTAACTCAAGGTACAACTATAGGCTCCTCCAGCATCCAGTCTGGGTTCATTCTATTTGCAGGTTTCTATTTGTTTTCATTTTGCCTCATTCTACACTGCATGTGTTTGTTTTATAGCCACCTCAAATATGCTTTTGAAGCTGGCAGATTTAAGTCCATAATAGATTTACTGTAAATGTATTTGGTTATCAGCACCATATTCATAAGGTCTAGCTCCTAGATTTGACCCTTCTGTGGAGAACTGACTGTACATGTAATGGTAGGAGAAACGGTGGATGGTCTTATAGAAATGGGCATACATCTTGTGGCAGATCTGACTGTTCAGTGCTAGTTCTCTGGAGCAATGGGTTGTGTAGATATCAAAAGCAATGCTGCACACTGGCCCACAAAAAGGGAGGGTAGTATGTACATGGAACTGTTCTAGGATAATGCTGTTTTGGGGCAAAGATAGATTGGAACTCATACAATGTCCCCGGGACCTGGATTGTGTCTGTCTCAGCTCTGCTTTCTTTCACATACTGACTTTATGCTTAGACTCAAGTTCCAGAAAGATCATGCTAGTAGCTCCAGTCTACAGAATTTCAAGATCAACCTTAAGCTTCTTATGCCCTTATCTCAGAATTCTTAAGAAAGTCTTTATTCATCCCATTCACTCTGGTTGGTGTGTATTATATTCCCTCTTTGCTCTTCCTCATTGTGACCAGTATGATGTGATGCTCTGGTTGGTTTAAACCCAACTAAGACTCACCTCTGGAGCTGTGGGTGTGACATTTTACCTAATTTTCAAGGGCTGAGAATGAGAAAAGGGTGATCTCCAAAAATTTTCAATAGTATTTCTTTTTCCCAGAGAAGGTGAATGGATGCTATGTGCAAAATAAATTAATAAATGAAACAATGCTGGGACCATACCAGGATCAGCTATTCACCCACTGCATCTCACCTTCCAGACTGTTCTTTCACACTTTGCTCTGTGATACTGGGGCTGAGACTCTGCAAATGTGACTTCCCAGACTCCCTTGTCGGTTGGCTTCCTGTAAAGCTGTGCCAATGACTAGAGGAAGATTAGAGAAACAAAGAGGGGAAAGGAGCAATTTCTTTTGGTTTTCCAGTTTCCTTCATTTTCCCTCCAATAACAGCAGAAACTTGGCTCCAGACCCAGCTTCTTTTGGTGCTTCCAGCATCATCCCTGCCTGAGCCATCACCTCTAGTTCTTCACCCTTACTGTTTCCACACATATCTAACGTTAGTTTACATGTTCCAGAAGACAGGTGCAAAGTCTATCCCAGAGGGAAATAACTGATACATGTTAAAAAAAAAAAAAAAAAAACCTGCAAGAGTTTCTAATTTACATAAGCGGAGAGTCTGGGGATGATTTTTAAGGTGATAGAGCAAGAAGGATCATCTGGAGCAGTGGATTGGGCTGAATTTATCTATATGATTCTTGGTTAGTTTACTGAATCCTGAGCTTGATAATGCTGAGATGCTCAAACTTCCCTCACATAATACAGAGAAAAAAATCAAAATGCTTAAGAACTTAAGAATGTTGGGGTAGATTTATCTCATGCAGCCTTCACACTTACAAAAATGTTTCACTAGACCATGAAAAGGGTCTATATTTCACCTCTATGATTAAGATATTGGGAAGAACATTAGTGAGGGACCACCAAAAAATCTTGAGTAGCTCAGTTATGGCAATCTATAGGCTGGAGGGTGCTGCCACTGAGATGACTTCCTAATTTTGCTGAGGTTGATAGAATTCTGAAGTAGCAGAAACCAAGTGATAACACCAAAATGCCAGAGATAGAGTGGACAAAATTACCATAATGAGCAGCAAGGATGAGATCATCATCCTGGAGTCCCAGGATTGAGTCCCGCGTCGGGCTCCTGGCATGGAGCCTGCTTCTCCCTCCTCCTCCTCTCTCTCTCTCTCTCTCCCCCCTCCCCTCTCTCATAAATAAGTAAATCTTTAAAAAAATAAATAAAATGTTACTTAATATATATAACAGGGAAGACTATAGGGTGTTGGTCAGAAACCTAGAGAGAGATGCCACAATGGAGAATCCTGGTTTCAAAGCCTATCAGTTAACAGACCACAGCTCTTGGGTTGGTTGCAGGGAAGACTGAGTTCTCTTGAAATAGGCCCCTACAATTCTACTACCGTGTATGCCTTCACAAATTCTCCAAAGGACTATGAACCCATTTACTTGGATGATTGTACACAGACTAATGAGTAACATCAAGATCTTTCAGGACTTAACTAGAAACTGGCTCTGATTTTATGTTAATCTTTAAGGATCCAAAATACCACAGTGTTCCACTGGCAGAGTAGTTTATGGAAGTCTTACGGTAAATCAGCTCCAACCCTGTCTCATAGTAAAGAGCCTGATGGTCCTCCTTGTGTTCATTTTCTAGTTTTTAAACGTATGATTAGGATAGACCCACTCAACAACTAGTAGAACACCCACACTGGCTCTCGGATACAAGAAATCAGGACTTTTATGGTCAGAAAAGTCAAACAGAAGCCTCTGGAACTTGTCCTCTCACACAACTAGGATAGTAAACTGAAAGTAAAATCATATCTCAGGGTAAACTGCAAAGGTTAGTGGCAACATTAAAGACTTAAAAAATGCAAGGGTGGTAATTCTGCTCAGATCCCAGTGGATTTGGTCTGCTGACTTATGCAGAATGTACATGGATCTTGGAGAATGATTGGAATAGTGTTAAGTTCAGTTATGTGCTAATAGCAGTATAGTTGTTGTTCCAGATGTGGAATCTCTCCTGGAACAGGTTGAAACAACTCCTGGAACCCATTACGTAGCTATTTGTATAGCAAATGCTTTTAGCACCATCAATTTAAAGGAGTACAGGAAGGTTCTCTTTCACCTGGCAAGGGGCTCAGTACACCTTCATTGTTTCCTGCAGGCTATGCCAACTCTCCTAATCTTTGCTATAATCTAACCTAAAGATATTAATCATTTTGACAATGCACAAAATATCACACTGGGCACTGCTGCTCTTGAAAATCAGAAGGTATCAAGTATCTTAGAAATTTTAATAAGATACATTAGTGCCAAAAGATTGGAGATAAATTCCATAAGATTTCAAGGAACTACAACCTCAGTGACATATCTGGAATTCTTATGATCTAGGTCATATGGGATATGCCTTTCAATGTGAAAGATAAGTGCCTGTACCTTGTATAATCTACCACTAAAGATAATGGAAGAACATTTTTGAGGGGGAAGCTTCTTTAGATTTTGGAGGCAACAAATGACATTGGAATATGATTTTCAGACCCATTTATCACACAAAGTTTTTGAAGTTTACATGTCTTCTGACATGCATCACTGTGGAGAGCCTTGGGATTTTGAAGAAAAACTCATCTCTCTTCTAAAGACAATTATTCCTCTGACAAGTAACTTCTTGCTTGCTATGTGGTCCTGGTACTTTCTGAATGTCTGACCAAGGGCCTCCATGTGATCTGAGCTGTTCATCATGAATTGAGTGTCATTGGACCCTTCAAGTCATAAGGTTAGACATGCATAAGCACAATTCATCATCAAGTGTAAATATATAAATCAAATGATCAAGCTCAAGCAGGTCCTACAGGAGGTCCAAGTAAGACAAATTTGCAGGGGACTCAGACTTCTATAGCACATAGTCCAACTGCATTGCCTCCTCTTCCTACAGACACATCTATGGCATCATGGGAAATTCCCTATGAACAATTGACCAACCCATCCCACCAAAAGTGAAGGCCTAATTTACAGATAGCTCTTCATGATGTGCTGGAACTCATGGGAAGTAGATCACTACAATTTTACTGTCTAGATCGTTTATACTACTGTTCTACTGAATATGCTGGCTCCTGTCTCCACAATGTCCCTTATGTAAAGAGGCAGGCAGTCTGCACCCTTTCTGTTTTCCCTCCTCCCTATCCTTGGCAGGTTGACTTATAGCATACAGAGGTGCACTTCCAGACATCATTCATAGTCAATGCAGGAAGAAACAATCAAGGAAATACCTACTAGTTTTCCCACTAACCAACAAAACAACCTTCTAGAAAACTTCTACTAAAGTCTCCTTGGCCATAACTGTGTAGTATGACAACCTCTAGCTTTGGAGAGGATGGGAAATTATTTAACTCTTCATTTTCTTGTAGTGAAAAGTGACAGGGGAGGAGGGGGTTGGGAATGGCTGCTGAGTCAGCCACAGGCATAACTAGGCATTAGCTGTTTTTGGTGACAGAAACTGCTTCATGAGGCTCCTCCTGGGAATGCTACGTCATCTTTAGAGAGCAGATGCTGACCATCTTTTTCTGCTACAGCAGACAAAAATAAATTCAAATCATCTAAAAACTATCAGAATGGATGTAGGGCACAGATATTTTTCATGTCGTTGGTAATTTTGTGAGAAATAACGGCATGTTTTGCAGTCTGAGTCTTGCACTAAAGTCTTTGAAAGAGAATTAAATAGGCTTGGGTCAATAATGAGACTGTACGACTTGGGCCAGGTTTGATTTCTGTCGGTGCTATAAACCGTTGATGACAACATCAATACATGCTTCCAGGCCTTAGGTTATCTTTACTTGCATTTCCAATTAGGGAAAACAAACTTCACAGGGTATTTCAGATTGAGGTGCCCAGGAATATAGTTTATCTAAAACAAAGCTGGGATCAACTCTCAATGGGCTGATGTATCTAAAACTTGGGAAATCCAGGGATTATTCTCTTTAAATTCATTAAGTAGACTTGAAACCAAACCTCCCCAATTATGTGGCGTAAAGTGTTTTGTGAAGATCAGGGCCCACAATCCAGAGCAAGTGTAAGAGAATCCTGGAATCAGAATTCATTCCAAAGCCTTCTTCTTTGGCTCCAGGCAGTTAATTAGATGTTGTGTCATCACTGGGAGAATGCTGTATTCATTTGGCATGGCATGGGGATCATCATATTGTCACAGATCTAGGAACTGTTTCACCTAGACATAATATATGACCTCTCTTTCAGAGGACTTGCCATAAGCCATCTTTGCAGTGTGTGTGTGTCTGTGGGGGTGAGGGGGGTAACATTCTAGTAATTTTTAAAATTTGGAGTATAACATACACATAGAAAAAATCACAAAAATAATGTCTAGTTTGGTAAGGTTTCATTATCTGGACACATGCATGTAACCTGCACCCAGATCAAGAAGCAGAGCCTTACTAGCACCCCAGAAGATACGCTCTTCCTGTCAATATTCCCCCTTCCGAGGGTCAGTACTCTCTTGACCTTTTTTCCAGTTTTATTGAGATATAAGTAGCATATATAACATTATCTAAGTTTAAAGTATAAACATGACTTGATATATGTGTATATTGTGAAATGATCGCTACAATAAGTCCAGGTACCACCCATCACCTCACAGTTACAAGTTTCTTTTCCTTATAAAGAGAACTCATTAAAGATCTACTCTCAGCAACTTTCAAACATGCCATATAAGATTGCTAACTATAGTCTCCCTGCTGTACATTACATCCCAGGACTTAATTATCTTATAACTAGAGTTTGTACCTTTTTACTACCCTCACCAAATTCCTCCAACTACCCTATCCCCTGCTTCTGGCAACCAGAAATCTGATCTGTTTATACGAATTTGGTTTTGGTTTTAGTTTTTTTAGATTTTGCTTGTGAGATCATGTTGTATTTGTCTTTGTCTGACTTATTTCACTTAGCATAATCCGCTCTAGGACCATCCATGTTGTCACAAACGGCAGCACTTCCTTCTTTTAAATGACTGAATTGTATTCCTCTGTGTGTGTATATCATTTTTTCTTGATCCATTATACTCTCATGACTATTTATTTTTTAAAGATTTTATTTATTTGTTTGACAGAGAGAGAGAGAGAGAGAGAAGGAGAGAGAGAATGAGCACAAGCAGGGAGAGCTGCAGAGGGAGAGGGAGAAGCAGGCTCCCCACTGAGCAGGGAGCCAGACATGGGGCTCGATCCCAGGACCCTGGGATCATGACCTGAGCTGAAGGCAGTTGCCTAAGTGACTAAGCCACCCAGGCACCCCTACTCTCGTGACTTTTAACAGCATCTATGTGATTCACCTGCTTTGAAATTTATGTAAATAGAATCATAGAGCATGTAGTCATTTGTGCCTGGCTTCTTTCACTCAATATTATGATAGTGGGATTCATCTGCCTCAACACATGGTTGTAGTTCATTCATTCTCACTGATGTGCAGTTTTCCATTGAATGAATACACCACTATTACTTTCCTATCCTTCTGTTAATGGTCATTTGGGTACTTTCAAGTATTAGGCTCTCATGTACAGTATTGCTATGAATAATCTTGTACAAGATTTTTGATAAATTTATGAATGTGTTGGATGAAATTATTGTCTCGTGAAGTATGCATGTACATTCAGCTTTATTTGACACAAGACACTTCTTTCCCACAATCAACAGTCACTGTTGCCCTTGGGGGTCCAGGCTAGGCCTTTCTGGGAAAACAGTGGGGTCTCTGGCTTTTGTCGGGGAGAAAGAGCTTCTGATAGCAGAGTGTAATGAGCTCATGGCATCTCCTCACAGGTCCCTTTTAAGATTCCATGTTGCTGGGATGCCTGAGTGGCTCAGTGGTTGAGTGTCTGCCTTCAGCTCAGGGCATGGTCCCCGAGACCCAGGATCGAGTCCACTGGAGAAGCCCGCTTCTCCCTCTATGTCTCTGCCTCTCTCTGTGTGCCTCTCATGAATAAATAAATACAATCTTTAAAAAAAAAAAAAAAGATTCTATGTTGCTGAGTTTCCTAGGTTTTATGGATGTTCTCATCTAGCCAGTCTCTTGATTGCCTACATTTGGGACAGTCACCTGCCTATTATGTGCCAGGCACTACTAGGTACTTAACCTATTTTACACCATTAAACTTCATAGCAAGCCTTTGAGGAAGATTTGTTTCTTGCACAGTTGGAAAAACCTGAGATCAGGAAGGGGAGTAGCAGAGCCAGCACGGAGACACAGGTCAGTCGGCTTGTCTCTCTCTGTCATCCCACACTGCTTCCTAGCTTACTCTGTTACCTGGCTTTACTAAACTCGGACTCTACTAAAAATGAAAAGATGTATTTCATAACTCTCCTGCCAACCCACTGTTCTCTGTCACCAGACAGTGTGAGGAGAATGCTGGTGGAAAGTTAGAGTTTCTAAATGACTTGAAAAACCTGCAAAGTGGCAAAAGCAAAGGGATAAGAGGAAGCTATGTAAAACTGGGAATGTGGGTTCAGTTAGATTGAGAATGGGGCCCCTGCACTGTGTCCTGCCTCAGAGCATTGCCGGGGAACACAGGGTACGGCCTGTCCTAGCCATGTACCCATTTGCTAAGTAAATCCTTTGAGCGACTTTTATGTCAAGCACTGTGCCAGGCCCTCAGGATAGAGAGATGTATCGCATCTACCCTGGAGGAGCTCTCAGTGTACTGGAGAAAGCAGGCAGTTAAGTGAATCATTGCCAAAAATGCTAAGGTGCTCTAATAGAACTATGGGATAGGCTGGGGCACAGAAAAGTAGCCCCTTCTCTTGGGGAAAGGAGTGAGGATGTTGTTAGGAGGAATGGAAAGGGCTCAAGTGTAGACAGAGAACAGGCATGGAGGCAGGGGGAGCCAGTACGGGCTTTAGCAAGGAGGGACAATTTAGATACTCGGTTAGCTCAGGCCATGAAGGAAATGCCTTCCTGTAGTTTCCTGGAGAGGCTGTTTCCTATCAGCATTACTTCTAGAAGGTAATAGTAGCATAGCACTTGCATGGGGCTGGGTTGGTGTGAGGACGAGGTCCTGGCCTGTGGGAAGATGGGCATTTGGTTGTGATGGGACAGAGCTGCTGGTCACACAAACAAATCTCCAGAAACACACAGGACTGTTGTCCGTGGACCATTGCCAATACTCTTCAGGCTGGGGTATGGAGCCTTATGGGTTTCTCCTCCAAAACATAGTGCTCCCTGGAGCCCAGTCCTCCCTGCGCCATGTCTAAAGGGATGCATATTGTCAGGGAAGTGAGCTTTCACACTTCCAGAGAGGAAATTTGACAGTGTCCGTGAACTCAAATGGGGTCAGTCCTCCCAGGAAAGGCTGTTGCTGGTAAAGCATTGAGTTTCTTGAGTGAAACCCGCCCTCTTGCCAAGTATGTCAAGGGGGTTCATTCACCTGTTAAATCCACCCAGTGGAAATAGAGAATGTTATCTTTCCCTATTATGATCTCCTAGTAGGGCTGGAAATGAGAGAGCCCAAATCCCAGCCCTGCATCGAGGGGAAGAATTCCCCAGCTTCCTACAATGTTTGAGAAACCTGTTCTGCAAGTGACAGCGCACACAACCTGGGCCCTGGTGGAGAGAGGCTCAGAGGAATTCCTTGTGGGCAGGGCCAGGACGACTAACCCAGTGGTGCCTGGGTCTAGGGTCTGAGAGATGCCAACCTTTCCTCTAGGCAAGGGGCCAGCTTACTGCCAGGCACCCTACCTCCCCACCACCATGCCACCTGCTAAGTGAGAAGAAAAGTGCTCAGGAGAGGGAGGTTGTGAAGACTGGGGCCAGGTGGAGCAGTTAAGGTTTTCCTACATGGCCACCCATTTCTTCCCCTTCTACTAGCAACAGATTCTGACTCTTTCCAGGATTGGACATGTCCAGGCTGGACCAATCTCACATCCCATCCTAGGGAAGTATAGGGCAAAGGAAGAAGAAGGGTTGGGTTGCTGTATGTCTGAGAAGGTCTCATAGTTCTTGCTGCTGCTGAGATTCATAGAACAGCTCTGTCCCTGAGACCCAGGATCCAAGGCCAGCTTTTCATTCCTCAGTTCTGTGAGCTGCTTCAGGATCCTTCCAATTAATCACACACACACACACACACACACACACACACACACACACACACACTCCCTTTTTCCTCATGCTTGTTTTCTGTTGTTGCAGCAGAATCTTGGCTGATAGAGAAATTGGTTTCAGAAATTAGTCATATACAGCAGGCTCTTGGGGTATATGGAATTGGTCCTAAGCCCAAATGCAATGTGTAAGTATATAGAGAGGGAGCAGCTCCTCGGTTACCTGTTGTGCTTTACCTGAGATGCCTATAAGCCCAGTGATGGCACAGACCTGGGGACCAGTAGCCCCTGCCACAGAGCAAGGAAGGGAGTGAGACATGGGGACGGTGGGTTCTCAGAAGAGCATCTGATAGCCGAGACAATAGTGCTAACCTGAGCCCAAGCATCAAAAATCTCTCCTTAAAGTAAGTAATCTCTCCTTCCTTGTGGCTATTGGGCTGATACTCCCTTAAAAATTTCAAGGAGTGAGTCTTCTGGCTTCTGAGTGACAACACTAGTTAATTCACAACCTCGGAAACCAGGTGTGCTGGTAGGCGGGAACTGTGATCCTGGGATGGGTACATCTGTGAGCTGGAGGGCTTGGAGACCCCCTCTGTAGTACTCCCCCTGCACCTCTCTTGCCTGCAGAAGTGGCTGACACTGTCCTCGCCTCACTGCTGCTCTCTGAATAAGCAAGAGTTGGACTCAACATGGTCTGGAAAGGGGAAATGAATAAGTAGGATGCAAAAGAATAAGTTGTCTCTAGAAGTAATTGCAGGTCCATCATCTGGGATAACTTGGGGGCACGCATTTTGAAAGTGCTTAACTAATGAGAGTGAAACATAATCTTAAATGAAGCAGAATCTATTGTCGTAAGTAAGCCCGTCAGACACCGTACCTGCTGTGTGCCTGCTTGGACAGTCAGCTGGATTCCAACAATTGGATACTTTTATTAATAAAAATTTCTACTGAATACTGGTCCATGCTGGGTGAAACCAAAAGGTCAGAAAGCTCTGCAGCAATGTGAAGGGACTTCAAAGATCTACCCTCTTGCTATATCCCTTGACAAGGCCCAAAGACTTCTCTCCCTTGCCTGAGGAATAGATGGTAAGAGAAATGTCAGAACCTTTTTTTTTTTTAACATATTCTACTGATATTACTCTCTGGGCCAAGAATACTGTAGATGGGGCTCACTCAAAATGGGCCCTGGCACCCATGAGGATGGAAAAATCTTAGAGTGACATGGCTCAGGATACATCTAGAAGCAAAGTAGTTTTGGTTTTCATCATAGGTGGTTTTGTAAGCATGGGGGCTGGGACTCAGTGAATGGTCTTACATGCAGCTATTGTAACTAGCCATGGCCAGTCAGTCGGGTGACCTCAGAGATTGTGACCACCTCAGTGTCTGTAACTGTTAGGTCAGGCTAGGTTATGCTGCAATAACAAACAACTCCTGTGATTTCAGCAGCTTCAAATAACAAAATATCTGAGTCTCAATTACTCCATGTCATCTTCCACTGAGGGCTGGTTAGTCAAGGGAGGGGTCTGGGAAGGGCTGTGACCATTGCAGTTATGTAGAGGCCCAAGCTAATGAAGTTGTCACTGTGTCAAATGACATCAGTCACACCCAGAGGGAAAGGGTGACCTGGACGGTCTCATACCAGCAATTAAACAAATATTCAGCCTCAAAGGAGGGATGCATGATTTCTCACTGGGAAGAACTAGTCACAGAGTCCTACCCAACCAATAGGAAGCCAGGAAACAGTCTACTGTGTATTTAAAAAACATAACTGAACACATTTGGGAAAGAAGACTAATTCCTGGCTGCCACTTTATCCTGTTGAATATCACATGGTAACCTCTGACTCCATGGGGAAGTTCCCTGTGGCCTTTTAAATAACAACGAGAAAATTTAAAATTTGGCTTTCAGATAGTTCCAGCAGTATCTGTCAGTACCATCAACAAGCACATGCTGAGGAGTTACATATCTCCACTCAAGTGGCCTGAAACACCACTGGGCAGGGAAAGTCCTAGAAGGCCAGTTCTGCTTAATAGGAGAGATGAGCTGAGGTGAGTATCCACACATTCCCAAGAGCCCCAATCCCAAGCTGAGTGAGTATCCATGCATTACCAATCCCAATGGATTGTATGGGTGGTTGAAATCTTGGAAGGATCAGTATCAGAAGGTTGTGGACACAGGGAGGGGTAAATTCTCCAGATAGGTCCAGAGCCTGAAAATACCCATGCCCTTAGGAACACACACCAGAAGGCCCTGGATTACATCCTCCAGCCATAAACCAGAAGCAGGAAAGAGAGCAGGAATGGTTTGTTGAAGACTCCATTCCAGGCACCAGCTGGGACATGACACCCTGCAAGAAGTGGGCACTATCTTGCAATATGTGGTCCATATGCTATTTCCCTTAGATTTCCGATACACAGGCCCAGGAAGCAAAAGGATGGCACTGCTTACAACCCCCTAGTTTTGCTTCTCATCCTTATGATTCAAAGCTGTTATATTTTTAAATTTTTTTTTGCCTACTCTAAAATTCAACATTCTATGGGGTTTGACAAATGCACTGGGTCATTTATCCACTACCATGGTCATTTTACAGAATAGTTTCATCCCCTCAAACTTCCCTCCTGCTGCCCCTTTATTCTGCTTAATGTTTTATTGTCCAGAGGAAGGGCGCTTCCACTAGAGCTAAGAGCTGGGTGTGGGATGAGGATTCTCACAATGGCTCAGCCACAGTTCTCCTCTCTCAGGGGCTAGTGTGAAGGGCCTTGACAATGGAAAGCAATGTAAGAGTGGGCTATGTATCTAGGGTGGGAATGGAGGAAAGGCAAAAGAACTGACTATGTCTCCAGAGATGGCCAAGGGCAGGACAGGCCTGGGAACTCATAACTGAACTTTGAGAGGCTGGCAGTGCCTTGGGCCAGGATGCAAGTCTGCAGGCTACTGAGCTCGGACTCACTCTGCTCACATCTAGTCAAGACTGGGCAATGGGGAAAGGCTTGGCCTCCTTTCCAGACTGCTGAGTGCTGGGCCACCTTGGCTAGCCTATGGGATTTGTGGCCATCAGTGTCTCAAGGGCACTGCCTTCCCTGAGCTATACACAGAGCTAATGTTTTCAGGGCCCACAGACTGTCTCCCCACTCTGCTCAGAGGAGGCCCCATCACTATAGCACCCCCATAGGCTATTATGCCATTGAAGGGTTGGAGAACAACAAGTAGCAAAATGATACAGATGCAGTGAAATGCCGGGACACCTGCACCCCGATGTTTCTAGCAGCAATGTCCACAATAGCCAAAATGTGGAAGGAGCCTCGGTGTCCATTGAAAGATGAATGGATAAAGAAGGTGTGGTCTATGTATATAACGGAATATTCCTCAGCCATTACAAACGACAAATACCCACCATTTGCTTCAACGAGGATGGAACTGGAGGGTATTACGCTGAGTGAAATAAGTCAGTTGGAGAAGGACAAACATTATATGGTCTCATTCATTTGGGGAATATAAAAAATAGTGAAAGGGAATAAAGGGGAAAGGATAAAAAATGAGTGGGAAATATCAGAAAGGGAGACAGAACATGAGAGAGTCCTAACTCTGGGAAACGAACTAGGGGAGGTGGAAGGGGAGGAGGGCGGGGAGTGGAGGTGACTGGGTGACGGGCACTGAGGGGGGCACTTGACAGGATGAGCACTGGGTGTTATTCTATATGTTGGCAAATTGAACACCAATAAAAAATAAATTTATATAAAAAAGTAGCAAAATGAATGGGTTTTAGGCTGAACAATTAGCCTTGTCTGCCAGCCACAAGCCACCACAGAGCCTAGCCCAGATGATAATGAAGAGATTCATTCTCCTGGTATCTGAAGATGCAGAAATGACAGAGGAGAGAAGAGGGAGGCCTAGCTGGGGTGGGTGGAATTAAGGCTGCTGTGGGCAACTGTGTGTATGTGTGTGTGTGTGTGTGTGTGTGTGTGTTTAGGGCACTGAGGTGGTTGGGAGTAAGGAGGAGGGGCAACAGGAACTGAGATGAAGGTACAGGAACCACTATCTCACACTTACCTCTGGAAGGAGAAAAGAGGCGTCAAGTCCTCACAGATTTTTTTATTGGGTGACTAGAGAGTGGGATGTAAATTCCTGACTGATTAATGACTTGGTAATAGTGGCTTACAGATACCTTCCTTTCTCTCATCAGGGCATTCATATAGTCTACCAAGGTCTAGGAACTATCAAGAAAAAAATACTCTCTTCTTCTAGACACATCTCAACAAAATCTTTCAGGGATAAGGATAACTTCCATTCTTGTGTTTCTTCATTCCTTCACTCATTCATTAGTTCATCCCTCAGCCTGTAGGGCCAGGCCCATACTCTACTTAGATGACTGTGAGTAAGCCTTGCCTTCCAGAATCTCACAGTCTCCCTGGGTTGTAGTGGCAGGGCCCAACTCTGAGGAAGGGACTGGTGGAAGTAAGGCCCCATGTCCAGGCCAGGGCTCCCAATCCTTGGTAGGGAAGGGGGCTTTTCTGCTTCTTAGATGGCAAGGTTGGTATTAGCCCAGAGCCAAGCAGGGTGGAAGAGAGCAGCCTCAGTACCAGTGCTGTGGGTTCAGCCTTCAGTTTCCTGACCAGGGGATGGGGAGCCATTAGAGACCCTTGAGGAAGGGGCAGAAATTTCTAGATTGGTGTCTTAACCCCAATGGCCAAGTGCTGGGTTGTTTGCCATTGGTAGTGAATAAATTGTCCTCTGAACCTGCTAAGGACACTGACATGACATGACATGGCTTCTGACCTAAGGGTTTCCTTGGTAAGGCTCAGACTGCTGTCAGACCACACACACTCCTGAAACTGCTCTGGCCTCAGGGGGAAGAGCCTGGCGCAGTAGATGTGGAGGCCCAGGCATCTGTGGGAAGGTCATGACATTGCGATGTGTGCTGTCAGCCAGCTCCTGAGTGGCACCCGCTTAGGATGGGAGGCAGAAACGTCTGGTCCAGGTCAATTGAAGATTGATTTACTTGACATGCCCATGTTATATGTCTATTGGATTTCCACAGCTGGCTGATCGTCAGTTGATATCGCACCGGACACAAGAAGAGTGACAAGATGGGCTGTCTGCTTAGATGCTGGCTTCTAAGCCCTCTCCTGTGGCTGGACCATTTAACCCTCAAAGTAAGCTCAGCCCTCTCAGGGTCAGAGATCATGTCCCACTCTAGGCAGGTCCTCTGTAAGGCGCCCCAGATCTGTGACTTGGTGGCTTGGGATTCCATCAATCTTGTGGTCCCATCTCAAGTGTCCTGGATTACAGAACCATGGCATTCACTCCTTTTCTTAAATCAGCATCTCCCTTTATTTTCATTCGATCCAGTGGAGACCTGCCTCAGCTTCTGTGGTGAAATCCCATCTCTGGGTTTCAGCTCCTCCTGACCTGTGGCAGGTCCTGGGTGACCTCAAGTCTTCCAGAGATTTGTTTTAACCCCAAGTCTGTGTCTGGGATCCTGACCTCTCTTAGATTTATGTCTTATTCTCAGCCTTTGTTCTCTTCTGTCCCCCACCTGTAGGTTCTATCTCATCACTGAACCTATCTGCTGTTACACCTGGATGCTATACACACCTAACAGGGTACCTTATTTTTCATGACTCGAACACCTGTCCCCATCCTCAGGTTAAGTGTCTTCCCAGACTACATCGTGGAATGCTGTGCTCACTGGTCATGTCCTTATGTCCCTACCCTCATGCTCTAAAATCCCAACTTCTAGCTGGAGAGTTCAGTACTACTCCCTGACTTCTTCCCACTGTCCTGTGTTCTGGGAGATACTGGCAAGACCTCCTCCCACCCTCTGCAGCCTGCACTGACTCCATGATCTACTGGGCTTGGGTGGTGCCCTGTCTGTGGGTTGGTCCTGAAGGGTGAGGCCATCCATCTGAACAGTCCCATAGATGCCAGCTTTATATCAGTCAGCTGGGGAGGTAACACCACTTGCTTCTCTGGAGGTATCAGAGAACCCATATTTTATGCTAAGTGGGCTATACACATGCTCCTGGGTTGTAAGGGGTGCTTTGATGGTCTCCACCAAGAGGGTGAAGACTAGTGAGTAAGAAAGGCTAGAACAGAAAGTCTCAAAATTGTTTTGTAACCGATTACCAAATGCCATGTTATAAACCTTAATAGAGAACCTACTACATTAAAAACAAATAAGACCACACTGACTGCAGGGAGGGTGTGGTGGAAACCTGAGTAGCAGGTTAAGTTTTATTCCAACCTTATGGTATGGTTTTAGCTAGAAGAGGTAGGGTTCAGGGTTTCCACTTCAGCTGAAATGTGAAAAAGGAAGTCAGACCATCTGAAACCACCAGGCAGAGGCGGTTTTGGCCATTACTGAGCTCCCAAGCGGAAGCATAGCCTTGGGGGTGACCGGGAAGCCTGGGAAGACTGGTTCTACGACCCCTCTGGCTTGGAGGCCGATGGTGGTGGAGTGATTAGACACATGGGCTTTGAATGCACATGGACCTGGGTCACAGACTCGCCTCCATCACTTACAAGGTTTATGATCTAGGACAGTTTACCTAATCTCTCTACTTCTTAGTTTTTTCACTTAAAAAGTAAAAACCCTAATACTCACAAGCACAGAATTATTATAGCACTTAATTGAGATAAGGTAGACAAAACAGCACAGGTGCCCGGAACATAGTCAATTCTCAATAAGTGGTATCTGTTCAATTAATCTATTTCCAAACTTGGGTAACTGGGGTTTCTTTGTATTCAGGAAGGAGGCTATCTCTCCTTTCATCTTCTGTTTGGTCAATCTTCTGTTCCCTGATGCTTGGACCTGCACCTTCTCTAGGCTCTGAGGACTGGTCCAATCCCTGGGCCCTTCCCTGACCCCGCTGGGCCCCAGCTCTGGAAGATGCCACAGACCAAACCGTACACAGAGCTTTGCGAACTTCCCACGCGGGGCAACAAAAACATAATGTGAATGTGTGTGGGGGGAACCATAAAGCGAAGTCCTCGGCAAACAGTGGGAAGGTCAGGCTGCCACCCAGCGCCCTCCCCGTGTCAATGAAGAGTGCGATTCTCCAACTATAGGTTTCTTCTTTTTATGCATCCGAGCTGGCCTTCTGTGATCTACCCTACTCCATCCTTCCTAATCAGATGTGCGTGTGAACTATCACTTTCACACCCTCTCTTCTTTTATCCAGAGAAGACCGTTTAATTGTCTAATAAGTGTTTTTGTAAGCATTTAATTGTCTAATAAGTGTATTTGTAAGAGCCTTTGTAAGTGTATTTGTAAGAGAGAGAACCGTGCAAGGCCAGGGAGGGCCGGAGGAGGGACAGAACCTAACAATAAGTGAGGACATGCAGGGGGTGCTGGCGAGCTCCTGCACCCCATCTGCTTGTGTCCGCACCAGGTGTCAAGCTAGAGTTCCGCCTGGTGGAAACCCAACATGCAAGCTCAGCTCCAAACTCCTTCAGGCTGAATTAATTATTAGCTGGAGATCATTCTTTTCTTTGCTCTTTTCTCCTCACATCTTTCTCTTTCCCCTTGTGGAAAGAAGCCAATAGAAGGCTTTATGTTAAGTCCCATTATTATTCGTGCTTCACATTCATTCATTAAACAAAGGTTCATGAGAAGCCTACACCATCCCAAGGCTATTGGTGATGTCAAGGTGAGTCGTTCTGAGGTTCCGAGTGGAGGGCTAGGTATATTTTGATCCTATTGAGCACGGGGAAGTACCTTCAGTTGATTTGCTTTGGCCTTGAGAGAAACGACAACCATTTTTCAGATGGAAAAGAGGGCCCACCTAATGATTTGGTCTCCTGTCACTAGGGCTGGGTACTTACCATGTGCCAGATCCTGTGCCGGAGTTTCCCACAGTGCTATTCTCCTATCTCCTTCTTGGCTTTTCTTTGCCTTTCCCTTTGATTCAGAGATTGAGTCACTCAACAAGATTTTATTGAGAACCAGCTCCATATGGGGCACAGAACCATGCCTTGGGCATATAAGACAAACGAAGGATCTCAGCAGCAGAAGATAAGCATATGAAAGACCAGCCATCTGACCCAACCGTGGGACAAGACAAAATAGTGTGTGTGTGCTTCCTGCTATCCCGATTTCTCTGCCACTCACTGCAGTGTCTGTGAACCACCAATAGTGTGGCCTTCTGCTTTCCTGATACTGTCCTCTTGCTTTAGTGCCTTAGACAGCACAGAGAAGGACAGGACTCTTGAGTTTTAATTCTGCAAATAGCTCTCTAACCTCGTACCCAGTTTGTCTCGTTGCAAAAGTGACCAACAGGAGAGGGAAAGGTTCTGCTTGGTAGGTTTTATGCTGGGTTCAGAAGGAGACAGACTATTCTGGAACTGGAGAGAGAGCTGTCTCTCAGAACCAAGATGGTCCTGCTGTGGGATATTACTGAGAAGGTCTCTCCTGTGACAAACACCTCTGCCCAGGCCAGACTCTATGAGGCTAGAAGAGCTCCTCCCCCTCTGGCTTCATGGGTACTGTTCCATTCAGACAGTATGCTTTCCTTGAAGGTCCCCAACTCACCCCCTGAATGCTTCCCCTCTTTCCCTGGCTCTGCAAAAGCTGCCTAAGGACCCTAATGATACTCAGCTTCCAAGCAGACTTGGGACAGGAAGCTGGTGCTCTTCCTTTCCTACAGAGGCACAGCTGCTCCCATCCGGTGGGTGCAGAGCCAGACTTGCCACTTACGGACGGAAGTGAGGTGCCACTGACTTCTGCCAGCAGGAGGATGAGATGTCTACATCCCATCGAAGGACATGCCCAGATCCTTCCTGGCCACGTGGTGAGCAAAAATCTGCCATTGAAGTCTGCTGCCTTGGCAGTCTGCAGGCTGCAAGTTCATGAGGACCAGGAGCCAGGAAATGAATTAGAAAGCAGCAGGGCCACAGGCGGTCTTGAGGAGTCTGGCCTGGGAAGAACTCAGGGGCAGAATGATCCAGCCACAGGACAAGGTATCACCACACTCACTTGGACAACAGAAGGCCCGGCTCGAGGGCAGAGGGGCCTGCAGGACACCGTGGGAATTCCAGGGCTCCTCCTTGGCCACATCCAGAAGGCTTGTTTTTTCTTGGAAGGTGCCCATCAAGCTGCCACTGCCGTGGGGACACCCATCCCTGCATCCCCCTTCGCTTTGCTGAAGGGTGTCAGCTTTGTTGCTGTGGTAACGGGCAGAGCCAATGATGTTAGTTCACAGGCCCCTAAGCTGTGGAGGTAAACGGGACCTGTGAGAAAGTCCTTCCTTATAACAACGGAAACCTCTCCTCCTGGCACTTCTTACTGTTAGCTGGGATTCTGCAGCTCCAGAAATCAG
The DNA here is from genome assembly GCF_011100685.1 of Canis lupus familiaris. Classification (NCBI taxonomy): domain Eukaryota; kingdom Metazoa; phylum Chordata; class Mammalia; order Carnivora; family Canidae; genus Canis; species Canis lupus. The sequence continues at coordinate 32,477,465 of NC_049244.1, read as the reverse complement.
GCTTCTCTTTGTGTGACAGTCTTCCAAGTCTTCGAAGGCATTCAAGAGTCACAATATCCATATTATCTGGGCAAATCGCCTTTGTTTCTGCAGTGACTGTTTCTAAACTCCTCTTTACCCTCCTGTTCTCACTAGCTGTTTCTAACAGCCAGGCACAGAGGCTTGGGAATTAAACTGCCTGGGCTCCTGCTGGGTGATCACGGGCAAGTTACTCACCCTCTCTGGGCCTTTTGAACCACTTAAAAATTTTATTTATTTATTTATGAGAGAGAGACAGGGAGAGAGAGTGAGAGCATGAGCAGGGAGGGTAGGGGCAGAGGGAGAGGCAGAAACAGACTCCCTGCTGGACAGGGAGCCCGATGTGGAGCTTGATCCCAGGACCTCCACATCATGACCTGAGCTGAAAGCAGAAGCTTAACTGACTGCGCCACCCAGGCACCCCTTGAGCCACTTTTAAAATGGGAATAACAGTGTTATCTACCTTTGAGGTTATTGTGATGATTCAAGGAGGTAATCACTGATATGCTTAGAATAGAGTCTAAGGTGTTGTCAGCACTCTCTTTCAATGTTGGTTATTAGCATTAGCAAGCACTTGCTCAGGTTTCTTTGCTGCCCAAATGCGGCTCACCGACCAACAACATTAGCATCCCCTGAGAGCTTGCTAGAAATGCAGATTCTCAGGTCCCATCATAGAGCTAGAAACTGCATTTTCACAGGCTTCCGACACGATTTATACACACATAAAAGTTTGAGAAGTCTCTGGTGTCTTCATAGCAACACAGGCACATGTTTATATGTAACCTCTATAACAAATGATGGGATGATTAATTAATTATGATATATTAAGGCTATGAGATATTATGCATATGCATAGAAACCACTAGAAACCAGAGGAAGTGCTAATGCTAATAACTAACATTGAAAGAGAGTACTGACTATACCCTAGGCTCTATTTAAGCATATTAGTGATTACCTCCTTGAATCATCTCAATAGCCCCACAGGGTGGATAACACGGTCACTCCCATTTTTTTAAAGTGGTAAAAAAGGCCCAGAGAGGGTGAGTAACTTGCCTGTGATCACACAGCTGGAGCCCAGGTAGTTTAATTCCAGAGCCTCTATGCCTGGCTCCTGCTAAAGTCAAATAATAAAGCTACAGTTACAGAACTGTGTATAAGCCATGACTGCAGCTATGAGGATATGTGGTGAATATTTTCTAATGCTGCCGCATTGTGTTATTATAATAAAAATAATGGGAAGTAGCTCGTCTCAAACTGAGAACAGCTTTGACCAGCCCCAGTAGTATTTCTATTGCCTCTCTTAGATTTTCCAATTTAAATGATGTTTACAATGCAAAAATAATACAGAGTCATGGTAAAAAAAAAAATTTCATCCACACAAACAGATGCAAAATGAAAAGTAAAGAACTCCCTCCCCAATAGCCCTCCTCCACTTGGAGATAAGCACTGTTAGCGGTCTCTTGCATATCTTTCAAAAAGTGTGCTCTGCATTTAAAATCATGAACACACATGCACACACACACACAGAGGTACAGATATAACGCACAGATAATCCTACCTTAGCTCGGATACATCTTTTAAGGCAGTTTTGTGATTGGCTCCTGTTGTATTTATGACAAATTGGAGCACCCAGATCTTTCGCACAGGAAGTGTTATTAAGTTTTCATCTCTCCATCTTGTACACTTTCTTTTTTTTTTTTTTTTTTCTCACCTAAATGTAGGATATTTTATGTCTTCTTACTGAGTTTTGTGTAGCTGGTTCTGGCATTCCAGGGAGTTAAATCTTTTTCGCTCCTGACTCCAAAGCATGGAAGCTCTCTCCTCCCGAGTCTAGTAAGTGCACCCATTTCCAGGCCTAAGTGAACAACGGCAGGGCTAGGGGAGTGAGGTAGAGGTGGTTTATGAAGGTCACTGTGAATACACAGTGAAATAAAAAATGTGCCAAAATGTGAGCAGCAGCTGTGTCCAAGTGGTGGTGGTTGTATTTGTAAAAATAAATGGGCATGGTTTCATAGTGTCATTAATAAAAAAAAAAGAAAAGCCAGAGTATTATAGATTGGATATTGTTTTTGCCTCTTCATTGTCTTCCTGGAAGAGATAATGCACCCATTCCCTTTGCTGGGGGACTTCATACTGGTCCCCAGGAGGGCAGGCAGTGTATACAGGCCTGACACATTGACACTGGACTTGACCATGTGACTTGCTATGATGATATGATGTTAACTGATGTGGCTTGGTCTGGTCACTTGTACTTCAGCAGCCCACCACCCAACGTGAGGAGAGCATGTTGGTCTGAGAACTGAAAGCCCTTGGAGCCGATGTGAACCAGATCCATAGCCCGAGGCAGTGATCCCCATCCACCGCCCCCCGCCCCCAGTAACCCACAGAATCCTGAGTGAGAAAAATAAATGTAATTTCAGAAGTTTTGTTTTATTTTGTTTTGACAGAGCAATTACAGTAATAACTGCCTGGAAGGGAGAGTCGACCCCTCCTATGCTGACTGCTGTGTTCTCGCAGTGCAGTAGTCCCCCTTACGCATGTCATGCTTGCCTTGGTTTCAATGACCTGCCGTCAATTGCTGTCAGAAAGCAGAGGATTCTCCTTCTGATGTATTGTTGGAAGGTCAGTGGTAGCCTAATGCTCCGTCACAGGGCCTGTGTCATTCCCCTCACTCCATCTCATCCTGTAGACATTTTATCATCTCTCATCATCACAAGCAGGGTGAGCGCTGGACAGTAAGACATTCTGAGAGGGAGACACTACATTCCCATAACTTTTATTACAATATAGAGCTGCATCTGTTCTGTTTTATTATCAGTTCTTGGAGCTAATCTTTTACAGTGCCCAATTTATAAATTAAACTTAATCATAGGTATGTACATAGAGGAAAAGCAACATAGTATATGTAGGATTCGGTACTATTTGTGAGTCTTGGAACACATCTCCTGTGGAAAAGGGGGAGAGATATATATTCTCCTCTGGCTACTGCACTACCCTCTCCTGGCTTTGTGCTTCTCCCACCAGCCACTCCAGCTGTGCTCAGCCATTCCTACCCTTAAGTCACCTGCCACCTACCATCACCTACATTAACAGGTAATGAAGTGGAAGCCATGTTTCCTGGCTGACTCTAATTCACTTTTTTTTTTTTCTGAAAAAGCTTATTTTACTTATTTTACTCAGGACTTTTTGTCTTGTAGAATAGGAAGTGCTCTAGCCTAGAACTTAACTGTGAGCTGTTATGAGCTCAATTATATCTTTTCAAAAATCATCTGTTGAAGTCCTAACCCTCAGTGCCTCAGAATATGACCTTACTCAGAAAGACGGTCATGGCAGAGGTAATTAGTTAAGATGAGGTCATAGTAGAGTAGAGTAGGCCCCGATCCAATGACTGGTGTCCTTAGAGATAGGAATATTTAGACACAGCCAGACTTGCACACAGGGTGAATGCCACAAGGACGTGAAGGCAGAGATTGAGGTGATGTTTCTAGAAGCTAAGGAATGCCAACCACAGCCAGCCAAACAAAAATCCAGGAGAGAAACACGGAACAGATTTTTCCTTCCAGCCTCAGAAAGAAGCAACCTGCTGACCTGAGTCTTAATCTCAGACTTCCAGCCTCCAGAAGTTGGAGACAATACATTTCTATTGTTTAAGCTACCCAGTTTGAGGTCCAGCAAACTAATACCTAAACCCACCTCAGGTTCTGTACCCAATTACAATGTGTGGGTATTTCCCCTCACACCAAGCAATTCCCTGACACCAACCGGGTGTCCTATAATTCAACTCAACTCTGACACTATCTCCAGGTAGATAGTATCAGATTCCATGGGTAAGAGCTCAGTTCTACGAGACCGTCCCTACCCCACCTCCCCTTACTTCAGACTTTAATTGTAAATCCAGGTTGTTACCAGTGCTTCTGAACAACAGAGATTCCAAAGATCCCCTCCTTGGGTTTGATTAATTTGCTAGAGAAGCTCACAGAACTCAGAGAAACATTTCACTTACTACATTGCCAGTTTATGATAAAAGGACCTGTCTCCGAAACAGCCAGATGGAAGGGCAAGGTGTGAGGAAACAGCCAGGAGCTTCCATGCAACCACACTCCCCCAGATCCTCATGCACTCACCAACCCGGAAGCTCTCCAAACCCCACCCTTTTAGGTCTCTATGGAGGCTTCCTAGGTGTGATTGGTTCAAACATTTTATTAGTGACTGAGTCAACCTCCAGGCCCTCTCTGCTTTCCACCACTCAGGGGGATGGGACTAAAAGTTCTCACTCTTTAATCAGAAGCTGGTTCTCCCCATCCTTAGTTGGTTTCAAAAGTCACATAATTAGCATAACAAAAGACACCTTTATCGGCCTCATCACAGTAGAGTCCAAGAGTTTTAGGAGCTCTGAGCCAGGAATAGGGATGAAGACCAAATATATATATATATATATATATATATATATAATTTATGATAGTCACAGAGAGAGAGAGAGAGAGGCAGAGACACAGGCAGATGGAGAAGCAGGCTCCATGCACCGGGAGCCCGATGTGGGATTCGATCCTGGGTCTCCAGGATCGCGCCCTGGGCCAAAGACAGGTGCCAAACCGCTGCGCCACCCAGGGATCCCCAAATATATATTTTTACTATAAATCACAATATCACAGCATAGCCGAGTCTCCGTTTTTCTCAGTGGCTCTGGAAATAGCAGCTCTGTCACTACCACTCTGACCCCAGCAGCTGGGTCCAGTTGACCTTGAAGGTGGGTGAGCAGGTGAGATTTTTCTCTCTCCTTTCCTTTTCCTCCTGCACAATCAGTCCTTTCCCCATACAGGATGCTCTGCCAAAGTCACCCTCACCCCCACCCGACTCCTGCCCTGCAGGAACTCAATTCTGGATCTTGGGGTCTATTCCCTGAAAACCTCTTCATCATACTTCTTAGGTCTGTCTTTCTGAAAATAAATCCTAAGTACCTCTCTGGAGGTCCCATGTGGATGTATTGATAACCCTGTCAGTAAAGGTGGAGCTCAGTGCCGTGTCTCTCTTCCATGTTGTCATAAGCCCAGACCCTACCCATGGGAAGTGCCTGCCTTCCAGCCCAGTGCTCTATCTTACCATGTGGAATCCTGAAGGACCAGCCAAATACAAACTCCCTGGTAGCACAAAAATACAAGTATCTGTGGGAGACCCTTAACCTACCAAGCTAGTGACTTTATCAAATGTGAAATAGATGAAGTTCGAATTAGAATATCAGAAGGTTAGAGCTGAAAAGAACCTAGAGATGGTCAAGCTCAAGCCTCTGTTTTATTGATAAAGAACCTGAGGCCCCAGAGATGAGACTGGAATGGAACCCTGAGTCAGGCTTCCTGCTAAGTGCAGTCTGTGTGAATATTCAATCAGTCCCTCTGCCCCTTCCCTCACTTGTGCTCTCATTCTCTCTTTCTCTCTCTCCTTCTCTAAAATAAATAACTCTTTAAAAAAACAAAGTGATAACCCTAATTGACCTCCTTCACCCCAAAGACACAATCTCCCTCCCTGGGCCAGACCCATATAACCTCTCTTGCCTTTTGCATTTCTAATGGTTATCACTGTATCACTAAATAACATGCCTATCTTCTTTTAATTGTTCAAATTTAAAATACTGTGAATCAGTTTCTAAAATTGTTACCTTGATTAATAACATAACAAAACCTCTATTTTTAAATCCTTAACTTTATATGTTATCTACAGCTCGTAATGTACAGAGAAGAAACTAACTATGGAGAAGAAACATGTCAAATGGTCAAAGTTCGTAATAGTTGTTTTCATTCTTAAATATTATTTAGTTCTTTTGTCACTTATCCATAAGCTAATTCCAAAAATAAATAAATATTATTTAATATATTATGAATATGGAAATAGTGTTCATTGCCAATCAGTACTGTGCTTTCCCCCTTAAAGATATATATTCTCCCTCATTATTAAGGAAGATGGCTCAGTAAGTAAAAGCCAAAGGCTTAAAAAAAAAAAAAAAAAAGCCAAATGCTTTATCTTTACTTACATCCCTTTCAGTTCAAACCATGCCTCATCCTAATTTGCTTTTAAAGACAGGACCATGTTTCCTTGGGCAGTCTTTCATTTTTCCTAGTATCCTAATAGATTCTTTTCACATCTGGTGATCTTTAAAGTATCCTCTTAGGGGATTGCTGAGTGGCTCAGCAGTTTAGTGCCTGCCTTCTGCCCAGGACGTGATCCTGGAGACCCGGGATCGAGTCCCACGTCGGACTCCCTGCATGGAGCCTGCTTCTCCCTCTGCCTGTGTCTCTGCCTCTCTCTCTCTCTCTCTCTCTCTCTGTGTGTGTCTCTCATGAATAAATAAAATCTTTAGAAAAAATAAATAAAGTATCTTCCTAATCGTGCTGTTGACTGAATGAAATCCCCTTTTTCTCTTTGCAACATTCTTCGTGGAAGTCCTCATGCTCCTGTTTTTGCATGGCTGGTTAGGTTTGGGGATGGCCAAACAGCAGTTATTTCATCTGGGGAGTCCATGTGTCTCTCTTTCCTGAATTTCCTTTTGGGTATCTGGAATACATCCTTGAGCATTTTTGTTTCGGAAAATATATGTGAATGGAATTTAAACTTTATGAATTCTTGAATGCCTGAAATGTCTTTATTTAACTCTCACAGTTGGCTGATCATTTAGATTGGCAGGGAATTCTGGATTCAAACCATTTCAGAATTTTCAAGGCATTTCCCCTTTGTCTTCCAGAATCCACTGCTGCATATGAGAAGTCTGGATCAGATTGATTTTTCTTCTTTTGAGATAATCTCTTTTTTGCTTTTGAGGAAGTTTTAGGATTTTCTATTACTGTTTAGAATTCAGAAATGTCACTAAGATTTCTCTCAATGTGAACTTTTTGTATTAACTCTATTGGGATTTGGTTGGGATCATTCAAAATTAGAAAATCCCTTCTTTCTTTAGCACCATTTTATTCTAATATTTCCTTGATAATTTGCTATTATCTCCTTACCCCCCACCAGTTTTCCCTTTTAAACCTCCTCTATATAAATGTTAGACTGTCTTACAGTGACTTAACTTTCAATTAAATGTTTCATTTTACTCTATGTTTTGAGACATTACCATAAGTTTATTTACCAGAGGACCAACTTTGTCTTTAGCTGTGTGCTTATTATTCAGAATGCAATTTAATTTTCTATTTTTGCAATCATATTTGATTACTGAGAACACTTTTTGTTTTCTGATTGCACCTTTTAAAAGATCTAGTTTTTCTTCTAGAGGTATAATTTCTCTTAAACTGTTGTTATGTATACTAATAAGACTTATTTTTAAGCATACAATATTCTGAATTTTGTTCTTTTCACCTGACATCTTATCTTGGCATTTGTTGGATGTCAGTACCCGCAGGATTAATTAAATTATTTTAAATGGTTACATTGTATTTCATTTTCTTCTTTGCCTAAGTATAACTCTTTAACAAGTCCCCTAATGGTGATCTGGCTTAAAAAAAAAAAGAGTTGATATCACACAAACAATTTTACATGTATTCTCCTTGTATGAATATCTTTGTGCATATAGGTTATTACTACAGTAGAGTAAACTTCTAATTGCAAAAAGTGCTAATGTTTAGCATGTATAGTATGGTGAATATAGTTAATAATACTATATTACATATTCGAAAGTAGTTAGGAGAGCAGATCTCAAAAGTCCTTATCACAAGAAAAAAATGATAACAATGTATGGTGATGGATGTTAACTGGACTTATTGTGGTGACCATTTGGGAATACATACAATTAGCAAATTGTTACAATGTACACCTGACACTAATATAATGTTTTATCAATTATATCTCATTTGAAAAAAATAGCACCTTGACTATTAAGGAAAAAAAGAATAAACACCTAAACAGTAAATCAAGCAATTGCCAAATCTTTCTATTAACAATTCCCATAAATAATAAAAAGAGTTCTGTGCGCTCTCCCCTCCCCAGCAAAGTACACTAACAGGCTTGACCTGCCTTATCAGTGAAAAATGGTATCTCAGTGTCATTTAATTTACATTTTCCTATTATGAGTTGATCCTTAAATTATTATACATTCAAAAATCTTTTGTGATTCCATTTCTGTTAACTATTTTGTTATACCCAGGCCACCTTTCTATTAAGTTATTTATATTTTAAAAGTTTTATAAGAATTCTTTATGTGTTAAAGAAATTAGTCTTTTGCTATCATGTGAGTTCAAAACATTTCTTTAGAAACTACTAATGGAGTTTTTGCCATCCTAAATTTCCAATAAACTTTTCGAATTTGGAATGGGATGGTTTGGATTTTTTAAAAAATTGTGAAGACAGAGTTTCTATCCACTCTACCCTAAATTTCCGATAAACTTTTCAAATTTGGGATAGTCTTGGATTTAAAAAAAAAATTGTGAAGACAGAGTTTCTATCCACCCTATTATTAGCATCTTAGATTAATATGGCTCAATTGTAATAATTAATAAATCAATATTAACACACCATTAGTAACTAAAGTCCATACTTTATTATTCAGATTTCCTTAGCTTTTGTCTAATGTCCTTTTTCTGTTCCAGGATCCTATCGCATTATATTCAGCCACCATGTGTCTTTAGATTCCTCTTTCCTAGTTTCTGATGACCTTGACAGTGTTGAGGAATACCGGTCAGGTGTTTTGTCAAACGTCCCCAGGCTGGGATTTGTGTGATGTTTTTCTCATGGTTAGACTGGGAGGAAGGCTGCAGAGGTAAAGTACCATTCTCATCACTTCCTGTAAAGTCAACACACTATAACCACAACTTATCATCGTTGATGTTAATCTTGATCACCTGGCTGAGGTGGTCAGGTTTCCTCACTGTAAAGTCACTCTTTCCCCCCTTCATCCACGTCTCTGGCAGGAAGTCACTGTGCCACTCACACCTCAGGAGTGAGGACTTAGCCTCCAGCTTCTTGAAACAGAGCATCTTCATAAATTATTGGGAATTCTACACTGCAGATTTGTCTATTCTTCTCTCATTTATGATTTATGTAGTTATGTACATATTTGTTTGTTTATTTATTTATTCAATGATTTATTTATGTCAGTATGGACTCATGAATATTTATTATATACTTAGGTTTATAATCCAATACTACTTTATTTTGTGGCTCACACTGTTCTGCTTTGGCCATTGAGAGTTCTCTCAGCCAGCTCCTATGCCCCTTTGACATACCCCTGTCATTGTATTTTAAGCACTTACTTCCTGCAAGATGCCCCTGGCCCGTCTTGTACATTTCTCGTCCCAGTGCCACAATCAGTCATTTCTTGAAGGAGTGCACTTCCTTTAGCTGAAGAATGGTATCAAAACTAAGGGGTTCTAGGTGTGCTTATTTTAATTGGGGTGTCCTTGCTTGTAGGCCCTCTCAGCTGACAGAGAAAGGAAATACGTGTGTGTATGCTAACCCATATATATACGACTATCTATGACTATTTCTATATGTAACATCTGAATCTATATTAAGCCAAACATGAGTTCACATATCAATGTGTAGCCTTCAAACTACAATCCAGTACCACATGGCTCTTTCTAGCTTTTTCCCTTGCCTACTTGTAAAATTCTGCTCTCATAGTGAGAAATCTGGCTCCTACTTCACCCATTTACTTCATTGTCTAATTATATGTATATTTGTGTGCACTGTTTTCAGCACTGTTAACCTTTACCCCCATGGGAAAAACTTTATCAGCTGGAGTACGGTGTTTAAATACAAATCCTTTTGTTTTGAATCTGTAGAGTCTGCTCATTTCCAAAGTTGCTTATATCAGCACCTTTCCCCTCATCCTCCTCAGCGAAGTTGTTCCATGCATTTGTAATGCAAATAGGTTCCATTGTCACATGCTACTTTCCAACTTAGCACCCTCAATGTCTTAAAAAAGTTTTAAAATTTGCATATGCTATACTCTTTGTGCTGTAAAACTCTGTGGGTTAAGATTTGCTCTTTGTACTCTGAAGTTCCATGGGTTTTGACAAATGTAATGTCTTACAGCCACCATTACAGTATCATTCAGAACATTTTCACCACCCTACAAATCCCTGTGCTTCCCCTTTTCAGTCCTTTCTTCCTGACCCAAACCACTAGCAGCCACTGATCAATTTAGCATCTCTATAGTTTTATCCTTTCCAGAATATCAAGTAAATGGAAAATGCAGTATGTAGTCTTTTAACACTAACTTCTTTCGCCTAATATTAGGCATTTAAAATCCATCCATGTTTTTGCGTGACATGATAGGTCATTCTTTTTCGTCACTGCATAGTATGCCATTCTGTGGATGTATCACAGTTGGTTTATCCATTCACCTATCAAAGGATATCTTGGTCACTTTTACTATTGGGTAATTATTAATAAAATTGCTATAAATATTCATATGCAGGTTTGTGTGTGTGTGTGTCTGTGTCTGTGTGTGTGTGTGTGTGGACATAAGTTTTCAGATCAGGTGGGCAAATACCTAGGGGTGTGATGGCTGGATCATATAATAAGCACATCTGTCTTTGTAAGAAACAGCTGAACTGTCTTCCATTTTAAATTTCCCCCAGCAATCAATGAGAGTTCCTGTTCCTCTACATCCTTGTCAGAAATTAGTACTGTCAATTTTTTTTTTTTTGGGGGGGGATTTTAGTCATCCTAATAGGTATGTAGTGTTTCTATTTCACACTTCCCTAATGACAAATGATGGTGAGCATTTTTTCACTTGTGTATTCGTCATCTGAATGTCTTCTTTGGTGAGGTGTCTCTTCAGATATTTGGTCCATTTTAAATTGGTTTGGATATTTTCCTATTATTGGGTTATAATAGTTCTTTGAATATTTTGGACTCTAGGCTTTTTTTTTAAAGATTTTATTTATTTATTCATAGAGGCACAGCTATAGAGAGAGGCAGAGACACAGGCAGAGGGAGAAGCAGGCTCCATTCAGGGACTCTATCCCACATGGGACTCAATCCCAGGTCTCCAGGATCATGCCCTGGGCTGAAGGCAGTGCTAAACTGCTAAGCCACCAGGGCTGCCCTGGACTCTAGGCTTTATGAGATAGGTGTTTGTAATTATTTTCTTCCAGTCTATGACTTATCTTTTTTATTCTCTTAACATGGCAGATATATTTTTTTTTATTTTTTAAAGATTTTATTTATTTGAGAGAGAGACAGAGAGTGAGAGAGCATACACAATTGGGAGGGAGGAGGAGGGTCCCCGGAGAGCAGGGTGCACAATGCCGGGCTCAATTCCATGGCCCCAGAATCATGACCTGAGCCAAAGGCAGACATTTAGCCAACTGAACCACCCAGGTGCCCAGAGCAGATATTTTTAATTTTAATAAAGTCCAAAGTGTCAATTTTTCTTTCGCAGAACATGCTTTTGATGTTTTATCTAAAAACTCATCACAAAGCCCAAGGTCATATAGATTTTATCTTATATTTTCCTTTTTTTTTTTTTTAAGATTTTATTTATTTATTAGAGAGAGAGACACACACACAGCAAGAGCAGGAGAAGAGGCAGAGGCAGAGGGAGAAGCAGGCTCCCTGCCAAGCAGGGAGCCAGACTCAGGGCTTGATCCCAGGACCTCAGGATTATGAACTGAGCTGCAGGCAGATGCTTAACCAACTGAGCCACCCAGATGCCCCAATTTTATCCTATATTTACTTTTAGAACTTTTATAATCTTGTGTTTTACATTAGGTCTAGGATCCACTTTGAGTTATTTTTTGTGAAAGACATAAGGTTGGTGTCTATTTTTTTTCTTTTTCTTTGCTTTTTTTTGCATATGGAAGTCTATTTCTTTCAGTCAGTACTGTTTATTGCAAAGAATATACTCCCTCCAATGAATTGCACGTGTGCTTTGTCAAAGATCAGTTGACTATATTTTTGTCCTAATTTTTTAAATGTTTTTAGAGTTATCATTTTTTAAACCTTCTGGTTTTATGTTGTGCATATAAAAGCCTTAACTTTCCAAGATTATTTAAAAAATTCTCTCTTATCTTTGCCTAGTACTCTTATGTCTTTGGTTAGTATTTTGTGTTTTAAATTTTTGATGCAAATGTAATTTACATAAATGTAAAGTGTGAAGAGATTCACATTTATTTTCTTCTGAGGGCTTCTGAGTTGTCTGAACACCATGTATTGAAGAATTCATCTTTTCCACACTGATACACTTTTCTCATATACAAAATTTTTGCATGAATATTGAATGAATATCTATTTCTCCATTCCTTCTTCTGCTCCTTTCAGAGATTATCTAGTCATGTCAATAGCACACTAATTACTACACTTTTATAAAATATTTTAATACTCATAAGACCAATTTTTCTCATTATTTTTATTTTTCAGAATTTTTTAGAGATTCTTACATGCTTCTTTTACCTTATCAACATATAATTCAATGTTCAAAAATAATGTTGCTTTTATAGGGATCAAGTTAAATTTAGATATTAAGTTAGGAATAACTAAAGTCTTATAATACTATTTTTTGGGAGGCACCTGGGTGGCTCAGCTGGTTGAACATCTGACTTCAGCTCAGGTCATGATCCCAGAGTCCTGGGATGGAGCCTTACATCCTCGTTGGGCTCCCTTCTCAGTGGGGAGCCTGCTTCTCTCTCTCCCTCTGCCACTTCCCTGCTTGTGCATGCACACTCTCTCACTCTGTGTCAAATAAATAAAAAAATTTTTAAAAGATTTTATTTATTTATCAATGAAAGACACAGATAGAGAAAAGCAGAGACGTAGGCAGAGGGAGAAGCACGCTCCAGGCAGGGAGCCCGATGTGGGACTTGATTCCCAGACCGCAAATCATGCCCTGATCCAGGGGCAGGTGCTCAACCACTGAGCCACCGAGGCGTCCCAAAAAAATTTTTTTAAATGTACTGATATTTTGGTTTCCAATAATACAGCAGCCTTTCCATGATTAAAAACTTATCTTGTGTCTCAATGGTATTTTAAAGTTATCTTCATAACAATGTTATTCAATAAGCACATTATATACAAATAGTCTAACCACTTTAATTATTAAATAGAATTATCAGTTGGGTAAAAAAATAAAACCCAACTATTGCTGCCTATAAAAAAAAATGCACTTTAAGTATAAAGTCATGTTTACAAATGAAAGAATGGAAAAATGATACAGCATGCTAACATTAATCACAGTAAAGAATATTACCAGAGATAAAGGTCATTTCATGATAAAGGCATCAGTGTATCAAGAGAACATAACTACCTAAAATGTTTATGTGCCATATAATAGATCTTGAAGGTACAAGCAAAAACTGACAAACTGATAAAGGAGATAAACTTTTTTAATTTACTTGAGAGAGGGAGAAGGACTTTGAGCAGGGGTGAGGGGCAAAGGGAGAGGAAGAAAGAGTCCCCACTGAACAAGGAGCCCAATGTGGGGCTCCATCCCAGGACCCTGGGATCATGACCTTAGCCAGAAGCAGATGATTAACCAACTGAATCACCCAGGTGCCTCTGGGAAAAATAGATTAATCAAACATTTATTATTTAAAATTCCAGCACTCCTCTCTTAATAGTTAACAGAATAAGTAGACAGAAGACTAGTAAAGAAGTGGAACACTTGCACAACACTATCAGCCAACTTGGCCTATTTGACATTTTTAGAACACTCTCCCAGTAGCAATGTAATACTTTTTTTTTCAAGTGTGAATGGAATATTTGCCAATCATATCATGGGCCACAAAATAAGTATCAATAAATTTAAACTGAGGTGGGCACTTGACGGGATGAGCACTGAGTGTTATTCTATATGTTGGCAAACTGAACACCAATAAAAAATAAATTTATAAAAATAAATAAAAATAAATAAACTTAAACAGATTGAAATGATAAAAGGTTTGTTCTTTGACCTAAATGGAATTATACTAGAAATCAATAAAAGAACAATATCTTAAAAATTCCCAAATATTTGGAAGTAAATACCACATTTTTTAAAAAACTCATGTGTCAAAGAGAAAAAAGTGAGAAGGGAAATTAGAAAATATTTAGAACTAAAAATATATAAAACACTCATATCAAAATTTGAGATTGTAGGTAAAGCAGTAGTTAGGAGGGAAATTTATAGTACTAAACACCTAGAAAAAAAAGAAGGAAAGATCCCAAATCAATGATCTCAGCTTTCATCTCTAGAAATCAAAGAAGATGAAATTAAATTCAAATAAGTAGTAGAAAGAAAACAATAAAGGTCAAGGAGGAAATCAATGAAAAAGGAAACAGAAAAACAGATAAAATTAATGGAAACAAAAGCTATTTTTTTTTGAGAAGGTTGAAAAAATAGATGGACGTTTAACTAGATTATGAAAAAGAGAAGACACTAATTATCAATATCAGGTATGAAATATGCAGCCATATTCTAAGGCTATCAAAAAGTTTTAGAAAACAGAATTTCATTCCAATAATTTTTTTTAAAAGATTTTGTTTACTTATTCATGAGAGACACAGAAAGAGGCAGAGAGAAAGGCAGAGACAGGAGAAGCAAGCTCCATGCAAGGAGCCCAATTTAGGACTTGATCCCAGGACTCTGGGATTACACTTGAGCGGAACGAAGTCAGCCGCTCAACTGCTGAGCCACCCAGGCGTTCCTCATTCCAATAAATTTTTTTTCCCAATAAATTTTTTAAGACTTAGATTAAATGCTAAATTTTCTTGAAATACTCAAACTGGCAAAGTTTTACAGGAAGTAGATAACTTGAATAGCTCTATATTATTTAAGAAATTGAGTCTGTAGTTAAAATACTTCCCACAAAGAATCCCAGCCTGGTTCACATCAGTGGGGTTTTCTAACAAACATCTAAGAAAGAAAATACCAACTCAGTGCAGACTTTTTTGAAAATTTAAGAGGAAGTCACACTTTCTAATTCTATGTGGCCAACATTACATTAATACCAAAACCAGACAAAAAAGAATGCAAGAAAAGCAAATAGTAGATTTATATCCCTCATGAACACAGTTGAAAAAATTCTTAACAAAACTTCAGTCACCTGAATATATTACAAAGGATAATACTTCACAACCAAACTGGATTTATATCAGGAATGTTTGGGTAGTGTAACATTAGAGTATCAATCGGTACAATTTGCTATATTACAACCTAAAAAAGAAGAAAAACGTGATCACCTCAACAGATGCAGAAAAAACATTTGACAAAATTCAATATCCATTCCTGATTTCAAACAAACAAAAACACCTCTCATCAAAACTGCTAAAAGAAGTGAACTCCATCAATCTAATAAAAGGCATAGAGAAAAAAAAAACACCCTATGGCTGATACCATACTTATTGTGAAAGAGTGAATGCTTCTCTCCTAAGATCAGGAATAAGGCAAAGATGTCTATTTTCATCTCATCATATTTTCTGGAGTGTCTCTGGGTCTGGCCAGGGCAATAAGGAAAAAGAAAAAGAAAGAAAAGAAAAGAGAAAAGAAAAGGAGGAAGGGAGAAAAAAGAAAAGATATCCAGATCAAAAAGGAAGAAATAAAACTCTGTATTTGCAGATTACATGAGCCTCTATGTAGAAGTCCTAGAGGATTTTTTGTTTTTGTTTTGTTTTACTTTGTTTTTGTTTATAAAACCATTTCCTAGGATTAATATGTGAATTTAGCAAGGTAAATATAAAAAAATTAATTATATTTCTGTGTACTAGAGATGACCATGAGGAAATATAAATTTAAAAGATCCACTTACAATAGCATCATAAATGAAAAATATTAACAAAATATATTCCAATATTTGTATTCTATACAAATTGTATAAAACATTGTATTCTACAATGTATTCTATAAAACATTAATGAAGCTCTCAAAGACAAACTAAATAAATAGAGAGTTATACCTATAAATCTATAAATTCAATGCAACTCCATTAGAACACCAGATGGCCTTTTTGTAGAAATCAGAAAGCTGACTCTAAAATCTATATGGCAAAGCAAAGAAATGTAATAGCCAAAACAATTTTAGAAGGACAAAAGGACACCTACTACCTCGTTTTAACACTTACTATAAAGCTACAATAATTAAGATAGTCTAATAATCATGAGAGATAAGACATACAGGTAAATGGAACAGAATAGAGAAAGCAGAGATAGATTCAAACATATATGTTCAATTGATTTTAAATGAAGGTCCTAATGTAATTTAATAGATAAAAGATCTATTCTTTTCAGCAAGTATTGATGGAACAGTTGAATGTGCACATGCAAAGAAACAAAAAATCAAATAGCAACCAAATAATCCCCTCCAAAAAATTCTCAACCTGTACCTTGTATCATATACAGAAATAACTCAAAAGGGATTATAAGCCTAAATATAGAATGTAAAACTGGAAAACATTAAAGAGAATTTTTAAAGACTTTTATTTATTTATTTTTAGAGAGAGAGAGCAGGGGGAAGGGTAGAGGGAGAAAAACTCAAGCAGACTCCCCACTGAGGGCTCCATCTTATGACACTGAGATCATGATCTGAGCCAAAATCAAAAGTCAGGCACTCAACTGACTGAACCCCCTAGGTTTACTTCTAGTTAGGAGAGAATTTATTAGGACATGAAAGCACAAACCATAAAATTTAAAAGAAGATAAATTGAATTTAATTAAAATTTAAAACTTAGGCTCCTTGAATGTTAAGAAAATAAAAAGATAAGCCATGAAGTGGAAGAAAATGTCTGGGATAAAAAGTGATTTAAAAAATAAGTGTACCTAGGGATCCCTGGGTGGCGCAGTGGTTTGGCACCTGCCTTTGGCCCAGGGCACGATCCTGGAGACCCTGGATCGAATCCCACGTCGGGCTCCCGGTGCATGGAGCCTGCTTCTCCCTCTGCCTGTGTCTCTGCCCCCCCCCCCTCTCTCTCTGTGACTATCATAAATAAATAAAAAAATTTTAAAAAAAATAAAAAATAAAAAAATAAGTGTACCTAGAATATGTAAAGAATTCTCAAAAAACTCAATAAGAAAAAAACAACTCATTTAAAAGCTATGACTTGGGCAGCCCCGGTGGCTCAGTGGTTTAGCGCCACCGTCAGCCCAGGGTGTGATCCTGGAGACCCAGGATTGAGTCCCGCCTTGGGCTCTCTGCATGGAGCCTGCTTCTCCCTCTGCCTGCATCTCTGACTCTCTCTCTGTGTATCTCTCATGAATAAATAAATAAAATCTTTTAAAAAAAAGCTATGACTTGCATAGATAATTCATCAAATGAGACATTTGAAATGATAAGTAAGCACATGAAAAGATGCTTGACATTATTAACCATCAGAGAAATGCAATGAAAACTGATGGGATATCACTGGACACCTATTACAATGACCAGAATTAAAAACAAAAACAAGTCCATATCATATCAAGTGTGAGGATAGGAAGTGACATTTTAATCCCCTGCTACTAGGAATGAAAAATGGTACAATCACTTAGGAAAAACAATGGTCAGGTTTTGTTTCGTTTTTTGTTTTTGTTTTTGTAAAGTTAAACATGAACTTACTCCCAAGAATCTACTCCAAACTACTCAGAAGACATAAAAACATATGTTCCTACAAAGACCTGTACATGGATGTTTACAGTATGTTTATTTGTAACACCAAAAAACTCATAAATAATCCAAATACCCATCAACTGGTGAATGGATAAGGAAATCGTATATACATACAATGGAATACTATTCAACAATAAAAATAAATGAATTGTCAATACATGTAACGCCATGGATTAATGTCAAAAGCATTGTGCTAAGTCAAAGAAGCCAGACACAAATGGGAATGTTTTTGATCAGTTCATTTATATAACACTTTGGAAAAGGCAAAATTATAGAGACTAAAGTCTAATCAGTGGTTTAAGGATTACATGGGACTTTGGGAGTTGATTAAAAAAATTCTATATTGCTATAGTAGTGATTATATGACTGATTTTCAAAACTCATGGGAATGTACAGCTCAAAAGGGTGAACCTTATGTAAATTATACTTGTTGAGAGACATTTTTCCATGGAGTTCTTGCATGTCTTATGAGGAGACGATTGTCCTTTGTTCTGGACTATTTTTTCAGGAATGTTTGAATAGTGAATAGCCTTGGTAGACAGAAAGATAGTGTCACTCTTTGGAGTAAAGTGCAGGCATGCTTACTGTCCAGTATAATAAAGGTAATGTCTTTCTCTGGAGCAAAAGACAAACTTACTGTTGAGTAAGTTTAGGGTCCCTCTTTTGCAGTGCCAAGCACTGTAATGACGGTCCATCTGGCCCATGTCATGTCACCCTGTGGGAATTGGGGCTTAGAAATTGGTCCAAATGTTATGGTACTCTGGCTACCCCTTCTGGTAGGACAGTACCCATGGGACAGTGACAGGACTTGTTAGTCTGCAAGTAGGATAAAATATTTGACCCTCCACAGTTTTGACACTTTTAGCAAACATATTGACCACAATATATGTTCAACCAGGCAATAAATTTTCCTCCACTTTGTTGCCTGTTAATGAGAAGGAATTGGAGAGGCATTGTAGGGCAAGTACTAGGGAACAGATTTAAAAACAGTTGCGTGGACTGGACCTTGGATGACGTGACTTCCCTCTAGTGGGGGGACTTCTTTGCCCATCTAGTGGTCAGCTTCAAGTTTGTTCTATTGTAATGACTAATGCTAAGATTTTTCCTGGGGACAGGAGGCTGAAAGGAGGGAGATTTGTGATCACTATGTACAGAGAGAGTCTATACATCTTTGGCTGGTTCACTTGAGAGATGAATGGGGCAGGATACATAATGCTTTGTTTCTGTTTTTTTAAAGGGATCTATCTATCTATCTATCTATCTATCTATCTATCTATCTATCTATTTATGAGAGAGAGGAGGGAGCATGTGAACTCATGCAGGCATGGGGAGAGGGGGGAGAGATACGGTAGGGGGGAGCGCAGAGGGGGAGGAGCAGAACGGGAGGGAGTGAGACAAGCAAACTCTACACTGAGTGTGGAGCCCCACCCAGGGCTCTATTCCACAGCCCTGAGATCACGACTCCAAGATCACAACCTGAGGTGAAGCCAAGAGTCAGACACTTAACCGACTGAGCTACCCAGGCACCCTGCATAATAATGCTTTGTTAAGGAAGAATGGGAGTAGCTGGATCATCTTATGGCTCAGTCCCTCCTACAGTCCATCATGTCAACTGTGGAACTGTTTGGATATGACAGTAAAAGATTCAGTTTTTTTGCAGTGGGTTCTGGCTGCTTTAGGAGAATTTTCCCAAAAAAGGGACAGACTCCCCCGGGAAAACATAAATGAGTCATTAACTAGTACTTAGGGTCTCACTGCACTGAATTGGGTTTATAATAATGATGGAAGTGACCCACTGCAGAATGAGAAACTGACCCAAAGAAATTTAGATAAATGCTCACTTTCAGGCCTGCCTCACTGGAAAATATCCCTAGCTCTTACATGGAAATCAAATGAGAACTTAGGAGATGTTATTTTAGTAACAAGAAATGATGCCTCAGACTAATATGGACTCCTCAAAGAAGCTGTCACCACTGTGTGAGCTAGGGCCAGGCTGGCCAGGGGGCATAGACTGCATGGCCCCAGCTGGAAGTCACTGAGGCTATAGCTGGTTGAGTCAAGAGTTCCCAAGGATGAAACACAGGGCATCAGATATGAGAACTTCACCATTCTGTAAAGTAGTGGGTAGGCTGAAAACAGTGGGAGTTCCATTGGTTGAGCTGAGAGTAGCTTCTGCACTGCTCAAAATGGAAAGTGGATATGCTTTGCTTACTGGTGTGGAGCCTCTCTCTGTCCAGTCCTCTTGATTCATTTATTCCCCTCTTCCTCAGCTACTTTAAGGAAAGAGATGATTAGGCATGCAGCCAAGATCTCCTCTTGCCCCCAGGAGTACTGAAGACAGTATGCATCTATTTGAGTACACTAGGGAACATCTGGGAGGGGAGACATTCAAATTTGTATGGTTCTGTTGGGCACAGATGCCCAATTCACCAACATACCCATTGCCTGGATTTAGCTTATGAGGTTTGGATAAGGTTCAGAGTAGGGAAAGGAAGTTAACATGATTTTGTGAGTGGGACCCTTTGGGCCAATTAAATGTACTATTGTGGCTTTTATTGTTGAAAGTATAATTGATACTAATATTTTATATGCATGTATTTTGAATGGTCATAAAGTCCAGAAGAGAGTCTTTTGATCAGAAGGGAAGACCTCGAGTAACTTTTAGTATATCCCCACAGGTGCCTAAACTGTGCTGTGACTTGCCACCAGTGAATGAGTTAGGTTTCAGCGTAACTGTCTCTACTCCCTGATGTCCAAAGCCTTTACTGCATAAATGATACCTTGTTGCTTAGCAAGTCAGAAGTCTGGGTCTCAATGGTTGCATGGTGTAATCACACCTCTGCCAGTAAGGTGACTCACAACTCTGATAAAATTCAAACCCTGCTCTTCGTGTCAAGCTTCTGGGTGGCTCAGTGGTTTAGCGCCACTTTCAGTCCAGGGTGTGATCCTGAAGACCTGAGATCAAGTCCCACGTTGGGCTCCCTGCATGGAACCTGCTTCTTCCTCTGTCTGTGTCTCTGTGTCTCTCATGAATAAATAAATAAAATCTTTAACAACAACAACAAAACCTTCTTGAGACTATGTGGATCTATTCACAATGCTCAAATACACCCCTTTTGAAAAGAATCTATTAGCTTGCTCTTTTGGAAAGAAAGCGACTGATTCATAAAGTCCTTGTGACTCGGACAATGATTAACAAGTTTAGAAGTCCTCAGTAAGCCAACTTGTCAAATAGAAATAGCATATTCAAGTACTCAATCAGGTTGGCCAAGCAGCATCTTGGATTTACATATAAAAGTGACAAGTATAGAGACAATACATCTTCCATTCCACCACTTTAAAAAACTATTTGAAAGTACCTGTTAAAGCAGTACACACAGATATCTTTTGGCCCAGCAATTTCACTTCTATGTATATATTAACAGAAATGCATAAATGTATATACTGAAGGAAATGTACACCAATGACATGTGAGAATATTCATTATAAAATTATAATAATAAAAAACTGGAAATGGCCCTAACATATAACAAAAACATAAAACAAAATGTGGTTATATTCATACAAAGTAATATTATATAGCTATTAAAATGAATGAATTAAAATGACAAGAGCATGAATGAGTTTCACAAATATGAGTTGAGTAAAACAAACCAGCTACTAAATAATAAAATTCTATATTATTCCTTTTATATAAAGTTCAAAAGAATGCAAAACAATTTATAGCTTAGAACTCAGGAGAGTAGTTTCCTATTTACTTTTACAAACTGGGGCTTAGTGACTAAGAAAGAGCTTGATGCTAGTGGTTTTCTGATTTCTGGACCTTGGTGGTGGTTATGGGTGAAATTGCTTTATGAAAATTTATCAAGCTGCTGACTAATTATTTGGATAATTTTTTTGCTATATTGTACCTTAGTAAATGTGATTATTAAATAATCAGGGCCGGGATCCCTGGGTGGCGCAGGGGTTTGGCGCCTGCCTTTGGCTCAGGGCGCGCTCCTGGAGACCCGGGATCGAATCCCATGTTGGGCTCCCGGTGCATGGAGCCTGCTCCTCCCTCTGCCTATGTCTCTGCCTCTCTCTCTCTCTCTCTCTCTGTGTGACTATCATAAATAAAAAATTAAAAAAAATAAAAATAAATAATCAGGGCCATTGATTATAAAATGTTGAAAAGGCTATTGCAAATACACAAAAAAGAAAACTACACACTAGTTATATTTATTAATACAGAAGCAAGAGCCCCAAGTAAAATTGTGATATGTCAGATCCACCAGTAAATTAGAAACAAAACATTCCGTGATAAAGTAAAGTTTATTTCAAGAATTCATGTCTGGTTCAATATATCATCTCCTCTATAGGTGCTAAAATGCACTTGAAAAATAAGGTATTCATTTTAAATAATAATTCTTAGTACAACAAAGGTAGAAACTCCCTTATTTGAATATCTGTACAGAGCAGCAACCAATATCACACTTGAATATGAAACAATAGTGACTTTTCCATTAAATAAGCAAAAAAATAAATATGTGTGCTAATAATACTAGTTAATATTTTTCTAGAAGTCCCAGACAATGCAATAAGGCAGGAAAACAAATTAAATAAAAAACATTGGCAACTTGAAATACCATTTTTTCATTGTAGACTATATTATTATGTGCCTGAATAAAGAAAGAAATGAAACAATCAATTCCATTGAATAAATATTTAAAAAGATTAATGTTTAACATGTTGGATGATTATAAGATATACGTTAAAAATTAGAAAGTATAATGAAGAAGAAGGTTCTCTTGACTACAGCAAAATAAAATTATAGGAACTTTTAGGAGGAAATATATAACATCTGTAAAAAAAAGTACAAAACTTTGCTGAGGTTAAAAGATTAACTGCTGAAATACATAGAAATGCCATATTTGAAAATAGAAGATGTATCTAATAAAGATTGCCACTCTCCCATATACATTTAATACTTAGAGCTATCCTAATAAAAATACCACTGTTTTGGAAATTTACAAAATCATCTCAAAATTCAACTAGAAAATATGTAGGTGAAAACAGTTACAAGAATTATGAAAGTGAATAAGGATGGATGACTCAAGTTACACAACATTAAAGTGTGCAATGAGGCTGCAATAATTAAGATAGTGCTGTCCTGGAATAAGAGTTGGCAGACTAATGAAGCGTCTCAGATGTCCAGAAACAGGTATATATAGACATGTACGAAGTTACAAATGAAATAAATGAGAAATGGGTAGATTCTCCCCACTATTTCCAACCACTGGCAACCATTCTAGTTGTCTAGTTGTCTACCAAAGTA
The DNA here is from genome assembly GCF_011100685.1 of Canis lupus familiaris. NCBI lineage: Eukaryota > Metazoa > Chordata > Mammalia > Carnivora > Canidae > Canis > Canis lupus. The sequence continues at coordinate 32,454,588 of NC_049244.1, read as the reverse complement.
GACACATTGGTAGACACATGTTCTTGTGAAACAGATATTATCATATTATACATCCTTCCTAGTTCTGGTTTTGTCCACTCAGCCCTCTGATCTTAAAATCCATGCAGGTTGCAATGTGAAAATCTAATCATGTCTTAACTGAAACACAAGCACTCCATGGTGTGTCTACCACATTTTGACTATCAGTTTTCTCAGTAGTGGGCACCCAGACTGCCTCAACTCTTTGCCATCAGACACCTTCTATTACAATCTTGTAATATCAGTCATCTGGGCTGGAAGATTGGAAATCACTTAGAATGTCTGGCCTTCTCTTTGACTATTTTGTTACTATTTAAGACTTGCATTTTCTCTTGGCCATGAGTTTTACCCTTTCTAGTGTGAGACTATTCCCCCTGACCGAGAGGCATCCATCCTTTCTGAAAGTTGGGTCATAGTTGTTGGGGATGACCTTGCTATGAAGTTGGTGCTTCCTGGCTGTGGTGTCTCCCTCTGCATGGCTGAGTTCTGTGTCCTATGTGTTATGAGTACTCCAACATCCATCTTGACACATTGGAGGTAGGTAGGTTTTAGAAAACAATGTGTGTTTTAGGATCAGCTGAATAAGGACTTGAGTTGCAGCTCTGCAACCCACTATCTGAACAGCCTTAACCAAATCAGGAAGCCTTTCTAAGCCTCAGTTTTTACATCAGTGAAATGCTAATAAAAATATCTGATGTGTTAGGGCATAGTGAGACTTAGATAGCAGATGGAAAATCTACTTGCCTTTATTTGAATATACCAGATTGTTTTTAGAACTTACCTGGGCATAGCCCCAGTGGTGTTTGCTTGCAAAGACTCTTCTATCCTGGCTCACTTCCTTACCTCCTTCAAATATTTTCTCAAATCCCACCTTGTCAATATGTTCTGTCCTGATTGCCCTAACTAAAATTGCAAACTACTCTTCTCCTGCTCTCCAATTTTCTTTCGGCCATAGCACTTTCACATTCAAAGATGTTAGATAATTTGTTTATGTTTATTGTCTCCTCTTGCTAGCTCCTGTAGAAGACCCAGATCTGTGAATTGTTTACTGATGAATTCTAAGCATTTGGAAATAATGCTTGTTTCCAGGTGGCTTAGAGTCCCTACTAAATAAACATTTGTTAAACAAATAGTTATATTTACCGTTAAAATCAGAATAGTCCTGGGAGCCTATCTAAGATGTTTTCATGGTGCCAGAACGGCCGCTTGAGAAAGTCAGTCTTTGGAGAAGGCAAACACCAAGGCCTGGATGGGGTTAGGGGTCTTCCAGAAGGAGTCTTTATCCTCAGTCACTGCTTGGGAGATCAAAGGCCCCTGGGTGAATGGGTGGTGGGGGTGAGAGGATCAGCCAGGATGAGTTACCTCTGCATGGAGCAGACATTTGATAAAATCTATTGGCTGGGTTGAAGACAAATTGGCATGTGTTTGTCAACTTTAAATATAAAGGCAATTATGCCTTAGGCACCAAGAACTTCATGATTGAATGGGAAATATCCTTGCTTTTTGTCCATCAGCCTGACAATTTGTAAAAAAAAAAAGCTCAACTTTTATCTAAAATTCAGCCTGGAGGCTGATTGTTCTGATAGCTGAAGTAAAAATGGGGTGCCCATTGGAAAGGGCTGCTCAGGAGCCCATACGAACAGAGGAGGAGCACCATCCTCATGTTTCAGACCAGCAACATGACACTGCATTCTCCCTTGAGGTCGGAAGAAGTCTGATACAGATGTGGATCCTGGTGACTTGGGGGTCAGCTCCACACAGAAAGTCACTGGTAAAGGCTGGGTGCTGGTGTCTATGAGGCTGGTGTAGCAGCAGCCTATTGGCTGATTACTGGAGAACAACGCGGAGTGTGTGAGTGGAGACGTGGAGGCCCGGGGTCCCGCAGACTCACTTCCACATTTCTTGTCTCTTGTGTGCCTCCTCCTTTGCCACCATCTCTTCTTCCTCCTCTTGTTCCCTTCACTATGCTCTCCTTTTCCTTCCTGTGCTCTAGATCAGTGCTCCTGAAGCCTTGGTGAGCCTCAGAATCCCTCAGAGGGGGCACATGACAGTGGGGCCCATCCCTTAGACCTTCTGATTCAGCACTTTGGGCTGAGGCCTGGGAAGCCGTGTTTCTTTCTTTCTTTCCTTCTTTAAGATTTTATTTATTTATTCATGAGAGGCATACAGAGACAGGGGCAGAGACACAGGCAGAGGGAGAAGCAGGCTCCATGCAGGGAGCCTGATGCGGGACTCGATCCTGGGAGTCCAGGATCACACCCTGGGCAAGAAGGCAGACATTCAACCACTGAGCCACCCAGGGATCCCAGAAGCTGCATTTCTAACAAGTTCCCAGGTGCTGCTGCTGCTGCTGGTCTGGGGTCCATACCTTGGGAAGCACTGCTGTACTGCTTGTTTGCTCCCGACATCTCCACTTCTCCCTGTGTTTCTCTATCCACCTCTGCCCGTCTATGTCCTCTCATTGTCTTGTGTCTCCTCTACATCCTCGCTAATCTCCCCATCTCTCTGCTGCCACAACATTTCTGATTTCTCTTTCTGTAACTTAAAATCAGGAGCAGGGTGGACAAGGAAGCCCCAAGTCCCATTACCCAGTGTCCTGCGATTCTCTTCTCTCTGAGGCTCTTGAATGCTCTTCGCAAACCCTTGGCCTAAAGCATCCCTGCCAGTGACTGTGACACCCTGAGAGCCAAGGTGGGGACTAAAGCCCGGGTCCATATGGCAGGCCTTGTGCCTCTGCTTCTCTCTCCCACAGAGAATGCCTGGGAAACTTCAAAGACCACAGAAGTGGGGGGAGAGATGAGAGAAAGTGAATCCATTAAAAAGCGTAAAAGCTGACAGTTTCAAAAATAATGATCTGGGTTTCCTCTTATTTAAAACTACCCAGCTGCCCTGCTGCTTTCATTGCTGTTGCAACTGACACTCTGCTACGTTTGGAATTAAAAATACATAAGCGCTTTCTGAAAGAGCTGCTAATTTGAAGGTCATTAGCAGCCAAAAACATATTTCTTTTATTTATAAAAAAGGCATGTAATAAAGCCATTAATATTTACTCTCCTCCCTGAGCTCTGGCATGCTTCCTGGCTGCAACGTAAGCTGCTGTCTTGCCTCAGCCCCTGACAATGTGCCCTCCTGGTGGCCTTCATTTCCTTACACCTGCCCTATCCCTGACACCTGCCCAGAGCCTCCAGCACCCAGAGGAACCTGTGACTCGCAGCGGCCTGGGATGGATGGAAACTGCCATTAGAGTCAGTGAAATGGCCCTGTCTTCCAGAGAGAGGGCACTTCCGGCAGTTAAGCGTTGACGGGTTCAGAGGCACTTGCCTCGGTAATGAGGATATTTGGGATAATTTCCCCTGTGGGCTGCAGTTTGTGTCGTCGCTCCCTCTGGTCTATGTCACAGCAGCCAGGGAGGGACACCTCCCCCAAGGCCGCTGTGATGGCCAGCGGTTGTGCTAGCACTTGGCCCACCATCCCTGCACGTCTGGAGGGAGCCTTCCACACCTTGCTCGGTGCCCCAGGCTGAGGCCAACTTGACTTCACACCGCTGGCTGTCAACGCTGCGCCCCAGGACTTTGTAAGTGCACCACTCTCCTCTATCCCCTTGGGGAGTCCTTGAGCTGGCCCCACCAACACACCCCCTCTCCTCAGCTGTTTGTTTTATGAGGGAAATTGCTAGAAGACCAGTCTGTCAGCAGCTTCCCTGCAAATCCTACTTGCAAAAGGAAGGGGTGGGGGTAGGGGGAGAAAAGGCAAAGAGGCTGGGGGTTGCGGTTGCCATAGAAATATAGAAATGGAGCTGACAACTGAGAAGCATTTCATGAGCACAGGGGACAGACAGTGAGAGGTGCGTAAGGGGTGATAAACGCCCTGAGAGGGGCTGCTGATCAGCAGGCAGTTACAGAAAATATGCCTGGAGGAGACCATGTGGAAATGCCGTCCTGGCCTAGGAGCGCAGATCCTGCCAGAGGGCAGGGCCGAGGTAACGCAATGGCTGGGCTAGAACCACAGAAGCAAGTAGCAGAAACTATAGAAATGCAGCAAAGCACACAGAGACCCTCCAGGTTCCCTTCCACCCTCACCCTGGGCAGTGGGGTCACCATCTTTCTGGTTTGGGGCAGGCAAAGCCCTTTGTTGGCCGGGTGACCTTGTGATGCCTCCTGACGGGTGGCAGAGGGAAACAGGGCGGTGCGCTCTGGCTTCACTTAGCTCCTTTTCCCTGAGATTTATTCCTTCATGATAAAAAGTCATTTTGGGTTTACTTAACCAATTTTCCCTCACTGCTCTTACTTCTAATTACACGTGCGAGGCAGCCCATTCTGCTTGCTGCTCATCTCGGGCTGGAGAAGGGACGACTTCCTCATAGTATGTGACGTGCAGTAAATCTTACCAAGCTCTCAGGGCAGCTCTAGGGCCCAGAGGCCACAGAGGTGGGCTGATGGCTCTGAGGGCCGGGACTAGGAGGGCAGGCAGCATCGGAGTCAGCAGGGTCACTTCATCCAGGCCGGCCACAGAGGTGCCCCGTGAGGGAAGGTGCTGGGAGCCACGGGCCACGCTTCTCAAGCCAGCCTCTCTCCATGAGGATTGTGCACAGTGAGGGGCCGTCTGGAAATGCCCACCTCGATTTCTGCCAGATGCCTCACCCACGATCGACCCCTCACACTGGCCTCTTCAGCCTCCTCTCAGGACTCCTGCCTCCATGGCAGCACATCACACCTCATTTTATCTTTCCCTCCCATGTTAGACGGTGGGTGCCTTTAGAGCAAGGACTGTGCCTGGCATTTATAGGATTCAGTAGAGATCTGTGAATGAATGAAGGTTGGGCAAATAGATATTTGTGACCCCTTAGAGATTCTCCTTGAGTTTTTTGTTGCCTCCACTTTCTCCTGAGTCACTGCTTGCATGTATCTCCTTCCCTGTGACTCCATCAGTTCCCTGGAGAAAGTCATCACTCTCCCTAATCAGCCAAGGAGACAGAGTCCATGGTGGCTGACTGTTCTCCTTCCTGGTGCTTTAGTTCGGGACCACAACCATTTTAACACTGACTGTGAGTCATTTCCTTTCTACTTCACAGTTATATTCTGAGGAACTTGCTTTGTTTCTCCCTCTCCATAATGCGGGTAGTAACAAACAGGGTTATAGTAACAATCTGATTCTCATGGAAAAGCTTTCAAGAATGCTCATAAGACACCACTGGTAGGGACTGCCTCACAAAGCTGATCAATCTCAGGATTGGCATTTAGTTGGTAAGGCTTCTACAAATATTTTGGGTTCCTGTACTTTGCCACAACCTCCCTGACTCCAGCCAGTGTCTCTCTAGTTTTCCTTAGGCAAGTTGTGTCCACGTTGACCTGACTCAAAAGCAGGAGGTTTTAATCACTAGTTGGACCAGGCTTGGCAACTAAGGCCAATGTACCATATGCAGCCTGCCACCTGTTTTTGTAAATAAAATTTTATTGGAACGCAGCCACATCCATTCATCTAAATACCATCTATGACTGCAGAGTGCAAAAGTTGTGACCGACACCCTATGGCCCAGAACTCTAAAATATTTACTCTCTGGTCCTTCACAGAGAAGTTTTAGCATCCCCTGGATTAGATCCTTTGCATTAGAGTCTAGAAAAGATGCTACGGCCTTTTATTTTTCTCTCTCTGGCTAATCACAGGACTCAGAACCACAAACAGTTAACTGAATCCCAGCACCATGTGACAGTTTGCAAATAAGACCAAAGGAATGATGTTCACTCCGATGAAATCAGCTGTACAGTTATGCCCCCTGGGCCAGACAAGTTAATGCTTGGCAAACTGCCCTCTCTGTGAAACATCCCAGCAGGAGATGAACCCCATGGTGGGAAAAAAAAAACAATAAAAAAATTGTTAATTGTTAAATTGGATGTCAGAGAGAATATCTTTCAAAGTTGCAGTAGGCCCTTTGCGTTTGGAAAATATCAGATTGTAAGACAAGAGGCCACCAATAAGCAAAGTAGCCCTTCCCCCAATGGGCAAAGTGGATGCAAGTCCTGGTGCCATCTGCTCTGTTCTGCAGGGACACCCGCCACCAGGTGCCTTGCTCAGCTGCTGCATTTTCCTTGAGTGAAAGCACAAATACAACCAAGTGAGCAGGTGGTGTAAACATGATTTTAAAGAGTTGTAGTAGAAGTGGCCCAACCTTGAGCCTGGGGCGAGGGAAGTTCAAGAAGAATCATTGTAATCAATACGGGTTTTTTTGGTCCTTTGTTTTCCTGGTTGGAGGCGACTGATGGCAAAAGTACGTGGATTCAATTATCAGTTCATTTACTTAACAGATTTACTGTGTGACGGCTGAGCACCAGGCCTGCAGATTCAGCCATGAGGAAAGCATGCTCCTGGCTTGGAGAAGCTCCCAGTCTGGGACAGTGGATTACAGACACATAAGCAGAGCATCAGAATACAGAGAGCTGACACCATGACAGTGAGAGGCAGAGGGCGCTCAGGGCCTTGAGGACCAGCAGCAGACCCACGTGGGAGGACCTCGGCATGCCCCTGAAGAGAGCTGAGGTTTGAAGGGAGGCCAGGAGGCTTACCAGGTGAGAGAGGAGGTGGGTCAGGCATTACTTTGGCTAAAACTCTAGGACAAGCCACAGGGCAGTGGGTATTGTGGGACGTGTCTAGGAGGGGCGGAAAATGCAAAGAGAAGTGAGAAGGATTCAAGGGTTTCCTAGCCTCTGTTTTTCAATCCTCTCCTTCATGATTTTTTTTTGGCCATATCTACATATTAATTGTGCTATCATTTGATTGCTGTATTTTTTTAAAACCAAGACACTATTTACTTGAATAAATTTATTCCAAGAGGAAACTTAATAATATCTCTGAAAGAAATGCATGCATTTTGTGTGATAGATATATTTTTCTCTAGTGTACATTAAAATAAATGCATGACTATTATGATTTTGAAGAATTTGGACACGTAGGTCCTAAAACCCACTTGCCTACCGATGGAATACTCGGTACTCTTTTGGAAACCCAGTAGGCTGACCTCCAAAAATGGCTTTTTGGTCACAGAAAAAAATCTCTGAAAAGTTATTAGTTGAAGAAAACTCCTCCTACTGACTGACAGGCTCAGATATTGGGCTTTAATCCAAAGAAGATACTTGCTTTAGTATCAGGAGGACAGGCCCCTGACCTTTGAGAAAAAGCAAGCAAGTGCCTATGCAACATGTTGAAGAAGCTTCCAGAATCCAACCATTGGTCCAATATGACAGGTGGCCTGGAAATGCACCTAGGAGCAAGGCAAAGCTCAATTGCAATCTCTGTAAACATGCAAGGTGAAGGGCAGAAATGATTAAGATGACAGGTACATGCAACTTTGAAGTTCAAAAAAAAAAAAAAAATACCCAACCCAAATCCACAGAGGTTAAGGGTTGACCTTTATCAGAAAGCAAGAAGACTTTTTACAACAAACCTCAGGCACTAATTTGCTTTCTATTTTTAGGTCATATTCCCAAATCCCTAGAAGTAAAATAAACGAACTGATAGCTACTATATACTGAGCACTCCCTAAAAACCAGGAACAAGACCGAGTGATTTATATGTGGCTCCTCGTTTCACCCTTGCAAAAACCTCGTGGAATAGCAACATCACCCCTGTTTTACAGACCCAAAGTCTTAGCATATAAACAAATCACCTATGCTATGTGCCAGGCCTGGGGTGGTCCATAAAAATTCCCAGATGTCTCAGGTGGCACAATGGTTTGTGATTCAGAGAACATGCTCCAGGCAAATAACCTGGGTTCAAATCCTGAATCTTCAGTGTGATCTAGAACAAGCCGCTGGAACTTCTCTGAGCCTTATTAGTTATCTAATTTTCAAATGGGCATGATAATACCAGTTGTGTAAGTACTCAGTGTTCCTGTCTCATAGCAAACACTCAAAATTGTAGCAATTTCTATTACCAATTACATAATTGAATTTGTGATTATTATTTTTGAGAACTTCTCAAGTGGCCATAATTCCGGCCCCCACCCCAGGAGCACCTCCTTTAATTAGCTGATAAAAAGATGCACTTTAAATTCTAAATGCAGAACACTCCCAGCTCTCACTCCTAGACTGAAACCTGGTATGGGAGGCTTAATCAGCTTATCTGCTTCTGTGGTCAGAGATCCCCGAGATGTCTGCGATCAGACAGTGGGAACCCAATCTGCCTGCCAAAGCCCATAGGCTTGAATGCCAGACATCTGTATGCTCTGCGTCCTGGGTCCAGACCTTTCCTACTGTGTGCTGGGGGAGCAGAGCTCGGCTCTCATCAAGCCTATTGCTTCAACATGGGGCCAGGGGTGGGGTAGGGTGGAGGGACTCAAAGAGTTAATATGGAACCACAGCAATCCAGCAAAAGAAAGGCTAACTGGTCAGATTTGGAAGCAGTATGTTTTGTTTGTAGAGCTGAGGTGGGACACTTTCTGAAGTCTTTATTTCCTGCTCATGCTCCTGATGAGAGCAGTTAGTCCCCAGCTCACATGTAGCTGCCCACCTGCTCAATCAACACATGGCACAGCATCTGAACAGGTAAAGATTGCTGTGTACACTCAGGACTGTGTCCTGCAGCAGTGAAGATTGCCCAAGAATGACCCCCACGTCCACCTGGTTTAGTTGGGTCTGTCCCATGTGAGTGCTGGGGAAGCAGCAGCTGAAGAGGCTGGTGACCTGCCCGAGCATATACCAAGCTTGAGTGGAAATGCTGAGGGTCCTCCCTGAACTATCTGACCTGTCTTCCTGGCCAGGTAGCAGTCTGACACATGTTGGGTGGATGAATGTGTGGAGTTCTGCTTTGCTACTACTACCCTCTGCTCCCCATCCTACTACTGTAGTTGCTGGGAGTCTGGGATCCGTCACTATGGCTAAGACCTGACCTTGAAGTACAGACATCCCAATCCCATGGTCTGTCTAGTTGGTCAGTTGTCAGGTCCTTCCACTTTTTAGGATGTCCAGAGCTTGCCCTGGTTCCCATGCCAGAGTGACCACCTATGGCCTCTCACTATCATCCTAGCTCAGCCTCTCCCCGCTGGGCACACTTTATATTCTCTGCTGCTGAGGCTTTCTTAGCCAATTTCCAGAGCTCACCAGTTTCTTGACCCTCAACTCTCCCAGAACATTCCTTCCTTCGGCTTTAGTCTCCCCTGGCCTGGCCATGCCTTCCCTCCCACAAACATTTATTACATGTGGGCCCTGTGTTGGGTGCTGGAGATATACGGATGGATACGGTCCAAGGAGCTCATGGGCTTGAAGGTTGAATGTGATGGAAATAAGGACAATTGTTGAGGAGATAGATATGGAGGGTCCTGACTCTGCAGGCTCAGCTACCCTCACCAGACGCATGACACCTGAGCTGGGGCCTGATGGGCTCAAAGGCTGGGGGTTGGAGGGCTCCTCAGCATAAGAATATCCATGAGTATAGAAACCAGGTAAAAAGGGTCTGGATAGGCAGTAGGTTTTGGCTGGTGGGCAGTTTGGCCAGAGAGGTGGGCATAGGCCTCCCTTCCATGATCAGGACTTTGAATGTTGCTCATTGGTAGCCCCAGAGGGATTCTGGGTGAGAAGAAGGCCTGTGATTCTTCCCATTCCTTTCTCAGATGACCCTGACACTCTCTGCCCATCCCCTTCATCAGAAATGAGCATGCCTGCTATCGCACTAGCGTGTGATGGCAAGTCTCATGAGTCCAATCGTGGCTCTTCCACCGTCTGCACAAGAGGCTGTGGGAACTAAGTGATGAGATTGTGAGGAGGCTGGCCAGTGAGCCAAAATTCTGCTAGGAGCTCATGCCATCATCCTTTCATTCATCGTCCATAAACAATTGGGCCCACTGTGTATTCTAAGCTATTCCTCCCTCTGGCTGCATTCCCTGCCTTCCTGGACCCACTCTCTCAGTGACCCTCCTTTCTCTCTCTCCATGGATTCTGTTTCAGTATCTTTCAAACATATTCAAGTCTTTCCTGCTTAAAAAAAAAACAAAAAACAAAAAAACCAACAAGGTAACAACCACCAAAAGGAGGAAGAAATCCAGCTACCTCCTTATTTTCTCCACCACTTTGAAGTTACGCTTCTCTTTCTCAATCCAGCCAGTGTTTTGTGCTGCAACTGCCCCTACCAAGGGCACCCATGAACCCCCGGCAGTTAAACCCATGGGAAGTTTTCAACCTCTACCTTGTATTAGCTCTCCTTGGCAGCCCTGGGCCCTCGGGCTACTATCTCCCCCTGAAAGGTTTTCCTTTGGTTCCATGGACACTGCACACTCCTGGCTTTTCCTCATTCTCTGCAGTGGCTCTATCCTGATCCCTCTGTGAGCCTCCCTTTGCCTGAACATCTTTTAAGTCTGGCTGTTTCTCAGGGTTCCATGGGGGCCCACTTCTCTCCTCGCTCTTACATTCTCATGCAGTAAAACCTTCCACTCCCACAGCTTTAATGGCCATCTGGATAAAGGATGACTCCCAGATCTGTACCATCAGCCCAGAGCGCTCCGCTGAATTATAGATCCCTGTATCCAATGGCCTATGGGCAATTCAAATTCATATTGTTCCCCTCCCCCAATTTCTTCTTCCTTTGTATCCCTTATTTCAGTGAATGGTATATAAAGCCACTCAGTTGCCTAAAGCAGAAATTTGGAATCTCATCCTTGACTGTACTCTCCTTCTCCACTGACAGCAAATCCCCTTCCATCTTCTATTGATCTTATCTTCTTTCTGTTTCTTGAATCAGTCTGTCCCCACTGCTACTTCACACTTTCACCCAGGCTACCATCAGCCTTTGCCTACATTATCGCAACCACTCCTAACTAGTCTCCCAGAACTGAGTTTAGTACACTCGACTCCATTTTCCATTTTGTGGCCAGAGTGATTTATATAAAATATACTTCCCTTGCTTCAACCTTCTTTCCACCAATTGCATTCAGAACAATATCCAGATCCCTTAGGCCATATAAGATCCTTCATGATCTAGCCCCTGCCTACCCCTCCAGGCACCCACATCCAGCACTGTTCTCCAGCCTTGTTGAACAGCCTGTCATCCCACAAACATACCACCTCCTCTGTGGCTTTGGAACATTTATCCATTTTATTCCCTCCACCTACAAGACCATTTCCACCACTCACATCTCCTTTTCCCAATTTTGATAATTGCTTTCACTCCTCAGGTTCCAGTTTAACAGACCTCCCTCGGGGATGCCTTCTTTGACCCCTTAGGACAAGGGCAGTGCTGTTCTCTGTGCTCCCATCACCCTATGTCCCTGTGGAAGTTATGTACAAAGTTGAGTTCTGCTTATAAAGATTATAGCTAGAACTTGTCATCTATTCTGTGCCAGAAAGCCATTTCCAGAGCTACAGTAGTTCCTAATGTACACGCAGATATGAATTTAAATGGCAGAAAAGGAAATGCAAGAGAAGAGAATTTCTATATTTTAAAAGACCAAAATAGCATGTGCTCAGCATCTCAGTACCTTGAAAGTGGCTTATCTGTCCATAATTTTGTTTTCTTTTCTTAATTAAACTCCCCCCCGACCTACCCCCCCCCCCCCCCCCCCCGGTGAATGAGTGGCTACAGGAATCTTGGAATGAAGGTGGATTTAGTATGGTAAAACAACTCTTGGAAGAAAGTCCCAGTATACAGGAAATGGTAAAAGACACAGTTTTGGCAAAGGAAGTCCCACCATCCTTTCTACCCAGCTGGATACAACCTGGCAAGGCAGAAGCCCTGGTTCTACTTTCAGAAGGATGGGCTGCTCACTGCCCTTCATTGACCTTCTTACTGCCTCTGTTGTACCAAGGACAGGGCTGCATTCATTGCTGTGTCTCGGGTGGGTTCTTCACACAGTGACTGACACTCTGATGGGATGCTGCTTTCCCCGGCTGGTTCTCTGGGGAAGACCGTGACATCGTGTGAAAGATGCAGACGGCATTGAAAAGGAGTGTGTTAAACTTCACAAAAGTAAAATTAGAATAGCTTACAATTGATAGCAGTTAAGAATAAGTGAGAAAGATTCCAACTGAATACCTAGGGACTAATTTCTTTAAAAGTGTGCTGTTTCAGGTCATGGACTTCAGTAGGTAAAATGATGATACCCAAAACTTTCTCAACTCAAATTTATTTAAATTACCAGATAGGTATTGAGCACCTGCCACATGTTAGGCAGTGTATTGGGTGCTGGATACAGAGGTGACTAGGACATGACCTGAGTCCACTCTCACTCCGGAGATCACCAGAAGTTTCTGGAAGAGAAGGAACACCATGTGTCACGTTGTGACTCCTGGCAACACAGGAACCCATGAAGGGCCTGCAATAACACGGTCAGCCCAGGAGGGATGCAGGGGTAGGGGTAAAGGGCAGAGGGCTCTCCTTTTCTCCCAGGCGCATAATGGAGATCCATCCACCACTGCCCAAATTTGTCCATCACACCCCCCGCCTTAAACAGGATCTGTAGGACACCTCAACCCCCACCTGCCCACCACCAGGGCTGGTACTCTCTGAGAGGGACTGAGAATTTGTTATCAGCCCCCTGTGCCCTTGTTCTCATTTGGAAATTGCTAGTCTCAAGAGATTCCCTGGTGATGAACATAGTTGCCATTCAACATCGATCAACTTGAATGACCTTTCAGTGTGTGATCCAGTCACCCCCTCCCCTTTTGACAACCTTTCTGCGGCTTCAGTGATTCCCATCTCCCATCACCAACCCCCAGCCCTATTGATATCTTAGACCATACAAAATCTCATTTCAATTTTGAAAATGACCCTGAAACTTCTATATGAACTGCAAGGCATCTCAGTGAATGCAAAGCTCTCTGTGACATGGATCATAAGTGTCCTTTGAGCCTTCTTGGTGGCGGAGAACCCTGGATGCTACCTGTTTGTTGCTAATACTCCATCATGGTTGTGCTTGTCCCTTGCTTCACTTGCCAGGGACCTAATCATGCCCTTACTCAGCTGGGGCCAAAGCCATTATTACTTTTGAAATGATAATGAGGTTCCCAGGCTAACTCACAAAAGCCTTTTTAGAATAAACCCTAGCTGTTAAGAGTCTTGCACTTTTAACTGAGAATCACATGGTAGATTCTCACCTTTCGGCCCAGTATCCCACTCCTCCTGCCCCCAGTATTCCTGGTGTTGTATTCCTCAATCCTCACTGGTTTCTGTTCTTTTCACAAAGGCATGGCCAAGGGTAACTTCTGTCCTTTACTTAATTTCGATTATACTAGGGGACCTCAGTGATTTCAATTATCCTACGGGACCTCACTGACCCAGATCTACACATAACTTTGTGGGGGGGGAGGGGCATAGGGAGGTGGTAGGTGAGAGTAGGCATGTGATTTTGGTACTATCCGTACCTGTTTGACATCTATGAGCTCCAGTGATCTTCAAATGACACAATAAACACCCACTCTGTAAATGTATCTACTCGCTTCATCCCTGTCTTCCTTTATTAGAGGGGGCAAGGAGAGAACACAGAGAGGTGGGTCATAATCTCAAAGGCTTTCTCATAAATCACCTCCATTCCCATAACCCCTGAGTCAGGAGCACTAATTAAATATCGCCCACCTGTTCCCTGTGCAGTCCTCACCCGCATGACCCTTGGTGGCTGCAGGCATGCCTGGCACAGAGCCTGTCTCTGTAAGCCATATCCTGGGCTGTGTAGCACGGCTGTAGATTTACATCTTTCTAGCCCAGCTCAGGGGGCCACAGGCCACTGCCCACTGTGCAAAGTGTGTTTTTAAGAAACAATTTGAATTGGAATTCATCCTCTGCCAGATGATAAAGTAGCATGTCTAACTGAAATCTGGAGGCTGGGGTCTCACAGCCAGGAAGCATTTTTTCTGGAGTTCTTTTGAAGGTGTGAGTTAAGTCTCCTGGCACCAAACTGCCAACGAGCACAGATACCTCTATTCAGGAGACCAGCCTCAGCTCCTATAGCTTCATGTCCAAGAAGGTGAGGGTTCATTTCTCTCTTTCTGAGTAGCTCAAGAACTTTAATAACTATCCCTCCCAGAGTCAAGAACTTCACATTTATTACTGATTCCAGGAAGGCCGGTTAGTGTAGTGCAGTGGTTTCCAAAGTGTGGTCCTTGGGCCAGCAACATCAGTTGGCCACCTGGCAATCTGTGAGAAGTGCCAATTATTGGACTCCGCTCCAGGTCTACTGAGTCAGAAAACTCATGGGTTGGGCCCAGTGATGTGCGTTTCTACACACCCTCCAGGGATGCTAATGCATGCTCAAGTGTGAGACCCCTGGGATTGTGGATAAGAGCACGGAGTCAAATTGTCTGACTCAAAATCCTGACTCCACCATTGTGTGAGGTAGGAAAGGTCCTGTCTGTTTCTTCATCTGAAAACTGGGGACAATAAAGTATCTGCTACTACTTTGTAAGATGCTTGTGAGGAAGAGAGTTCATAGATGTGAAGTACTTACACCGTGCTTGGCATAGAGAAGCTGCTCAGGAGTGTTAGACAGGCCTTATCAGAGGTCGTTACTACTATCCGTTTATACATAAGAGGGCACAGAGGCTCAGGGAGGTAAATGACTGACCCTGGGCTACAGAGGGAAGGCATGATATCTCACTCACTAGAGACACACCACATTCTGGGGTGTAGGGTAGGGGGCAGCCTGGCATGTGAAGCTGTGCTGGGCATCTGCAGAGAAGGGGGTATGTCAAGAACTTGGTCATGCCCCTCCCACTGAGAACTAGGTCTCGAGGTGCCCTGGCTTTGGCTCTGCTGACCCCTCATGCTTTCCCTGTGTGCACTTTGGATTCTCTCTCTCTCCCACTTTCTATCTCCTTTGTGGGATCTTATGGTGAAACCAAACCTAAGGGCATGACATGACTTCACTTTGACCTTGCTTTGTTGACAGCCAGAAGGTGGCTGGCATTGGTGGAGATGCAGTGAGGATTTCAGATAAGGATGCTGCCTGAGAAATTTGGTGACAAATTAAAATTCATTCCTGTGGAAAATTGAGAGTAGATTAGCTGAATTGCCTAGACTTGTAAGAACACTTCATGGATTGAGGTCTTTGGGGTAATTAGCAAATTGTGCATGGAATTGGCAAGCTTAATAAGGGGAAGTTTTCTCTTCTACCTCCTACATAGCAGGGTTGGGGCTCTTTGCAAATGAAAATCTGCTGGGACAGTTCTGTCCATCTCCTCTTGTCCCCCCAGGGTTAAGCACAAGGCTGATATGTTAAGATGGGTTCCCCTACATCAGAACTGTACCCCTTGGCCAATGAGCCTCCTTGAAGGGGCTTCAGAAAGTAAGACCTCCCCAAGTACAATGTTACCCAAGATTAGGGGGTAGATTTAAGGCTCATTTCACCTTAAATTTGCATTAAATAAGCTACATGGGAACTGTGGCTCCCTCCCTTCCTTCCTTCCTTCCTTCCTTCCTTCCTTCCTTCCTTCCTTTCTTCTTCTTTCTTTCTTTCTTTCTTTCTTTCTTTCTTTCTTTCTTCTGTTCTTTCTTTCTTTCTTTCTTTCTTTCTTCTTTCTTTCTTTCTCTCTTTCTTTCTTTCTTTCTTTCTTTCTTTCTTTCTTTCTTTCTTCTTTCTTTCTTTCCTCCTTTCTTTTCTTTATGGCTCCTTTTATGGCCTCACACTCTCCCCTCCAAAAGCTTGTTCACAGACATACCACAAGCAAGCAGTCTAAAACAGTCTTCAGTGGCTTTTACAAAATTGGCCTGGATATGAACTTCTTAAACTCAATATACGAACTGAAATCAAGGCTGATAGTGTATTATTGGTGATTGTTTATATTTATCTGCCAGTGACTTCTTAAGCTGCATATTTGAGGCTTCAGACTCTCATATTTATTCAGTTCTTCCTTTGGGTCACATGGATGAGAGTGATTCTAATATAATCTGCTTCTTGGGAGTCACAAGGTCCAGGATATATTTTTCCCTCCCCTACAAGGGGAAGAAGGAAGGACAGCTGCTCAGGATTCTCCTGTACCTTGGGGATGGACCCACCGGGGTGTGAGAACATACACTCTGACACCATTCTATGTAAACCCAGACATGCTTCTGCTCATTTTAATTAGACAGATAAAATTAGCAAGGAGAGTAAGATAAAAGGAGAAATTAAAAATATTTAAATGTTAGGTGGAATTTACAAAAGTGAATTGAACAATGAGGTACAAGAAGGAATGCAGAGAAACACAGACACATTTGAAACATTCCTCGGATGCCACACGGCTTAAGCCAGTCCACAGATAAGGTAAGAAGAATTCTCTCTTGCCATCTCTTGAATTGCAGATTCCAGGGATGTGCAAGAACATTCTCCAGAAACACTTTCCTTCTCCTTCTCTTCAGATGTTACCAAGAATAATTAATCAGTCAGTATCATTCTAGAATGGCCCACACTGCACCCAATTCAAACGACTCACCTGTTTCCTGTCTGAATTTGCAAGCTCCTGAGAGTTTTTTCCCCTTTCATTTTATTTTTCTCCCTGCCCTCTCTCCCCATTGAGCCAATAGGCCAACTGGGCCAACCAGAACACAAAACCAACAATACGTTCCAGCCCCTTTGGATTTTCCGGGGGCAGAGACTTCCTGGTTCTTCTTTCTTGTTTGCATCTGTTACGAACAAGCACAGTCATTTTAGAACACAGACACACATATGTGTGCTCCTGCACACGGAAACAGGTTTTTCTATTTTTTTTTTCCAATTTGTGGTTTCTTTTTCCTTTTTGCAGAAAATGCAAACAAAAGAAAAACAAGGTTTTCAATTGAAGGTACATCTCTTCTTCAATATGAAGACATTAATTGAATTGGTTGGATCCCCCATGCAGTGGTCAGCAAAGTCCTTTGGCAACTGACAGAACGACATCTGGAGACTCAGGAGCTGGGGTTTGTTTGAAGGAACTTCCCTACACGAGTCATGAGCAAAGGGAAATGGATGTGGGAGAAGGGAGAGGGCTCGTGGGGAGGAGTACAAAAGGAGAAAAGAAAAGAATGTCATTGGTGAGGAAGAAAATGGAAAACTGCCTGTTTCTTCCCTCTACCTCCTTCCCTTTCTTCCTGTGGATGGGTGACTCCAGTGCCCCGAGGGTGGGAGCCGAGTTTACTCTTGGTACCCCCCCACCCCGATGCATACTGTTTTGTCTTCACTTCCGTTGAACATCACTTTTCCATATTTTTATTATTATAGATTTGGTTTCCCGAGGCATCTTAAACATGCTCTGTCACTGAGAAACGAAGGTCGCCTATTAGGAACAGGTCCAGTTTCTTCTTCACTGATGTCATGCGTTTCTCAGCTGAGAAGCCAATCTTTCCAGAACATTCCACAGTGGTCAACCTCTGGTTCTCTCTTGAGCCTGGTCCTTTTCCTTCCTCTCCTCCCCCCAGAAAATGAGAGTTCTCATGCCATTGTCGTTGGTGACTGACTCATCTGGACCCTCATAGAATGAATGCTGTTCAGGATCTTCTTCTGATGACCTGCCAGGGTGACCCCTATTCTCAGGAGGTCTCTAGGAGGGAGAAAGCCAGACATAAAAAAAGACACTTTAGTGTTAAGGCAGCTTTTCACCGATCAAAACTCATCACAGAAGGCAAGCTCTTGATATTGTTGAATAGCAAATAAACGTATTTAAAATCCAACACTCAAGTTTACCCAAGTCTTTGGCAAATGTCTACCTAGATTATTTTCTTGCTCAATTTCACTTGCTTCATGCAGTGGCCCTAGACTCCAATGGCCCCTCCAACTTAGACAGTCCTGGAAGTGTTGTGCCCTGTTCTTCATCTGTGGGTTCTGAAGCAGCCCCTTCATTGTATCCATGACCTTAGGTGGATTGGAACTTTTCTCTGTGTTGTTTTTTTAAACACTCTAAGCACACACTATATGGGGCTTTAGTTATGCTGTGGAGCTTTCTGACTAAATTAGTGATCACCCACTGAGATCGAAAAGATGTTGGGTTTGCTGGGTTTTCTGATGTTTTTCCCCTGAGTTTCCATTTTCTGCCTCTGTTTGAATTTTAATGTCATGAATTTTTAAGAAGGGTGATCTCAAAATAACTTTCAAATATCTGCCCAAGCGGGAATCCAAGTAATATGTTTAGGAGAGGGCTTTTGATTAGATTCATGTTTAAGCTGTGAGTCTTAATATAATCATTCATGACTTATATTTAATTGTGGGGAGACCCATGCTTCTTTTCCTAGTTAATAATAATAATAATAATATAATAATAATAATAATAAATAGCATGTTCAAGTACTTCTCATGTGCCATATGCTATCTCATTTATATGTAATGAAGCATTTCCTAAATTTGACAAACCACTCAAAGTCAATAATAGTTATTTAACAGTAATCATTTCCCGTGTGCATCCTGTAGGCAGGCAATAGGCTAGGTGCTTTGCTTGCACTATTCTGTTAGCCTCTCACCACAAACCAATGAGATGGGTACTATTATTATTTGCTCATTTATGGACATGGCAAGTAGGTCTCAAAGAAATTACGTAACATGCTCAAGGACACACACCAGATAATTGGTAATGGAGCTGGGGTTCAAATTCAAGACTACCTGGTCTTAGCCACCCTTGAAGGGGTATTCTCTGAACTCTTCTAAGGTCCAGACTATATTCCCCCCAAATGCCCCTGTCCCTAGCATAGCAGATCATTTTGTACCCAGACCCATGGAGGAGGCTCCATGCTCTCCTCAAACTCTCCTTTCAGCTGGCGGTCAATCCCCTCAGGGCTGCAGCTGCCTCAGGTTGTCAAATTGTCCATGCCTTTTCAGCAAACACTTCTGAGAGGCATGCTCGAATTTCGAATTCACAAATTGTCTTGCAATCTATTTTATTTAGTTGCTCATGTTCTTTTTCCATCTTTTATCTCTCAAGAAACAAACTGAATTGCTCCAATAGTATGTGGACATTTTTTACTTTGAACTAAATCCCTTAATTTTTCCTTTTCCGGACTGAGGAAATTACTACATTTGATTCTTACAGTCGTGGGGGATTAGAGGGTGATGGCCCCATACTCAGCCACATTAGAGTGGGGAAGCAGAAGCAGCCCCACCGGCATAAGCACTCACTTCTGCCCCTGAATCCGGGCTCTCCAATCATCTAGGACATCCACGTTAGCTCTGCAAGATGGGGAAGCTGGTTTTCCACTGGTAAGTGTTTCTCCCCCACCCCCTTTTTTTGGTGCTGCCTGACAATAATTCATAGTGGCAGGGAGTGCCTTTTTTAGACATCAACAGAAAAATGAACCCACATTTTAAAAATGAATTCTGATGTTTAGTGGATCCTAGACTAGATGCACCATCTCCCTGGAGAATGGAGCTTCCATAATTTCTGCCAAGAATCAATCTCAGAGAGGTAGAATGGGACTCCAGGCAGACTGGGTACAAAGCAGTAGTCCGGGATCAGCTTCTGGGGCTGGATGGGACCACCCCTCATCCTTGGGACTCAGCAGTTGGCCCACAGCAGAAGGAAAACCTGGCACCTGGCACTGTGTCTTAGACATAACAGGTCATCAGTTAGTGTTTGCCAATTGCCTGGAGGACTGACCAATCCTCTCATTTGGGAAATGTGTGTCACAGGCTACTAACCCCCACGTTGGCCATACGCATTGTAGCCCAGGCATCCGGTGAAGTCCCTCTGGCAGGGTGTGTGTACTCAAAATTCGACCTTGCCAACTTCATTTCTCAGCCTTGGTTACATGTGAGAATCACTTGGGGAGTTCTAAACGCCCGGAAGCCCAGGTCTCAGTTCATACCAATTAAACCAGAAGATCTAGGAGTGGAAGTCAGGCATTAGTATTTTCTGAAGATTTCCAGGTCATCCCAGGGTGCTGCAAAGTATGGGCCCTCTGTGCCCCTGGGGTGGACCGGTAGGCTAAGACAGAAGTGGCCTTCAGGAAAGCAGGCTGTAGCGCCTGCCTTGCCACTCATGAACCCTGGATCTTCAGGCACTAACTCACCTACTTTCTGAATCTGCTGAGTGGAAGGGGGCAGAGCTAGATAATTATTTCCCAACCTACCGTGCCATGAAACTCTGCCCCTCAAAAATACGGTTCCGCAGTATTTAATAATTTTAAATGGGTTTCTTTATTTCAGGATTTCTCATGGCCTTTACAATGCTAATATGTGTAGCAAGTCTCCAAAAGGGTGATAAAGTATGCAGTATTTCCCAAATTTATTTGACCGGGGGACCTTTTTTCCAAGGAGAACCTATTAACATTTCCCAGAACGGGTGCTGCTCAGAACATTCTTGGGGAAACGATGGACTAATGGATGTTTAAGACCCTTTCTGGCTCTCATCTTATTTGAATAATTTTAGTTTTCATATTCCTCCATACTCCTGTGGGAGCTGCAGACTGGTAAATAGTTTGTGGGGGATGGAAACGTATGCTTATTCACAAGCGCTATCTAAGTACGGATCCAGGCTCCCCCCGTACGTCTGGGATTGTTGCTGAATCAGTGCAGTGCCTCCTCCCGCTATGTTGTTTAAAGTGCTGGCGGGCTGTGTTCTTTCCATCTGGATGCTCTCTTTGATGGGTTAAATTTAAAAACTTAAATGGAGGATAGACTCTTGATGATTAGGCAAATGACATATGGCTACGACTTTGGAGAACTCTCATTTGGGGCCAGGATGGATCTCAGCCTCGCCACCCAACCCTTCCATCTTTCCAAGGCACTTCCGCACCAGGCTTGGTTCTATACAGAAGTGGAGCTCTGGGGGTGAGGCCAGAAATCAAGACTTGACTCGCACCATGAGCAATAGCAGGGAAGGAGCGTTGATCCCCACCCACAGGCTGCATAGAGGCGATTCCTGTCACTTACTCTGATGTCATCTGGGTGACCAGCTGGAGGGAGGTGAAGCCGGCGGTGAGGAAGCTGTCCCTGTACTGGACCATTTTGATGGCACTGAGCCAGTCATCCACGGTGGTAAAGGCCGTGAAGTCTGGAATGGAGCGGTCTAGCAGGGGCTGGGAAGGCCTGAGAGAGAGAGAGAGAGAGAGAGAGAGAGAGAGGGAGAGAGAGAAAGGAGTAGGTGACCCCACAGCTGTAGAAGTAGTACATGGACAGAGTCACATTCTGGTCAGACAATAGACTTCCTGCAGGATGAGGATTCCTTCCTGACAGAATGAGGATTACAGGGGAGCCCGTGCTGACCCTTCTGTCCTTACAGAATTCTGAGTTAGCATGACTTCTGGAGGTAAGGTGGCCAGTACCCTTGGTTATGGACTCTGTTACATATCAGTCAGCCCAGACAGGTAGACTGGCACAGCATGCAGTCTTGAGGGAAGAGAAGACCTACAACTCCTCTGTAAACTAGAACTGAAGAGCTTCACCATCCAAACATCTGGTTCTTTAAAAAATATATAAAGTTCATTATGACCTTCCCAAATCTATTGGTAACATATTTTTCCCCCTGGTTCTATTTTCAGCTAATTGAAATAAATGGAACAGAGCAGCCCTCCACTGACCTTCTCTAGCAGGTTCTCAAAGTAGACACACCCTGCTACCCAACCCATAAAGCAGGGTGTCATGTCAATATATGTCAATATCCCTCAACTCCCAACACCCATGCCCAGTCCTTCACCAAGAATTAAAGATTTGACCTCCAAAATCTCTTAAACTCATCCACCTCTCTCTGCATCATTACTCTGACTTAAGACCCTATCTTCTCTGTCATTATTGCTGCAATATTCTCCTGCCCATCTTCTTCATGCATGTTCCTTGTCCTCGACAGAAGGTCCACACTGTAGCCTGGTGTT
Source organism: Canis lupus familiaris (assembly GCF_011100685.1). Classification (NCBI taxonomy): domain Eukaryota; kingdom Metazoa; phylum Chordata; class Mammalia; order Carnivora; family Canidae; genus Canis; species Canis lupus. The sequence continues at coordinate 32,432,847 of NC_049244.1, read as the reverse complement.
TTTTGAAAAATGCAGATGCATCATGTCCATAACCCTCACACTGACCCTGATTCATGTCACACCCTTCAGTGGGGGCTCACTTCTCTGAAAATCAGCCCAGAAGGATTAACAGGGCTTACAGGCTCTGAGCGTCTGGCTTTCACCCACCTCATCAGCCTCAGTCCTGACCCAGTCCCCTCACATACTGGACTCTGAACACACTGGCCCTGTCCTTCCCACCCTCGAGGTTCTGCATATGCTGTTCCTTGGCCTGAAACACCTGTCTTTCTCTTCCCATCTTCCTTTCATTTATTCTCTCCCTTCAGCTCTCAACTGGAAATAACATCAGGGATGCCCCCCTGAAGTATGTATCCATGCTCTCCAACACCACACACCATCTTGCCATAGTGGCTATCAAGGTCTCACATTTGTATTTCTTTGGGTGATCATCTGGGTATGACCCCCTAAATGATTCTAAGCTCCATGAGGGCAGGAATCATGTCACTCTTGTTCATTCTATACTGCCAGCAATGGGCATAGTGCTTAGCATATGAATGTCCAATATGCTTTGATTGATAAGATCAATTAATAAATCAGTTAACACTGCAATGTAGATGAGTAACGTACAGCTGACAGTTGCTGACAGGAGCCTGAAAGTTGTTCTGTGCATTTGCTCATAATAAGTCCAATAGGTTTGTATTTCTGTGTCCCACAGCAATCAGGGCCTTTACCTGCTAATAGGTTGGCCAAGGTTCCAAGTCTGTAGCTCTACCTGGTGTGGTTACCAGAAAGGGTACCTTCTGGAAACAGGATCTCCCAGAAGTGGAGCTTCATTCCCACTCCTATCACATATGTTCAATTATTACAAAGCCCAGCTCCCAGCTTATCTGAAGCCAGCAGAAGGTGGAGACCCAGACAGGTATCTGGATATCTGTCTATAGCCCACGCTGGAGGTGGGGAATACTTTAGAGAGGTGGAAAAGAAAAAGGAAAGGAGAAGTCTTGGAGTTTCTTCCAGAAACTGGATAAGCATAGCCACTTCATTCTCACTGTCAATAAATCAAAAGGCTAGCAGCCTTGCTCTTGGGCCTGACCCTGACTATGAGGCCACCCACACCTAGGAACCACTCTGTTCCATGAGACTCACACGGCGGTGATGGTTGCCACAGTCTTGAGACTTGCCGGGTTCCGAATCATCTTGTCCAGGGTGTTGACAATCTCTGCAAAGCGGGGCCGGCTGTTACGGTCCTTCTGCCAACAGTCCAACATGAGCTGGTGTAGAGCGGCTGGACAGTCCATGGGTGGAGGCAGCCGGTAGTCCTGCTCAATGGCATTGATGACCTGCAGTGACACATGTGGGAATGGGGGGATGAGACACCAGCCAGTCATTCACAAATTAGTCCCTAGGGACAGAGCCTCCCTGACTCAAGTACCCTCATTCTATGCTCCTATACCTCTCACCATCATGGATTTTAATGTGTACTTGGCCTTTTCCACCTAGACTGTGGGCTTCTTGAAAGTGAGGACCACATCTTACTGTTCCTTTCATGTCCCCAGCACCTGGAGCAAAGGCCTGACACACACCGGATCTCTGTGAATGCTTACTGAAGAACGAGCTGGTGAATGGCTTGAGCTTCTCCTCTCTTTAAAAGGACAGCAGGCCCCATTCTGCCTTGATGGCAGAACTGGGGGTGATGAAGCAATGGCATGTGGGAAAGAAACCTAGTGAGTTTGTTAGTTATAAAGAATATCCTCCAAAGTCTGCGGTAGGGCTAGCCCTTATACTGCTAATGGAAGGAAGGAATCAGCTTTTGATAGAGAGCCTACTCCGTGCCAGGGCTCCTCTAGATGCTTCCCGTGCACTGTTTGCCTTAATCTTCAGGATGCAGCAACACGAGCAGGACTGAAGATAATTTGGCTACACAAACTGGTTAAGTACAACAACAATGGTCAAAATAACAAGGCAAGCTAAAATGAATATATCCAATCAGGTTTTGGTAATTTGTGCAGACTCCAGGGGACAATTTTGTTAAGATTTCTGGATCTTTAAGTACTTTTGTCTGCTTTTCATGTGTTGTAAGGATTTTTTTTTTTCCACACTTCACTTCTTAATTTCCAATTCATTTAAATCAATTATGCCTCCTCTGCGCTTTTCGTCATCGGGGAAAATAATTGTAAACGACGCAGTACTAAACATATGAATTTATTATGGTCCCCTCCTACCACAATGGAAGGCCTGGAATACAATGAGCAGCGCCTTGAAGTGATGTTGCAAAAATGTGCCTATTGAAATGGAAATGTACTCACATTGTAATATTAGGTAAAAGAGCAGGCTGCACATAACTGCAGGTATAGTATAATCTTGCTTTTGTAAAAAACAAAAATCAAAACAAAACAAAAAACAGTAATTATACACATGCATGCGAAAGACCTCAGAAAGATCTATACCATGGTGTTAATGGTGGTTGCCTCTGGGCAGGCGGACCCACGAACGCTCTTTATGTTTCTCTTTTTCACTTGTTTGTGTTTTTACTTTCTGTAATAATTATACATTGATTTTATATTAAAATAAACAGCTCAAGCACCTTACACAACAAAGGAAATAATTTGGAGTTCAGGGATTTTCGGGTGTTTTTGCCTCTACTTTAAAAAATGTCAGATTAAAAAAAAATGTCAGATTTATTTCAACTGATTATTCTTTTTTTTTTTTTGACCTTGCAGACAGTCAGAAAGTAGATAGTTTCAATCATTTTATATTTTTCATACATTCTATGCCCAATATATAGGACATGAAGTGGGGTATGAGATAATATGACCTGAAGTCATTAGAGACAATCAAGGCATATTATTCTCTCCATTCTAGGTGGTGGAAAAACAAATGAGCATACAGACCATACCAATATTAGCACAATATACAAACTGGTCGACTGTGAGCATTCACTTTTGAATATGTTGCACCACCAACAGACTTTTACCTCTGCCAAACTTTTGTCAATCAGATTACCGGCTATCCTCTTAGGAGGGCATTACAGCCCGTTTTCCCCAGGAGGAAGCAGAGGCACACAGTCAAGTAACCTGCCAGAGAACCCACAGCTGGGAAATGGTAGAGTTGAGAATAAGTCTCAGGGGTATCTAATTTTAAGTTCAGAATACCTGGAAGCCCCTTTCCAAACTGTCTGTGGGGCTGCTATTGTAATCTCAGCCTGGAGAACTGCCTATGGAGCTGTTTGGTGTCCTTCATGGCAGCAAACAGGGGTATGGAACTAAACCAAGTAATACATGAGGAAGAGTGGCCGGGCATCCTTCCCATCAGCCTGGCTCAGAAATTGGCACCCTTTCCCAGCTCCTTCTGGGCAGCCAGACTGAGGGGCCCTGTCACAGAGTCCCCAGTCACTGTGGAGACAAGTGGGATTATCCATTGAATGACTCTTTGGGTTTCTTAAGGACAAACTAGGTAGGGCCGGCAGGAGGGGCTAGTGTCTGTACTCAATTTCCGATGGGGCTAGGAACTCCCAAAGTCTTCCAATGTGGGGCAGCTCATGTTCCTCTAAACTGCTGGCATCTCTGCTCAAATTATCTGATGCCAGAGCCCAAAATAGTACTTATCCCCACAGACAAGTTTTTCTCGGATCTGCTTATGACAGGTAAGAGCACTGGAGTCAGGGCCCTTCTGCAGGTGGCACAGCTCCATGATGTGACCAGCTGACCCAGGTGCTTGGCAGGGTACCAAGAGCCTGGAGGACCCATGCATGCACTGAATCCTCTGTCTGTGAGCTTCGGATCAAATGCAACTTAACTACATTTCCCTTGTCTCCTCTGCATGCCACTTCGTTGGAAATGTTGAAGACTCTTCTGGCACTTGTTTTTGTATTTCTTTCGTTTGTTTGGTATACTGACTTTCTTTTTAAGAGGACATCACAACCACTGATCCCTCCTCCCTGCAGGTCAGACAGGAGCGAGACCCACACACTGTGCTGGCTAGGGGCAAAGACACTGGAGGCCTGGGTTCAAGTCCTAGTTTCACTTCTTATTTAGCTCCAGAACCGTGGGAGAGCCACTTGACTTCTGAAAATTGCACAGATGGGGTTATTAAAAAGATTACATGACACAACGAGGAGATGTTGAACATCACACACATGAATAATAGAAGGAAACTCTTCATCAGATGGAGGCTGTCATCCCTGCCACATCTACTACAGTAGATGTCTCTGCAAAGGGGGTTACTGTTCTGAAGCTGGTCACTTGGAGGTCTAGGAGGATTGTGTTTGAGAGGCACCAAGCACATAGTAGAGGGTTAATTGATTCCAGATCTTTATTTTTCACCTTCCAGAATAGAGGATAGCCATTCATGTTTACAAAATGGGACTTTATGCCATTTGCTATGTCTTCTAGATAATTTTGCTGTTACTACTTGGGTTGATATTCTGGAAGCATTGATGCCTCTTGTACATTGAAAAAAAAAAAAAGCCTTTACCTGCCACCCTAAAGAAAAACATTACCTAGGTCATTAATTGATTTATCTGCTCAAGTCTTTCATTGAAGTGCTGTGCCTTTGAATAATTTTATTCTTTTTAAGGATCTGGGTGCTTTCCAAATTTTCTGAGTATATAACTTTTAATCAAAACATTTTTATTTCAGAAAAATAATTATGGTCCTCTAATGGGGTTTTGGAATTATTCTCTGTCACATCTGCTTTGCTAGCAGGTATGGAAAACAGGGAGGAGATATGGAGAAGCACCTTACATCTGGCCACCTGATGGCTGTAAACAGCAGTGACCACATTTGAACTGTATGGAAAGATACGGCCCAAGGTTGGGGGCATAGGGTGTTCTGAGCAGACCTGAGAATGGGAGTGAGTCCTGGGCCGCTTTCCTTGTTTTGTAACAGGATGAGATACACGGATGTTGAAAACACTGGAGATTAGAATGAGAGTAGATGGTATTTCCATAAAGAAGCAAGAGCCAGTTGAGGCAACCGTCACCCGAAGCAGAGCAGCCTGCTAGCTCACTTGGAATGGTCTGCAGCAACTCTCCGGGCCTCTGAAGGTCAGCACAAGCCAATGCCCTGGACCCTAAGGGGCCAGGCCAGGGAGTGGTGAGGGACTGCCTTTGTTTCCCTGTACCTGGACAAGGCAGGGGTGGGGGAGTAGGGTTAGGGGGAAAGAACTGGATGGGGTCAGAGGCAGGTAGTCTGACCCCAGTGCCTCCTAGGAAGGGACTGGAGCTTCTTGGTAGATGAGCAGGGGCCCCCTGCCCTGGCCCTCCTGTCCTCAGTGGGCTAGCGGCTGCCCCCGGACACGTCTTTCCCATCAGTGAGTCCGAGGGCCCCCGCTCCCCCTTCCACAGAGGAGAGTGAAGTGGAGAAGCTCAGAGCAGTGGAGGAACCAGGGCAGAGGGGGTTAAGTTGAGCTCTGATGTTTCAGTAAAACCGCAGCTCCTCTCCACAGACACTGCCACTCTCATTATCTCTGTCAATCACATCCAAGCAGCAGAACTTCCAAGTTCTCTCTCTGGCTGACAAACTCTCTGTACATGTTCAAAGACCTTCCTGGGCTCCGGAAGCCCAATTACCAGCACTCCGACTTGCCTCTGCAATTCCCTTTCTTAAAGCCTTTCAATTGTCATCTGTAGAATCCTTCACTGCCACCACCTCCGTGGTTTCCGCCGAGTGGGGCTGCAGCCGGGCAGATGCAGGTCCGCCTGGCTCTCCCTCAGCCGGGCCATCTCCAAGTGGGCCTCGTGCCCCCAGATGCCCACCTTCCACCCAGAGCAGGACTACGCTCGGGGCCATGCTTAGGGGTTTTGTGTGTGGGGGGAGAATACAGCACAACTGGAATAAATTGCTACTTGGCACATGTTCCTCTTCCCTTTGAGACCCAGCTCAAGCATCCGATACCTGGGACGCCTTCCCCTCCTGCCCCTACCAAATGTCCCCACGGCCCGGTGTATGCGCCGCAGGACCGTGACCGCCCCAGAGCACGACCGACACTTGCAGTGCTTAGCAGTGACCAGTGTTTGCTGAGCGAATGATTTGGGAGTTCTGGAAGTCTAATACCAGAAGCTCCATTTGTTTTCAGCATAGGTGAACTCATTTGCTGAGAATATCTTGAATGTCAAATCTTGCCTGTCAGACAGTTTCATAATCCATTCTATGTGTGCTGAATTGTTCTTAATAGGATTAAAGTCTCAGGGAAGGGCCTCCATGTTTCTGAATCACATTTATTACTCCTCAAGCTGACGGGATGGATGCAGCTGGGGTGCAGTTGATTTCATGAACGCAGCCTCGACATCAATTCTGACATTTACTGCTTTGACATGCTACAGGGGTGCAGGTGAGGCGTGGATAATCATAGATGAGAGGGGACCCATGGCCCTGGGGCCTGGTTAACGATGCAGCCATTTCACCTGCCCTGGGTTGATGCCACTGCGCCCATGGGAGCAGGGTGCACCCCTACAGCAGGACCCAGCCCCTCCCCACAGTCCCATCGGGAAATGTTTCCTGAGCCCTCAGACCGCCACCTTTCTCATTCTTCTGAGCACCTGACACGGTTCTAATTCTCTGGCTGGACAGAAGGCTTGGTGAGGCCAGATTTCTCAAGTTAACAGTGCCCCAGAGCCACCCAAGCATGGAGATGTATATGGTGTAGCTAGTTGCCCAGCAGAGCAGATCTGGACTGGGGATAGCCCTGCCTCTTCCTGCTGCTAGGTTGGAAAATGTAGTAACTGCCCCCAAGGAGATGGGAAGAGTAAGTGGAACAGGAATGCAGGCTTTGCAATCCTCTCAGCTCCAGAAGGAGAGGAGATATTAAAAATACAAAAGCGAAATGGTCCGGGGGAAGAGCGCAGGATCAAAGGCAGTGTGGAAATCCATATATGACTTTCGACTGGGGCCTTAACAAAGCACATCATCCTCAAAAGTCTTCCTCACCATTTAGCAGTTATGAAACAAAGGGTCCCAACCGGAACACCTCTGTTTAAAGCATCTCAGATGATCCTTCTTCTCCCTTGCTCGCCCCTTGCTGTCCTTGGAGGCAGCCTGGAGGGGTGGTGCCCTCTACTCGGATAGGGTCCCACTCCCGCGGGTCATCTGAACCTGACTGGCTTTGGGGAGCCTGCTCAGCTCCTCCTTCACTGATAGGTGACAAAGGCCCCCAAAGAGTAGACTCTCAGGAAAGAAGGGCCCTTTCCCATTCTTCTCTTTAAGAAGAGGTGTGAGCCACAGAGAAACTGCAACTGGCTCATGGCAGCCCATGGCCCCCGGCAGCGCATCTGTCAGAACAGACAGCATTGCTCCCCACTGATGTGTACACAGGGACAACACGCAGGCTGGGTGCTTTGAAGCAGGGCCGAATCTCTGCTCTATCCTTCTCTAGTTCATCGTCCACAGCCATTCAGAACTAGCCCTGGGGCTCCTGGATTGGCCCCGGCACCTATATGGGCCTTTGGGGGTATTGGGATTGCCATATCTCCATGCCTGGACTCCTCGGTTGGCTCCAACATTGGTGCCAAGGGGGTCCTTGCACCGCCCCCACACTCACTCCATGCCCGGACACCCCACGTTCAGATTGTAAGGCCCTGAGCTGAAGCCAGATAGGAAGATCTGGCATGCCACTGCCCGTGGGAACCCCTGGATGGGGGTTTGTGGCAACCAGGTACCACTGACACTCACATCTTGGTTGGACATATCCCAGTAGGGTCTCTCTCCAAACGACATGACTTCCCACATGACAATCCCGTAGCTCCAGACATCGCTGGCAGACGTGAACTTGCGGTAGGCAATGGCCTCTGGAGCTGTCCATCTCACGGGGATCTTTCCTCCCTGGAAGACAGAGAAGCCGGTCAGCCCAACTGTCAGGTTTCTAGTTGAAGGCAGGAGAAAATGAACTCTGCATGCACATCCTTTCTGCTCCTCTACCCTCCTGTCTCATGAATCAGGACAGCCAGGGTAGTCCGCGCTGCCTTTATGCACCTGCATACAGGGGCTCAAGGAGGATCCTTGTGGGCCGTGCTGCTCTCACACTGAATGTGGGCACACCACCCGTGAGGCGACGGCTGTACTGAAGCTTCGTTGGTCCCCAGTTCCCCGCACACTGATCCTCATGTGGCCATTGCAGGGGTGGGTAGGAGAGGGAGTGGAAATGTATGCGCAAGCCAACATGCAATTCCGTACTACACAAGATTGGCCATGTGAGCCGTGAGATGTGAGTTATGGCAGTCTTCGTTCTGCAGCACTGTAACGCTCACAGCATTGAGTCAGGAGGAAGCAAAACAAATGCAAAAACAGGCAAGTGGTAGGCAGTACTTCCTGGGGGCCTCCTTCTACAGGATCACACTGTGCTGCCCTCTGCACCAGTTTCCTCATCATGTTCTATCTGTATGCAGGGGCAGTGGAGAGTGTTCCTCATCCTGCAGCTTGGGGACAGCCCTGGGCTGCCCTGGGGTGAAGGGTGCTCAGGTTTCTGCGGACACTGGCTACCTTCCCTGCCTCTCAGTGTTGGTTGATCTTTAAAGGCTGGAGATACACTTTCTACTTTTATTTTTATTTATTTATTTATTTTAAAGATTTTTTAAAAATTTTTATTTATTTATGATAGTCACACAGAGAGAGAGAGAGAGAGAGAGAGAGAGGCAGAGACATAGGCAGAGGGAGAAGCAGGCTCCATGCACCAGGAGCCCGACGTGGGATTCGATCCCGGGTCTCCAGGATCGCGCCCTGGGCCAAAGGCAGGCACTAAACCGCTGCACCACCCAGGGATCCCCACTTTCTACTTTTATGCCTGCTTCTCTTCTTTTTTTTTTTTTTTTTAATTTATTTATGATAGTCACACAAAGAGAGAGAGAGAGGCAGAGACACAGACAGAGGGAGAAGCAGACTCCATGCACCGGGAGCCCGACGTGGGATTTCGATCCCGGGTCTCCAGGATCGCGCCCTGGGCCAAAGGCAGGCGCTAAACAGCTGCGCCACCCAGGGATCCCTGCCTGCTTCTCTTCTTGCCCTCCAACCCCACGCTGGATGTTTCCAGCTTGGATCTCTGCTTGGCCTTCAGCTTGTCTGCCACACCATGGGCTGTTTTGTGTACCTAAGGGATTGATAGCCATCCATTCATTCATCTGCCCCGTCAACATTAGGCAATGGGTATCACTTTGTGCTAAGCCCTTTTTGAGATGCAGGTATCCCAGAGATGAGCCAGCCATGGTCCCTGCCCTCTGGCTGCATAGGGAATGGGGAGGCAGACAGACAACGGACACTTGAAATGTGTTGTTAGCAGGATGGAAAGTGAGAAGTGTGCAGTCCCAGGGGGACACAGGGCATTGTGACAACCAGGAGACTCCCTAACATAGGTAGTGGGTGGGCAAGGTGGCTGGCAGTAGCCAGAGGGCCAGCGTCCTGTGGAGTTAAGAGCACCTAGAGCCTTTGGTTGGGTCCAGATTCCAGTACTGCCCCTTTCAACCCTTGTGACCTAGGGCAAGTTACCTAACCTCTCTGTGCCAATCTTTCTCATTAGCAAAATGGGGGTAATGATCACACACAATGTAGTCTGATTGTGGATGGTGTGGGTTACTATCCACACAGTGCTTGCGACAGGGCCTGACATGCTGCACCCGTGGGAACTGTTACTTCACCATATGTTTAGTCCCAGGGGACAAGCAAAAGTTAACCCGGCAAAGGGGAGGGAGAAGGGAAGTCAAGGCAGGGAAGAACATGCGTAGGCGCTGGGGTAAGAGTAGGGATGATAACTACCTGGAAGGGGGAGCCCAACGTGGCTGCAGCTTGGCAGTCCCTAAGGGAAATGGGGGGGGGGGGGCGGAGCGCAGGGCACACTCTGCAGGGAACCGATGCCACTCCGCTCCTCGGAGTGAAGTGGGGGCACTGGCCAACACTGCCCTCCACAGCTCATCAATCTCTAGAACAAACATGATCCTCATTTTCACATCTTCCTGCCAAGTAGCGGGCTCTCCCTCCCCAGCCTTTCCCTCTGCCTGGTCTCTGACTGCACAATACATGAGGCTCCCCCCTCCCGTCCGCATCTGCCTCATGCCTCCGCCGAAGGAGGCTATTTTTATGCTGACCGCTCTCACGATCTGTTCCAATCACCAGAGATGCATGTTGGACTTTGGCAAAAATACCTTTAAAATGTGTAAGTTGTTAATCTGAGTGCAAGTGACAGAAAAAGGAGCAAGCAACAAAGTGCATTTCTATCTGGTTTCCTGACCAGAGCCTGGGAGGAGGAACGGCTGCCCTGCCGGGCCCGAATCTCCCCAGGTGCACATCCAGCTTCCTGCAAAGAAGCCAGTCCTGATTTCCCCGAGGATGATGGCAGGCCGTCGTGGCAGGAGACATCTTCAGCTCAAATACCAGCAACGTGACAAATGCCTGGAGGACAGGCCTGGACCTCTGCCGCACCGGGGTGCTTTGTTTTCATCCTCCTCCAGAACAGGAATGAGCTCACTGGTTTTATCTACAAGGTGCCCATGGCTGGGAAGAGAGGTGGAAAATTCAGCCAGTGAACCAGGAGTCATTAAACACTTGGATGCCAGTGTCCACCACTGAGGTGGACACCACACCTGGGCCCCAAGGGAGGGGTTTCTGACCTCTCACAATACCTGGGCTAAGTGAGGCAGGAGAGAGCAGGAGTTTAATGAATGTGAGTATGTCTGTGTGTGTGTGTATGAGAAAGAGAGAGAGAGAGAGAGAGAGAGAGAATGTGACTGTGTATATATATGTGTGTGTGTGTAAATGGGAGAGAGAATGTGACTCTGTGTGTATGTGTGTGTGTGAGACAGAGAAGAAATGTGACTCTCCCTGTGTGTGTGTGTGTGTGTGTGTGACAGAGAGAGAGAGAGAGAGAGAGAGAGAGAGAGAGAGAGAATGGGGCTCTGTGAGTACTTATCAATATGTGTGAGAGCAGAGTGTGAGACAGAGAGAAAGCTTGGCCGTGTAGGTCTGTGGAGAAGCGAGTTCGGGCTTATCTTGTGTGTGTATGGTTGTGTCAGAGAGGGGGAGGGGACATGAAGTGGCTCTTCTGAATTTCAAAGAGGTGGTTTGGGAGTCTGAAGGTGTCCTCTCTGCCAAGTCTGGAGCAGACCCCAGGGGCTGCCGGTGACAGCTGTTGAGTTGCTCCCTCTTGCATGTAAAGTGGCGGAGCTGGGCCTGCTGGCAAAGCGCCTCAGCCCTCCCGCCACCTTGTGCTGCTGGGCCTCACTGAACACTGAGTTTGGCCTGTCACGGCCACCCCCCCCTCCAATGCCAGCAGGGAGCAGAGCCTTCCAGAAGAGCCGCCCTGGACAGACAGGTGACAGCTTGTCACACCAGCTCTCCCACTCAGCCAAGAGAGCAGGAGATGCTGACCTCTGAGGCGAACAAAAGGAAGGGAAAGCAAAAGGAGCACAAGGATGGGTGCTGTCCTTCCTGACAATTTTCAACTATTCCTCACAGCTTTTCAAGCATCACGTCATCAGCATTACCTTCTGATGCTCAGAGGTAACTACGGTGATCATTACTTAGCTTGTCTTTGGATGAGTGAAAGGAAAGCTATTAATTTAGAATATAGTGACCAGCCCCGTGGAGGGAGAACAGAAGAAAAGTTAATGGAATGGTGTTACAGCAGACAGAGGTTTGCTAGTGAGGACAGTCCTCCGACTGGAAGGGAAGTCTGGACCAGAAGGCCCAAGGCCAAAGCATTCATTTGATTGCAACATGCTCTAGAAGTCACTGGCTCCCACCAAAGCAGGAAGGAGGAAGGAGCACAGAGGAGGAGTGGTTTGCCCTGTTGGATGAGAAAGAACATGAGGGAAGAATTCTCAGGGGGTTGAGGAACAGACGAGGCTCACTGGGAAGGAATCTGCATCCACATGGGCAGAGGGAGGCTGACACCAGGTTTCAAGGGAGCACTGTCCCCCAGCACAGTGTTTCTTCAAGATGCCAGGTGACTGCTATCCCCAGGGACTTGAAAGCAGTCTGCATCCTGCAGGGATCCAGTTTCCCCAGAGCTGCCATGGCTCACTGCTGGGTGTGCAGGAGGGAGAAGGTCAGAGGAGGGAGGAGCATCTCACCACCATCAGGGCCCTAGGCTCCCCACAGGACTTCATACACTGACCTTCCCTGTAAAGCTTTGCACTGTTGTGCTGCTGAGATATTCTTCAAAAGTTTGAAATTCACTGCTTCAGAATAATCATGCCCTACCTCTGGCATAAGATAAACTAGAAAACGTGTGTGTGTGTGTGTGTGTATGTGTGTGTGTATGTGTGTGTACTTTGACAAAATAAGAGCAGATATTTGGCCATGGATTAATTCTAACCCAGCCATCTTCAGGGTCAACCTGCCAGCAGCTGTGACCAACAGGTGGCAGGGTCTTAGTGTAGAGATACTTTAGTACCTCAGCCAAAGCCAGACTGCAACAAGCACCTTGGTTTTAGACTTCTAGCTTCCAGAACAGAGAGAGAATAAATTCCTGTTGTTTAAAGCACCCATGCTGCCCAGCATCCCCGCGGAGATGAGGCAGTCAGTGATGAGCCTCAGCTCCATTCTCGAGGATCAAGGGATAGCCCCAGTGCCACCAGCCAGCTCACTCTCCTGTCACAGTGGGATTAAACAGGCACAGCTCATAGTTTTGGTCCTAAAACCCAGTCAATTGTGGAGTTTTACAGGCCAAAGTCTGAGCATCACACCGATTCCCCTTGCTGATTACTTATCCTAGTGATGCCCATAAAAGTAACACTTCTGTGGGCGAGAGGCATTGCTACAGTACTTTTCTCTGCCATCTTGTGTGAGATGAAGTCTCAGTGGGGATATAGCAGGAATCCAGACACTCATGAATACTGAGTATGGTGATAAAAGACTTGTTCATCAAATATTGGGATCATGCTGCATGAGGAATCCCCTTGAAGTCTGGAAGCTATAGGTTTATGACCAAGAGCATCATGTAATATCTCTGAATTTCACAATAAACAACTCTCCAAGAGGTTTACAACATATAAAACATATTGGAATTGTTGTGAAGATTCAACATGTTGTATGTGTAAACCGCTCAATGTATTTTTGTTACCATTAAAAGAGATTTATTGAGTTGTGTGTGTTGGATTGTATCCCGTCCCCCCTCAAAAGACATATGTTCAAGTTCTAACCTTCTGTACCAGTGAATGTGACCTTATTTGGAAATTGAGTGCTTCAAAATGTAACCAAGTAAGATGAGATCATACTGGATGGGGAGATCATACCCAACATCCAATGACTGGTATCCAAAGAAAGCCATGTGAAGACACAGAGACGGACAGGAGGGAATAACATATGAAGATGGAGGCAGAAATTGGAATGATGTACCTGCAAGCCAAGGAATGCCAAGGATTGACAGCAATAGCCGGAAACTAAGAGAAAGTCATGGAAGAGATTGTTCTCTAGAGCCTTGGGAGGGGGGAGGAAGCTTGATCCAGCCAGCACCTTGGTTTTAGACTTCTATCTTCCAGAACACAGAGAGAATAAATCCCTGTTGTTTGAAGCTACGCAGTTTGTGATACTTTGTAACAGCAGTCACAGAAAACTAATACACTGAGGATATAAATATTTATTAGGCCCTAGCTTAAAAATACTGCTGCTGAATTCCCAGGTGGCAGAGCTGCCCCGGGCTGCCGCTAGGGGGCAGTGGGATTTGGGAGTGAGAGTACCTGTACCATTTAGATGGAAGCCCGCCAGGTAAACCTCGGCCCCCTCTGTTGACATTTCCTTGGTGCTGTTGATCAGACCCAGGCCAGTGTACACCTTGAAAGAACTGCCCTTCCTTTAGCAATGTGAGCGCTGCGTGGAGAGGACATCAAGAGGCAGCACCATGGCCCTTCCACTGGTGTGGTAATGAGGACAACAGTCAGAAGGCAGCTCTGATGACCATGCTGGAGCCACTGTCGCTACTCCTGCTTGCTGGAGAGGCATGATATGCCCAAGGAAGAATCTATCCTCATTGTACCAGAGTGGCCAAAGACCCAGCTTGGCCACTCTAGGCCTAGGCAGTTGCATCTTAGCTGTGTACGGCAAGAGCTGAAGGCAGCATCAATACCCTCATTCTTGGCATACCCAGAAAACCTAGGCTGGTGGTTCTCCAACCTGGCTGTCCATTGGAATTACTCTGGAAAAGGCTTTCCTCCTTCCTTCCTTCCTTCCTTCCTTCCTTCCTTCCTTCCTTCCTTCCTTCCTTCCTTCCTTCCTTCTTTCCTTCTTTCCTTCGTTTCTTTAAATGCCAACACGTATCCTAATTTATATAGAATCTCTGGTTGTGGTGGAGCCTAAGCGCTGGTAGGTTTTAACATTTTAACATGCTTCAGGTGATGCTAATGTGCAGTCATTAGAATGCAGCCACCAGCCTGGAACAGTGGTTCTTAAATTTGAGTGTACATAAGAATCTCCTGGAAGTCTTGTTAAAATACACATCACAGAACCCTAATCCAGACTTTCGAATTTACCAGTTCTGGGGATAGGGTTTGAGAATGTACATTTCTAACAAATTCCCAGTGTGGTTCCCACACTTGAAGAACCACTGGCATAGACCCGCCAAGCATAAATCATGGATTGAGTGAGGTCTTATCTTGAATACCAACTCTGGGCATTGTTAATGGCTGGGTTGAGAAGGATTCCGAGACTTCATCTGGGCTCAGCAAGGAAGAGGGCCGTGACTGATGAGCGATGTCTGCCACGGGTGAGGGAATGAATGGCTATATATAGGGCATGTATTTGCCAACATTACGCTAAACCTCAAAAGATCTCAAAATGATGGGAAAAAGGCAGCAAGCTGGTTTCACCAAAGTTTCCACCAAGTATAGCTATGGGCGAAGGCAAGTGTGGGGTGAATTGAAGTTTCCATTGCACAGAAAGTGTCCCTCTGGAGTGGCCTTCGGACACTCCCTGTGGAGCAGTGGCCGTCCTGACCGTGCAGCTGGTCAGCCTAGGTGAGGCGTCTGCCCCTGAGAGGGGCTCTGTGCAGCCCTCTGTGGACAGCTCAGACACAGATGGCCCTGCGGTCAGGGTGCGTGCATGGGACACGCCCTCCTCCTGTTCCCTAGTCACTGTCCACTGCCCTGGACCGAGAAGTCTAACGTGGCTCTAACCATTAAATTAAGAAAGTATATTAGAACGAACGTCTCTATTCAAAAGCGCTCTGAAAGTACACTGACCCATTTCGCCCAACCTAATCAGCAAAGTGATTTTTCCAGATAAGACCTGTATCAGCCAGGAAGGAAAAGCAGGTTCTGCCTAAAAGGTTATCTTTCTTGAGTGTTACCAGCTTCTAACAGCCAGTGGAAATGGCTTCTGGCTGCGGAATTGCAATCGAGTCTATATAATAAAGAGGCTGTTCCTAGTTCCCCAGGATGCCAGGAATTTGCATGAAAACAGTCTCTCCATCTTCTGAGAGAGTTCATCTGGCCCTGCTGCTTATTTCTTTCCAGAAGCCACAATCTTGATGGTGACACTGTAATTTATTACCATGCTAAGGATTATGATGCAACATACAGAGAATTAGAACTTTAGGTGGGAAACAGGCTGCAGGAACAGGTGAGCTTTTGGAGAGGATGGTCTTATTTGTCATGCAAATGACACAAATAACAGAGAAAAAGGGCTGGGAGAAAAGACAACCTAGAAAGACACACTGCGTTGGCTGCAGACAAAATTGTTTCTAAATAGAATGTTTTTCAAAGCTTTTCTTGAAGCATTAGTTGCTTCTCCAAAATGAATGACACAATGTATTTTGTCCTCGTAATAAAATATGTGATTTGAATAACTACAAATGGAGAGATTTACAGTCAGTGGGGTCCTTGCTACCTCTCCCCTGAGCTTTGCGAGCACTGAAAACCTTCTGTGAGATGCTGCGAAAGGTAATTGCAGCCCAAACATAATTTTCCAGCAGCTAGAGAAAGGCCTATTTGGACATAAATTAACTAAAAATATGCGGATGATAGTGTGTGTTTCATGTGTGAAGAACAGAAAGGCCACTTGGTGACGTTTCCCAGCTGGAAAAAAAAATCCCGTTCAACCAAACAGACGCTGTCTCTCTGTACTCTAGCAGCAAGGCAAACAGCTGTCTTTTACTACTCACCCTCGAAATAGCCCCTGATGGCTGAGATGGGGACAGGCATTATTATTATTATTTTTGTCACACAGCACTTACTGAGTTTATAATTAAAAAGAAAGGGGGAGAGACAGGGGCCAAAGAATTCACTGGCTGCCTTTATTCACTTGCCAAGAGGCTGTGTCTTGCTCCCTTCTCTGGCCCAGGCCAGGGAACCATACCACTGCTGCCCTGAAGAGGGCACTGTCCTGGGAATCCTGAAGCGCTAATGGGCTCAGGGACAGGATGGGCCTGGTCTCTCCTGGTGCAGTCCCAGAAGCCTGGGTCTTGCTCTCAACGCTCCTGAAAAGCAGGCCCCTGGAGTCAGTGGTTGGATTTAGTGGCCCAGTGGGCTGCAGATTCTCTGCCCTTGGCCTTCCCAGATGGTGGACTGCTGGTGACGCAGGGAGGGAGCCAGTCCTCATCAAGGACCTGGTGAAGCAAGAATGAATCCATCATGCCTACCGCTGAAAAGAACTGCCCATTCCCGAGGTGGAGGAGGGTCCGTGAACCTCTGGGTCCTTTGGTGGACAAGGTTGTGGGGAGGATCAGGGAACGGAGGAGGGGCAGGTTGAGGAAGGGGTGAGGCAGTCACCCTGCCATCGACCTTTTGCTTCCTGTGCCATGTCCACTATGTATCCACTGCTCCTCTGAAAGAGGCAAGTGCTGTGCTTTTTCTCGGAGCCCCACTCACACCCACACTGCTTCATTGCTGTCCACTCTTAGCCCAGGCCCACCCTAAGAGGACTGACCCCAGGGCTTTCCTACTTGTCCCTCTGTCCCCGGGGCTCCTGTCTCTGTCAATAACCTGTGATGGCCATCCCACCTTTGCCCCTGTGCCCCCCCCATGAGCTCAGGCTCCGCGCTCTTCTTGCATTGCATTCCTGCCCGATGCACCATGCATGAGGACCCTCAAGCTTCCTGGGGCAGGGCTGCACCTCCCTGGGGTGCAGCGTGGCTGGGGCTGCCGATTCTCTGTGGTCTGTAGACTGAGGCTGATCTCTGCAGGGACTTCTCAGAGACCTCTGTCCAGCCATGTGCGAAGCCTGCGGGGTCTATTCTATCGCCCTCGATGAGTTGACGACTGCCTTTGATTCTTTCCCTCCTCTTCACATGATGTAAACATCTAACAGACTGTCCATGGCAACCCCTTTTAATAGATATACTGGGTATATTCCTTAAGCACAGTGTAATTTGGGGTGCCTTACCAATGTCCACTAGCCACACTTCTAGTCTCTCTTCCTGTCTCCACCCTCCAACAGCTATTTTAAAATAATCAGTCACATTAAATAGCTTAAGCTCTTCTGGCCTTCTGAACCACACTCCCTTCTTGGCACAGCTTCTCTCTCAAACAATCCCAGCAGTTATAACCAAGTCACTTAACCACTCTGTCTTACTGTCTCCACCTGCCAATAGGGATAATAATGCTTAATTATCTCAGAGGGGCGTATGAGGAGCTGCTGGCTGATGCTAGCAGAGTGTGAGATGTGCAGCGAGGCTGCTCTGCTTGCCTCCAGGCATGAGTCCTGTTCTGTGAGGCACACATCTGCCTCTGGTGGGGGTGAGGGGTGGCCAGGGAGGGCAGGACCAGCCCCAAAGACCATCAGGGAGGCCAGCTCCTCCCTGTGTACCTTACCCATCAGGTATGTGGAGCAGGTATTCTGAAGCTCATTTTACAAGCACTGGGAGCTGGTGAGGAGAGGAGGGCAGCCTGGGGCCACCCTTGATCCAAGGTGGAGAGGGAGCTTAAATCTGGGTCCTCCCATGCCAAATCCTGCGCTGCCTTTTCCTCATAGCAGGAACAAGAAAGAGGAAGGAAAGAGAAATGGAGGAGGGTGTCCCCATTTGTGGAGGACTGGCTTCTGTTTTACTTTCACAGAGCGTGGAGCCCCTGACTCTCAGCCAGGGGTCGGTCCCATCCCACCTGCACTGTTTCCACTGTCCAAGGCCAAGCGAGTTTTGGGATACAAAAGACCATGTGAGTGTACTGCACTTTTGATGTTTGGGGAACATTTGCTGAGAGATAAGAATATTAAAGTGTATTTCAAAGTGAAATAGGGAGGGAAAAAAACCATGTATTGCTTTGTTTGTAAAAACAAAGCCTTAACAAGCAGAGTGAGTGTACAGGCCAGGAAAAAGTTAGGAAGACTGATGGGACTCAGTGTGAGGGAGGGAATGGGGGACATGGGAGGACTCCACAAACCGCGGCAGGAGTTAAATGGGCAAAATGTTTTGGGAAATAAACTTTTTCTACCAAAACTTTAAATATGCAATTCTTAACATCACCACGAGGGGCAGATGAACATCATGTGCCTCCAGATGTGATACTCTGACAAGGACACACCATCAGTTATGTAATGTATAATGCGTAACCCGGGTCTAATCAAACTGAAAATGAGGAAGGTTTTAGTTATGTTTTTTAAAAAGATGGTATTTAAAAATATCAATATCATAAAAACAAAAGAAGGCTGTGAAAATACTCCAGGTTAAAAAGGACTAAATAAGCATGACAACAAAATGCAACATCTGATCTGAGACTGGATGCTGTACTAGGTGGAAAAGGTACTTAAAAGGACATTTTGGGGTCAGTTAACAAAATTAGAATACAGAGAGTCAGGCATTTTATCCATATCAAATGACTGAAGTTGACAGCTATACTATAGTTATGTAAGAGGATGTTCCTGCTCTCAGGAAATGCAGGAGTACACAGTGAAGTATATGGGGACATGGAGCCATAAGGTATCCAACATTTCTTTCAAGAATTTAGGAAAATAAAAGTTTATTTTTTGGAGGGGGAGCAGGCAAATGATAAAGAAATGGAGGTGAAGTGATAATAATAGGTAAAGAATCTGGAAAAAAAAAGGTATGAGTGTATTACTCTTATTTTTATTCTTATTTAAGGTTGAAGGTATTTTAAAAATGCAAAATGTGAAAATTCTATATCCCAGGGATCTCTGTTCTTAGAATTTATTGTACAGAGATATCCATATGAGGGTGCAGAGACATCCATGTAAGAACAGTCACTGAAGCTCTGTTTGAAGTGATACAACATCAGAAGCTACCAGGATGACCATCCAAAGGGAGCTAGTTAGTCTCCACTTTCCTTCATACGAAGGATGCCTGAGACACCGACAAGGGCAGCAGCGAAGTCTCCAAAGGCATGAAGTAAGGTACTAAGAGAGGAAAAGGTCATGTTCATGACATACTCTTAAGTAACAGAGCAAGTGGATGAAGAGGTGGCATGTATGGATGAGACCATTTTGGAGACCACAAAAGACACACCCACACCAAACTATTACTGACAGTGACTTTCAGGAATTGGGGATAGAAAGTCTGTTTCACTTTGTGATTTAAACACACTTTTATTTTATGATGTTTTTAAGCATTGTTTTTATACATAAAACCAGACTAACATTAAAAAAAATAAGGTGGGACGCCTGGGTGGCTCAGTGGTTGAGCGTCTGCCTTTGGCTCAGGGCATGATCCTGGGATCCTGGAATCGAGTCCCACATTGGGCTCCCCAAAGGGAGCCTGCGTCTCCCTCTGCCTATATCTCTGCCTCTCTCTCTCTCTCTCTCTGTCTCTCATGAAAAATTAAATAAAATCTTTGAAGAAAGGCATTCTAGAAACTTCTTTCTTTGGATAGGCTGACCTCCCAAGTTGGACTATAAGTTCCCTTCTCTCTGGCTGGTCTGGGATCAGTCCTCCCCTAGGTGTGGGTGGAAGGAGTGAGGTCATGATAGCCAAAGGTCTGGTGAGTGGGGCTGGTGATAACAGCCACTAAGAGCCAGAGAGAAAGGCTTTTAAGTCCAGGGTTGGAGGAGTAGAGACAGAGGGGTCTCTTCTTCCCACTGTGAAGCACCCAGCTGCCATGGCCCACCATATTGCTCCCTGGGTATACCATTTTCCTACTTGGTATCTCAGGTCACCAGAGACACATTGTCACTTGTTAACTTCTTTTTTTAAAAAAAGATTTTATTTATTTATTCATGAGAGACACATACACACACACACACACACACACACACACACACACACAGGCAGAGACACAGGCAGAGAGAGAAGCAGGCTCCATGCAGGGTGCCCGATGTGGGACTTGATGCTGGGACCGCAGGATGACGTCCTGAGCTGAAGGCAGATGCTCAACCGCTGAGCCACCCAGGCGTCCCTAATTTCTTAATTCACTTCACAAACAGTTACTGAGCAGCACACACAAGCCTGAGGATACCATGATAAAAGAGGAAGCCAGGCCAGTGGCGAGGAGAGAAGAATTGTCCTGGCTGGGTAGAACTTGAGGAGTGTGGCAGAGGCTTAGGGGAGTAACTGACCAGTGGCTGGGGGGGTGGGTACTGACACGCAACCAGGTGCAGTTTGGTAGAGCAACGTTGAGGGCACAGCAGAGGCTGGCCTTGGGTCCAGGCGCCCATGGTTGGTCTAATCCCTCACCCTTTGGCCTCGGATGCTGTTGGTATGCATAGGTCTGCTGGCCAGAAGCCTTGCTTGAGGTGTGCTGGGGTCTCCAGCTTGATGTGGACTTCAGCCAATGCTGCAGGCATCTTCTCTGTCCTTTCACTGGTGACTGATCTATTTTCTGATATGCTTTAGGATTTACACTCCATTCCCGCATTCCTTAGAAAACCAACTCCTGGGGTTGTTTCCACATTCCTAGACCTAATTACCCCAACCTGGTGGGTCTAGATCCCTGGTCTTTGCCTCCTTGCCTGTGAATAAATTTACCATATGGCTGTCCCAAAGGCAGTTGAGTTCTTCACAGTGGAAAAAGACACCCCTCAGTGTTTGCTTCTCCAACCCTGTACTTGAACCTTTCTCTGTGGCTCTTAGTGGCTGTCACCACCAGCCCCACTCACTGGACTTGGGGCTTTCCTAACCTTGCCATAGCCTTGAAGCTCTGTCTAGGACTATGTGGTCTTTGTTCTAGAATTTTCTATAATTGTGACAGTCACAGTAGCATCTCCTGCTGAAGTCCAAAACACCCCCTTTTCAGAGGGTTCAGAATCCATTTTATCTGGGGGCGGGTGAATTGTGAACCACACTCCTCCTAGTTACCATTTCCACCAGATCCATGGTCTCGCAAGGCCTAAAACCCATATTCACCATTCTGTGGGAGCCCAAATGGTTCAGGAGATAATCCTCAACCACAAGTCAAGAGAAGTCCTAGAAGGTTCCCAAGATATACTACGGCTTTTGTGCATGAGATAAAGAGATGCCTTCTCATCAGGTCTTGTTGGAGAACCTCCTGGAGGCTCTACACCCTGTAGGAACATTTCAATGTTTCCCAAGGCCTTTAAGACTTTCACATTTCTGGGCCCTTCAAGGCTGTATTTTCCTGCCTATGGCAAAGGATGGGTAGGATTAGATAAGTGAAGGGCAGGACTTCCTATCCCTGGAGCAGAGAGGGATGAGGGCAGAGAAGTAGGGATTAATAAGCTGGCATATTTGTGGGCAGAGAGGCGCTTGTCTGTTTCCTTCTTTTGCCCCCCCTCAAATAAATTAGAGTGTTCACATCAAAGATGTGGGCAGAGTGGATAGTGATGGAACAAGACCAGGTCTGCAAGTCAACAGCCTAAGACAGGAATTGGGAACAGATGAGAATCTTAATGTTTTTAGCCAAAGGTCATTCCAAAACTTTCCCAGGCAAAAATCAAAGAGAATGTGATCCTCAGAATGTTATTTGGCTGACTTTTCAAGCAGAGTAAAGGAACATTTGGAACATTTAATCAGATTATGGAACTACCATCCAAAATATCAATGACAAGTATAACATGGTGGCTAGGGTTGAAAAACATCATTCTGTAGCATAATAATAAAGATTGGTTCAGATAAGAATCATCAATGGATGCTAAAACTGGGGGCGGGGGGATTTCTACGAAGAGCAGGATGTTTGCACAGCCTTTCTTCCCACAGTTTGCTTATCAGTTATCACAGGGGAAAAAATGCAATATATACAGTATGCAAATACACAGTGGAGAAGTTGGACAAAACCTTGACCAGGTGATCAAAATTCATGGCACCAATGAAGGGCACATGGACCTCGTATGTCTTGAGGAATGACAACCTAGGAAATATACAACATCACTTATGTAGGATTATAGCCAAGAATGTAGAACCTGAAACTAATTATGAGGAATACCAGAAAAACCCCAAAGGAAGATCGTTCTATTAATGAAAAAAAAAAAGTGACTGTGTTCCTAAAAAAAGTCAATGTCATGAAAGACAAAGAAAGACAGTGGAATTGTTCCAGATTGAAGAAGAACAGCCAATTGCAAGACCTGACCTTAGACTGCAGGACCTGGAGGGCATTCACTTCTAGGAGAGATTAGTTTTAACAAATTGAGATCATAGCCATTTTTTGGAATTCTTACTCACATAAAAAGTTTGAAAAAATCTCCTTCTCAGTTCATTGGGTATCTAGAGGAGTTCTCTGACCAAACTGGCATTTCATTTGAAGTTGTTCTTATAGAGAAGACAGAGAGGAGAGTCCCAAGACATTTCTATCGTGGTTTCAAGGCAGACAGTAAAAAAAAAAAAAAAAAAAAAAAAGTAATATGGACAGCATCCTAGCTTGGAAGCTCCTAAAATGTAATACAATTTCCCTGGGATCTTCTTCAAAGACCAATATTTAGCATGGCCTGTAGACTCTCTGGAAGGCCTGGAACAAGTGTGATTAGGGACAGAGATATTGACCACATAAAATAACCTATTATCATCACAATTGATTGCCTATACTTTCCAAATACTATACGTGTAGTGGCAAAACACTTGTTTGAAAGGAAAGCTTGGTAAAAGCTCAGAATCTAAAATTGATAAAACAGAAGCTGCCATGGTTGAAGCAGAGTAATGGTCTGGAGCCCAGCTGTGTGTCCCCATCACCCAGCAGGGTCCCTGACCACCCTTCATAATTACTTACTGTGAAGTCCTATGCACTGAACTGCCTGTCAATGGACCTTTCAGACCAAGTAATGCTACATGATTGGAAAGGAGATGAAAGTCTTGAAAAATCCCTATTAATACAGGACGTGGAGGGAAGAGCACTGGCCACAGGGGTAGAGAGGCTTTCTGCAGACTCATGTACAAGAGGTGACATCACAATTGTTTTCCTTGCCTTTAATTCACCTATACGTAAGAACATAATTGTTTTAATTTTGATTTTGTGAAGGACCCTAAAAGTTTTCCCTGTCTCAAATGGCTAGGCCTGTTGATGGTTCAAGTATTGATCACACCTAAACGCAGCGCATGCTTCCTGAAACTGACTGAATAGATTCTAATATCCTAATCCAGGCTTTTCTGTTACAATGTCATATATACATTTTGAACAAAAAAAAAAAACTCATTTTCTGCCAACTGACACAATAAAATAACACAGCCTATCAGAAAAAAATTACATTTGGAGACGACCATTCAAAATGTGACAAAAACACCACACTCCTAATAAAGAAATAGCAGCATGGGTAAATTACGAACTGCCTTTGCACCAGCCTATCCGTCCTTACTTCTACAGCCTAAGCCCTGGATTTTGTGTTTCCTCGTAGGAGACAGAGGTCCTTAGGGAGTGGCTGGGTGGGTGGGGGCGCAGCAGGTCACATCTCATGGAGATCAGTTCCATCAAAATGCCGAATCTGATCCAGAGGGTAGATTTCCTTGCTCCCAAATTAAAATTTAACACAAAGGAAAATATTTCAGTTTCCACATCTTCAGATTCACCAGGTAACAAGAGTGGAAAACACAGCAGTTCTGGAAACCATGAAACTACTATTTGCACAAAAGAAAGATCTTTCTGTCAAGGTTCTTTTTTTTTTTTTTTTTTTTTTTTTTTTTTTTGACTTAAGCTCTTCTTATTATGCTAAGGCTCTCTCTTTCCTTGTAAGAAAACTTGTCTCTGATTGCTTTAAGATATAAGTACCCTGTGAGGTGCTTGGGTGGCTCAGGTTGAGCCTCTGACTTTTCATTTTGGCTCCGGTCAAGATCTCAGGGTCTGAGATGGAGCTCCATGTGGGCCTCCTCACTCAGCATGGGCTCTACTTAAGATTCTCTCCCTCTCCCTCTACCCCTTCCTCTGCTTACTCACTCTCCATCTCTCTCTCTCTCCAAGAACTAAATAAAATCTTTTGAAAAAGACATAAATATCCTGAGTCAAGATTAGATGAAACCATAGGACTTCCCCATTATGCTGACATCCTCCCCCCATTTGCTGGTCACCAAATGAAGGGAGTTTGCACTGAGGAATAGGCACTATAACAGAACAGGCTATGTTTCCACTCCCATTTTTATGAGGCACCTGAGTTGGTGAGAGCAGATGGGCATTTGTCAAGTATCCACTGGCCACCAACTGCTCTGCTGGGCACTTTACATATTTAATATCCTCCAGTTTTCACAATCATACTGAGACCTAGATTTTTTTTAAGATTTTATTTATTCATGAGACACACACACACACACACACACACACACACACACACAGAGGCAGAGACACAGGCAGAGGGAGGAGCAGGCTCCATGCAGGTAGCCCGACGTGGGACTCGATCCCGGGTCTCCAGGATCAGGCCAGGCCCTGGGCTGAAGGCAGGCACTAAACTGCTGAGCCACCCGAGCTACCCTGAGACCTAGATTTTAATCCCCATTTTACAGGTAAGGAAGCTGAGGCTCTTGAAGTAAATATCTCATGCAGGTTACACAATGTGTTAATAGCCGAGCCAAGGGGCTTGGATAGCACTACTGTCCAAATTTCTGTTCTTTACATTGCATTGGTTGCTAGATTAAGACCTGCCACTTGTGTTACTGAATGGAACTAGTTCCTACACTGCTAATTATATTTGGCACATCATGTGTCATTGGAGCAAACACCGCCCCCCCCAATCGGAGAAAAAAATGTATTTTACAGAGATTAAGAATGACTTACTCTATTTCATCAGCTTTTATGGTAACTTTTATTTTGTTATATTTTATAGGGTTTTAGAAATTTATTAAAACACCTTCAACACGATATTTTTCCTTTGATCTTTACAATAATGTGATATAGACCACATATAATATACTATTCTCATTTTTTTACCTATTTTTTTACTATTCCCATTAAAAAAATTTTTTTTAATTTTTATTTATTTATGATAGGCACACAGTGAGAGAGAGAGGCAGAGACACAGGCAGAGGGAGAAGCAGGCTCCATGCACCGGGAGCCCGATGTGGGATTTGATCCTGGGTCTCCAGGATCGTGCCCTGGGCCAAAGGCAGGCGCTAAACCGCTGCATCACCCAGGGATCCCTTTACTATTCCCATTTGATGGATAATGAAATGGAGCCTCAGAGAGGCTTACCCCAAGTTAATAATTGGCAGAGGAGGACCCAAGCCACGTTTTCTGGCTCAAAATTCATCCTTGTCCTTATTACTACAGAGGGGACCACCCTTCAGAATTATCTGCAGTGAAGTCCTATGCATTGAAATTGTCATTAGAGCTACTGGACCGAGTTATGCTATATGATTTGAAATTTGATGAAAACACTGAAAAATAAAGCAAGGAAAGGATGACTTTAGTGTGTTTGTATTGAAGATAATGATTACTGGTAGGATAATGGGAATCAAAGGCCAATACAAACAACCAAAAAACCCCTGAATAATGGATTGTAAGTGATAGTGTCTTATTTACTTACTAAAATAATTTTCTAATACCGAGAATTACTGCAGAATACTAATTATCATTTTAAGATAATAGAACCATATTGTATAATAGGAAAAAAAGTAATTTAGGAGGTACACTGGCCCCTCCCCCTATTAGGGCCTCCCCTTCCCCTTCCTTCTACCCACCCACTCCCTCTTCTACCCCAGCATTTCCTGGCCAAACTTCTGCACTTTCGATTGCTCAGGGTAAAATATCAGAGCCATTTAAGACCATTTGATTGGTGGTGTTGGTTTTATTTATTTATTTATTTATTTTTAAATTTTTATTTATTTATGATAGTCACACAGAGAGAGAGAGAGGCAGAGACACAGGCAGAGGGAGAAGCAGGCTCCATGCACCGGGAGCCCGACGTGGGATTCGATCCGGGGTCTCCAGGATCGCGCCCTGGGCCAAAGGCAGGCGCTAAACCGCTGCGCCACCCAGGGATCCCTTAGTGGTGTTGGTTTTAAAAGCACATGGACTCACATTGGTTGGCACTTTGGGGTGGAGTCCACCCAGATTTCCTGCCATCTTCTATATCCCTGGGGTGGGCCGAATTTCTTTCCAGAGAAGTTTAAAAACATTCTGGAGCTTCAAGTCAAGCCCCATGGCCACTCCTGGCTAAGTCATGGCTCAGAGTCCTGGGGTGTGTGCCCAGAATAAGCACCTCTGATAGACATGAAGTCAGAAAACACGTGTGGACAAAAGCAGGCACCTTTGACCCATCTGGCATGGAGCAGCAAGATATGAAGCTACGGGGCCGGCCCCAGGCACAGGAGGGTTGAGGTTTTGCATTTTAGGGGTGAATTCTCACATGATAAATGAATAGAAGGTCAGCCTTGCTCTGGTCAGCTGGGTCACCTCGCCTCTCTCTCCCCACTGCTCAGCTCCTAGGCCACAGGAAAAAAACAAACAAACGAAGCCCTGACAGGTCACTCTGAGAACCTAGCCACGCTCACCAAGAAAAGAACTATCCGCCTCCAACAAAGCAGAGAGCCGGCCGCGAGGAGAGGCAGGCAGCTTGTGATTCACGAGCCGGATCCACGGCTTTGGACCCTTCCTTAGTTTTCTTTTTATCAAACACCCAGATGGCATGTGTTCTCTAAGTGAGCAACATTAGTGGAGGTCTACGTGGATCTTTTCACAGAGAATCTTCCCTTCCTTTTTCTTATTCTCTCCCAGGGAAAGGGTTTAGTTGAATGCTTTTGTGGGAGGATTAAAATAAAATCTTCACCTCTAAAATCCTCCCTGCCTGTTTCCCTGCAGCTAGACGATCTGCCAAGTGAGTTCGCCAGTGGCCTTTGATCAGGTGTCCTCCTGGTCTTCCCTCCTCACTCCGCTTTCTCTTCTTTCTCTCTCCCTCATACTCCTACTCTCTTTTTTTTAACCCCTGGATCTGTAAACTGTACCGGGTGAGAGGGTCTTGGCTGCTTTTGGATTTGGAATTCTGCTTTCTCAGAGGAAGTGCAATATGCTCAGTCTTGATAGTGCTGGTTTTGAGCTACTGGGGTCTTTAGAAAATCACTCTTGCTTCTGTGTGCTCTTGGAGAGCTGGGTTGAAGGGCCTACATTCCCTTTCCAGGAGAAACACCTCACCTTAGAGAGATTTGCTAGACCCACAGACCTCTTTTTGTGAGGCGGCTCTGCTCCGTGGAGGGCTCATAGGCCAAGCCCTGTTAGAAGGCCCTGTTAGGTCAGGTGCACAGGACAGGCACCTCCACCCTCCAAATCAACTTGTCTACCAATGGTAGGACTCCTGAAGAACTAGAAGAAGATTTGCAAAGACTTCCAGAATCTCAGGGCTGGTCAGAGCTTTCAGAACTTGAGAAGTCCCTGTTGCATAACCCCTTAGGCCATAGGTCTTTGAAGGCAGTGCTCCTGCAAAGATGTACCACCACTTCATGAATTTAGCAAACAGGGATTATAATATGTTTGTTTTGTTTGTTTGTTTGTTTAGCTTTTCCTTAATTATCATGCAGTAAGGTTCTCCTGACTGTGGGTAAGTTCCAGATGTATATCCAAGACCTTCCATGTTGTATACTACATTCCATCCTTTCTCGTCTGATTGCGCACCTGCCCAGTGATAGGGGTAGAGTTGGTCTCTTAGGATTCACATGAGCTTGCTAGGACTGCTGTAACATAGTATTATAAACTGAGTGGCTTAAAACAATAGAAATTTATTGTCTCACAGTTCTGCAGCCTAGAAGTCTAAAATCAAGGCATTGGCAGGGCTAATCTCCCTCTGAAATCGGCAGGAGACAATCCTTCCTTGCCTTTTCTAGCTTGTGGTATCTGCTGGCAACCCCTGCCTTTCCTTTGCTTGTCAATTCATCCCTCCAGTCTCCACCTCTGTCATCACATGGCCATCTTTACCCTGTGTGCATCTGTCTAAATTTTCTGCATCTAATAAGGATGCTGATGATTGGTTTTAAGGTCCACCCTCATCTAGTATGACCTTATCTTAACTTGATTATATCTGCAAAGACCCTATTTCCAAATAAGGTCACAGTCACCAGTTATGGGGTAGGGACTTCAATGTATCTTTTATTGGGGGGAATACAATTCATCTGATAACAGGGCCTTTCGAGGACTAACATAGCATGATTTTACTGGCCAGCACACCCCTTTCCAACATCAGCCAAATTATCCTGTTCACTACCCAATGAGCATACCAGTTACTTTTTTGCCTCTTTAATTCTGATCAGGCTATTACTTCTTTCTAGAAAACTCTCAGGCTCTGAGCCCTCATACTAACCTTATCCATTTACCCATCATCCATCCATCCATCCATCCAGCCTATAAGTAGTCAATGAGTATTTTTTATGTGGCCAGTTTTACTGCTTAGTTCCTATCTAATTCATCTGGGAGCCTTCTCCATCCCCTTCTCACCTCCACTGAAAGCCATCTCCTTCCTCTTATTGCTTATTGTTCCACACTTTTATTTACTAAGCACCAAATCAGGAAAATAAGCCTACATCTTAGTGAATGATTTACAAATACTACTGCCAATCAACATATTAAAAATAAGTAAAGTTGGTTTCTTTCTCTAGCAGAGGTCCTTGCCTCTTGCTGGAAATCAATGATCCTTGATTGATTGGCTCATTGACTTCTTGATGGACTCTCATGGGAACCTCCATTGAGAAGGCTCACTACCCTCCGCTGGGAGTGCTTCACCCCAGGCACCCTCACAGTTCAACCTTGCATTTCTTCACAGGGCTCCCCAGCCCAGTCTCTGAAGACTGGCATCTGGGGTCTTATTTCTGGTTCTTCCTTTCTTCTTAGAACCCTAGACTTCATAGTTTGCATCCAAGCTACTATGGGCCCACCTGAGCTGCCCACACAGTTCCTACTTCTTGGTGCTGACTCACCCCAGCTTGTCACCTCTCACAACACCCTATGGCTGTTCCTACAGGAGAGCTGCTTCTCCCCGCTCTGAGCTTGAGCACAATCTCGGTCAACAGACTCCTCGCCTTCACACTCTGTCCTTGCTGAGGAAGTGAGCCTGTGTCCTGTTTGGGGACAGTCCCCATGAGGCACTGGCCATACTGTCCCCCCAAATTCTCTCCTCTCTATCTTTGGGTTTCAGCCCAGGTGTTCCTTCCTCGGGGTCCTGTGATATATACATGATGCATACTTCCCTACAGTGTGTAACCATAATTACACAGCTAATTGCTTAATTAGTTGTTTCATGTCCATCTTTTTTTTTTTTTTTTCTTGGTCAGGAAGGAAATGCAAGGAGCTCAGGAACCGTCTGTTTTGTTAACTGCTGTGCTTTGCACATACTAAGCGCTTCACAAGAATGTGTTGGCTGGGTGAGCAGCTAGTGGAGGCACTGCATGGGCCCACACCCAGGCAGCTGGCCCCTCCTCTGTGGTGACAGGCATGATGACAGGCACAGAGAGGGGAGGGCTTTGCCTTCCTGGCTTCACACACCGGGCTCAGAACAGAGAGATATGCTCCAGAGAAACCTGACTCGAGCCTCACTCCAGCCCCTGGGGGTTCTGAAATCCCATCCCCATCTCACTTGTGCTAATAATATACTGGCCTTACTAATAATAATTACGCTGAGTCTTCTTCAAAAGGGCATTTCAGTCAGGGCCTGATATCCCTAACTGAGCATGTGGTGACAAAGTGACCCGGGAGAGATATCAGAGCAAAGAGGAGGCAGGGCTGCTGGAAGAAGAATGATCTGAGCTGCAGAGCATGGGGCAGAGTGGCATTTGAATTATTCCTCCTTCAGCTTAATTAATGCTATAGAAGAATTTCCAGGGGACCGGGACTCGGTTTTATTCTGGCTGCAATTAAAGGGTCTCCCCTCCTCTCCTTGCTTGTCGTCTTCATTCCTCTCCACTCTCCATCTACCCAAGAGATGGCCTGTTATCCAAGCTCAATGATTGAAAGAAGAGTGAGGAATCATAATTTGAAAACGGCCTCTTGAGGGAAGCCATGGATCAGACAGGGAGGAGAAGTATGGCTTAAATGTAAAAACCCACCAGGAACTGAGGGGAGAAGCAGCGCTGGACCTGGGGTCACTGGACAGAAAGCCAACAGACCTTCCTCGTTCGAAGGACAAAGGTCCCAGCCTGCACTGAAACCTGTCAGGCAGATGGTGACCCAGTTAGCAGCAGCTTCCTCAAGTCGGAGCTGCAAAGTGTAGACAGAGGGGCTTTCTCCTGAAGCCTTGCAGGAAGGATTATCTTCAAGATAACTTTCTGCTTTCCTTGCACCTTTTAAGGATTAGGCACATTATAAAAGAAAAAAAAAAAAACAGAACAGTCTAGTACAGTACTACAGCATGGAACCCATTCCTCAGCGGTAATGAAAGAGACCGCCCAGCTATCACCCTGCACCCGCTTAGGTTTGTGCCTGTGGGTGGCTGCCTCTGGGGAGTCCAGGTGTGTGCATTTGTCTGCGTGTCTCTGACTATGCTTTTGCGCATCTCTATGTGTATCCTGTACTACCTACGTGTGGGTGTATGTGTGTGTGCGCGCACGAGCACACATGTGCCTTCTGTGCGTGTTGCTGACAGTAGCTGCTCACCATAGGCTTTAGGAAAATTCACAGAGTCCTCCCGTCCTCACTATAGAGTCACCTACCCAGTCTGTCCTCCAGGAGGGCTGTGAATGGCATTGCCAACCCCTGGTGGTACAGCAAGTCTCTGGCAGCCTGGAGAAGCCTGTGCTCCCAGCTCCGCCCTTGGTCCCCTGCTGTTTCGGGGAACAGTGAGGTGGGTCCACCTCACCTCTGGGGTATGTGAGAGAGAAGGGGGCTCAGATTGTTCACCCTCTTTTGAGCAAGTCGGGCTCAGAGCCTGGCATAAGGCTGAGGTTTTGGTTCCATCAATCTTTTCTCCGTGGATTGCCCCTTTGAAAGACTACCAAGCCAGTTTCCCTAGAGAGATAAGAACTCTCCATCCTAGACTTGGGTGATCCCCTCAGGTTCCCTGAAATATCTTCCTTCCTTAAGTACTTGTTTACTTAGAAAAGGTGGGGACCAAACAAACCCAAAGCAAGAAAACACTCTCTGGGTTCAACCCCACTTTATGGGCTGCCTCTTCACTAATGACCGTGACAATGAACATGACTGAACTGTTAATTTATATGAGTTTTATTCTATGGACCAGAAGAATCTCCAGACTGAAGGTAATCACAGATCTGACCCCAACTCTTTAATATCAGCTGCAGGATCTCTAGGGCTGATTAATATTTTTAGTTTTGTTTTGTTTTGTGTTTCTTCCAAAGCAGCTGACGGATGGGAGAGGGGATCAGACTCTGGGAGCTGGGTTATTAGGGGAGCCAAGTGGCAGGATCGGAGTGAGGACCTTAAGCCCTGGAAGCAGGTGCTGGTGTGGGGCTCTGTGGTGGGGACCTCTGCCAGGATCATGCCTTCCCCACCTCCTCAGACAAAGGTGAAACTGAACCAGAGGAACAGGGGCTCCAGACGACGACGACACAGAGACATGGTGTATACATGTGGCCCCGGGGCCTTCACACTCCCCTGGGGTTGGAGAGGGAGGAAGAGCTCCAAGATGATGGAAAATACATTTCCTTTTCCAGACTGACAAGATGAGGACTCTGTCAGACTTGCTTTGCTTTTTGAAAAATAATTGACATTTCTTGCAATGCAAGTATGTGAAGTAAAAGTATGCTCCCTAAAATAGTCTCAATGCAGTGGCTCTCCAAGTGTGGTGCTCGGGTAGTGGTATCAGCATGATCTGGGTGCTTGTGTGAATGCACTTCCTGGGCACCACCTCAGACCTACAGACCTGAAACCATTGTAGGGGGTGAGGGGTTGGCCAGAAATCAGTGCTTTCACAAGCTCTCCGGGGTTCCTAGTGCACAATGGGATGTGAACACTGCCGTGGCAATGGATACAGTAACTCAGCTGCCTTTTCTCCTGCTCCCTCCTGAGAAATTTTCTTCAAAATCCTTCCATAGCGATCTTGTCACAAGAGCCCTTAATTGTCTTTTGTGAGTGTCATCTTTTCCTGGGATTCTGGAGGCTCTCTGCTTTATTGTTTTCTGTTTCAGAGTGACTAGGAATAGGGAAAGTTAGAGGATTATTTTTTACGAGTTCTCCTTGAGAATGTATGTCTGTGTGTGTCTTCCATGGGGTATGGGTTGGGAGAGCATGGAAAGCAGTCATGGCAACACCCACAATGGTCATATAAGCTGTGACCAGGGCAGGACCAGATCTGGGGGTTGTTTCCAGTTTAGCACATGGGGTCTTATGAATCTCACAAGTTGTCTCACAAATCCCATTTGATGGATGAGGAGACCTAAGTCCAAATTTATGGAGCATAGTTTGGATACAAGTCCTGCATTCTTCCTATCATGTCAAAGAACTATACTGCATGTCTGAGAACAAGAAAGTCCTAGAGAGGGTCTTTTTGCTCCTTTCCTCACTGACACTGCTGAAGATAGGGCTCAAATGGGCAACATAATAACATGGAATTAAAATACAATTTTCTGTGAAAGCAAAGGCCCTACAGGTTTCAGCACAGAACGTATTGTGGCTGAAACAGATCTTGTCCCCTAGAAACACAGCGAGGATAGAGACTTCAGCCTAGACAGTAACTCATGGGAATAACGGGGGCGGGGGAGGGAGTGGGGGAGGAGGAGACAAGGGTCCTGCCCCCATCATGACATGGGATGACTGAAATTCATCACAGGGGAACCAGGGCCTCTGCAGAGCACACAGGGGGATGGGGGCAGGCCTGGTCTCCCCCAGCAGGCTCAGGATGAGCCGGGCACCAGGTGCCCACACGGATTGTCCTCGAGGAGAGGTGGTCCCTGGTCCCAGGGCGAGGATGGGCCCTCGGAGCCCAGGGCCCAGAAGTGAGCAGGAGATGAGTCTGACACAGAAGGGGCAGATCCTAGAGGAAGTGCCACAGCCGAGCTGTCCCTGAGCCGGTGCAGGCACTCCACGTGGGAAAGGAGGGCAGCAACAGGCAGCGCAGCAGGTAAGGAAGATCTGGCAAAAGGAGACAACTGTCACAGAAGGACAAAGGTGCAGCTGGCAAATTGTCTGAGAAGATGGCTCCTGCCTCCTGCCAGGAGGGGCAGATGCCCAGGCAACAGCTCTGTTTGAGGTTCACAGAGGAGGCAGGGGGCAGAGAATGCCAGCAGACATTAGAAGAGAGAAAGCAAGGAGGAGGAGAGACCGGCGGGTTCCGAAGGCAGAAAGCATCAGAAGCTGCAGAAACACGGTGTGGGAGGGGCTGGGGCCTGAGACAAGAGGAAGGAGCAGCAGGAGGAGCAAAGGGGAAGGGGCTGAGGGAGATCAGAGGCGCCTTGAAGATGGAGCGCAGTTCCTGATGAAACAGGGAGGGCCTGCAGGGAGCAAGGCCAAGGGAAGGCACCGAGCAAGGCTGGAGACTTCTCAGAGAGACAGCCTGCGGCTCTGAAGGATGGGAGAGTTGACACTACTTTGGCAGAGGGAACCTAGCTGAATACTAAGGAGGGAAGATTTTTTTTCTCACAAAGGGACTGGATGGGGTCTCTCTCTACTGAGGAGAAGAAGAAAGCAAACCACGCTGGAGTATAGCTTTTGACTTAACCAACGGAAAGCCATCACGCAGAGAAGATCTGTGGGATCCTGTTGGGGCTCTGTCCACCAACATGGCTGATAAAAGGTGAAGATGGGGTTTGTGAGTGTGTACATGAGCCCCTAATACAAAGAGTTCATCAGACATGTGGCACCTTTCCTGGTACGTGTGTGCCTTTTTGCCCCCTCTTGGTAACAGATGACAGGACGAATAATGACCAGAATGTGACCTCTGACGTCAAATCTTGAGAAGGGGTCTGTTCATACAAGCATGGTGTTGTGGATTGCATGCTCGTGTCCAAAATGTATGTGCTGAAGCCTTAACCCCCGATGTGATGGGATTTGGAGGTAAGGCTTGGGGAAGTTACTAGGTTTAGATGAGGTCATGAGGGCAGGACCCCTAGGATGGAATCAGTGTCCTTAGAGGAAGAGGAGGGGAGACCAGAGTTCTTGCTCTCTGCCACATGAGGATACGAGGAGAAGGCGACCATCTGCAAGCCAGTAAGAGGACCCTCACCAGGAACCAAATCTGCCAGAAACTTGATCTTGGACCTTCCAGGCTCTAGAAGAACTGTGAGAAATAAGTCTGCTGTTCCAGCCCCCTAGACTACGGTATTTTGTTATGGCTGCCCTGGAAAATCAGGACAGATGGGAACGGGAATGTGAACACTCATTCCAGTATTCAGACACGTTTTTTCCCAAAATAAAGTTCTGTGAATCATACAGATGTGAGACCCCAGCCCAGCTCAAGTATCTGTTCCTCTTAAAGGGTGGGAATGTCACAGCAGCTCAGAACTCCTCCTTAGATTAGTGGGTTGATTCCAACCATAAGAAAGCACAAAGGAACAAATTCTCTATCTGTTCATTATTCCAGGAGCCTGGTGGGAAAGAAATGATCCTGGGGCTAGAAATAGCAATTTAAAGAAGGAAGACCTGGGGAAAAGTATGGTGGAGAATTAAGACAGAATAAGTGATAAAAGCTGAGGGCCAAATAGGGAAAACTAGAAAACTTTAATAGCTATTAATGAGGTCTTCACTTAAAGAGCAAAACAAGATGTATTAGAAGATGATGATGTTTTAAAGGTCTTGAAAGAACTGCATATAATAGGAGAATTAAGATGGAATACAGAGGTCTTAAGGATTGTTTTAGGGAACTGCTGATTCAGGGTTAAGGAGTGGAAGGTTCCACTTTTGGTGTGTGGGGGGTGATGCTTCCAACAACCAGACTCTCCAGTGAGTAAGAACAAAAAGAAGAGAAGAGACAGGAAATAAGAGGAAGAAACATAAAGGAAAACTATCTAAGCATTCCAGAAACTGAACACCACAAGGCAAGTTTCACCTTTTGCGATTTTGCTCTGAGGACCCTCTGCCCTGTGGTTAAAACTCCAATTGAAAATCCCATCCCTTTTTTGGCTGGAGGAGCCAAGGGAAGGAGTCAGGATAATCAAGGTGGCTGGTGAGCTGGGGCTGGGAGGACTCCCTGGAAACAAGAAAGCCATGAAGAAGGAATCCCAAATTCCAGATATGAACTTTTCCTGATTCTCTGGCTGACCCCTGAATCATGCATGGATGACACAGACTGAAAACCACAGGAGCTGAAATCTGAGCTGTTGCCCACTGCAGACATGACAGCGTGCAGGCTGAGTCTAACCGAGTTCACTTCCTGTTAAATCAGAAGCATTGACACTCAATCAATGTAACAGCACCTAGAGGCTCTACATCATAATGTTCGTAATGTGTGTGATCCACAACTACTAGACATACAAAGAGCCAGGGAAATGTGACCCATTTTCATGGGAAAGAGAGATGCCAGCCTCAGGACGACCTCAGCTTTAAAGCAGCTATTATAGCTATGCTCAATGAGGTAAAGAAAAATATGCTTATAATGCATAAAAGATAAAACACCCCAGTTGAGAATTGGAAATTATAAAAGATAGATTAATAAGAAACCATAAAAGCTAAAAAAGACAATATCAAAAAAATCACTAGATGAACTTTCTTTTAGCAAAATGGAGATGGCAAATGAAAGAATCAATGAACTTAAAGATAGTTATAAGGAATAGAGAAGAAAAATTGGGGAAAATAATTAACAGAGCCTCAGGAACCAGTGGAACAATTTTGTAAGTTCTACATATAGGTAATTGTATTGTACGTGGTGTCATAGCTTCGAGGCACTCTCACCCTGCATTTTTTTTCTCTACCTCTTTATATATTAAAAACCTCAAATTCACACCAATGTCTTCAATTCCAATTCAACACCATGTAATTCATTCTAGTTTTCATGTTTTCCATATTTGTATCTCCCTTTCCAATGGCTCCCATTATCTCCAATATATTTCCCAATCTCCCTGTAAA
This sequence comes from Canis lupus familiaris, assembly GCF_011100685.1. Classification (NCBI taxonomy): domain Eukaryota; kingdom Metazoa; phylum Chordata; class Mammalia; order Carnivora; family Canidae; genus Canis; species Canis lupus. The sequence continues at coordinate 32,396,705 of NC_049244.1, read as the reverse complement.
TAGATAATTTCCCAACCTTGCTGGGCTGCCAGCTCCCTCACACGTGGGTCTAGATTCTAGGCATGCATCCTTTGCTTGATACATCTATCTTGGTTAGGCCTGCCAAGTGGCCTTTTGGTGAAAGATGAAATGAAGAAAGCCAATAAAGTATTTTGCTTTGTTTTGAAAGATGAGAAGGGAAGAGATTGTAAGGGAAAGGCAAGAGAAAAGCCAGGTTATTTTTCTAAAATGCAAATTCATCACCTTTTGGTCATGTATATCCATCTATGTGTGCATACGCGCGCGCGCACACACACACACACACACACACACACAGAGTGCTAAAATGATTCCCCATTGCTTGAAGCCCCTAAGTTCCATCATGAGGGTCCAGGAAGCTGCTGCTGAACTCTTTGGCCAATTTTTCCTCTTTTTCCAAATTTCAGGCATAGGGGTCCTCTGAACATCTTTAATGTTCCATTTTCTCTGTTGCTACAGGGCCTTTGCATGTGCTATTTATATCTCTCAGTGTTCTAACCTACCTCTTTCATCTGGGGTAGGTTAGAACACTTATTCTTCAAATCTGTTGGAGTACCATCTCCTCTTCTGGAAGCCCTCCTTCATCCCCCTAGATATAGTCAGATTATTTTTTTTTTAAATTTTTTTATTTATTTACGATTGTCACACACACACACAGAGAGAGAGAGAGAGAGAGAGAGAGGCAGAGACACAGGCAGAGGGAGAAGCAGGCTCCATGCAACGGGAGCCCGACATGGGATTCGATCCCGGGTCTCCAGGATCGCGCCCTGAGCCAAAGGCAGGCGCTAAACTGCTGCGCCACCCAGGGATCCTGATATAGTCAGATTATATTGTTACTTGTTGTTTTATTCAAGTTCTCACAGAACACAAGGGCTCTTCTCTCAACAGGTAATTTTGCACTTATTTTCCTATGTGTCTAACTAAAGTCTCTTTCCTCATTAAGGAAAAGTCTCTTTCCTCATCACTGTGAGTGATGTGTGGGAAATGTCTCTTTTTGATCCTATTTGTGTGCCTAGCCTCAGAGCAGTACTGGCACATAGTAGATGTTCAATAAATAACTTTTCATGTGAATAAATTCTTTGTATTTTTAGAAACACAAATTGATCAGCAAACATGTTATTTGTTTCTGTTTTGGATAAAAAGCAAGCCTGGAGAAATAATATAATAATTATAGTGAGTCAGGTTAACATAACAACTGTGAAGGAGACTAAGAGCTCTTAGATCTTGGGGTTGGTAAGCTTTATCATTTAGAAGAAAAACAAATATTGCAATAGATGATCTAACTAATGTATGCAAGAAAATCAGGTGGAGAATCCTTTACCTAAAATACTTTTAATGTAAGGCATATACAAATATTTGGTTCACATAATTATTTAGGTGATTCACAGTCCTTTCAAAGTTAAAATCAAGTTCCATTCAAATTCCAAATGTAAGTATAAGTATACATGTGCATGTTTTAGGATTGGAAAAAGTGATTTTAAATCATATATGAGAGAAAAGATTTGAGAACAGCTAACAAAGACTTTCTTAAAGGAGTAGAGAAAGATAACTTATTTTATCCAAACAGTAAAATTTTTGCTAAGGTTATTATAATCAAAATAATCCAGGTAGTAAAACTCATATTAATATTATTACAACCAGAACAATATGGCTGGGCATAGAATAAACAAATACATCAATGGAGCAGAAATGAGAATCAAAACAAAGTTCATATATGCAACTTAACACATGACAAGGATGACAAGTGATTCAATAAAATATGATAATATATTTAATACATGGTATTGACATAACTATCTATTCACCTGTATGAAAACAGCATAAAAATATACATCCTAATACATACTCAAAAAGAAGTTTGAAAATACACCTTGCGTCTATCAACAAAAGAATAGATATATAAATAGTGAACTTACAATAAATAGGAACAAACTATTGCTGCACACAACAATGTGAATGACTCTCACAGACTGCAACCAAACACAAAGAGAATATGCTGTCTGATTCCACTTATGTGAAGTTCTAGAACAGGCAAAACAAACCCATGGTTGGAAAAAGAATCAGAACAATGGTTGCTTCTGGGTGTGGGGGCGGGATGAGAGTGAAATGGTTAGGGATATAAGGGAGCTTCCTAGTGTGATGGCAATGTTCTGTATATTGACAGGGGTTTGGGTTGCACAGTTATATGCATTTGTTAAAACTCAATAGATGTACACTTAAGACTTATTCATTTCTAACCGAAATCTCTGAGCTGCAGCAAAGTGGTTTTAAGACGGAAGTTCATAGCAATATCAGGCCTAACTTAAGAAACAAGAGTGATCTCAAATAACAATTTAATATTACACCTAAAGGCAATAGAAAAAGAAGAACCAATAAAGTCCAAAGCTAGTAGAAGGAAGAAAATAATAAAGATCAGAGCATAAATAAGAAATAGAGATTTAAAAAAACAATGGAAAATATCAATGGAACTAAGACCTGGTTCTTTGAAAAGAAACTAAATTGACAAATCTTTAGCTAGTCTCACCAAGAAAAAAAGGGAGAGGGTGCAAATAAAATCAGAAATGAAAGAAAAGAAATTATAATTAATACCTCAGAAAACAAAAAGTTATAAGAAAATGCTATGAATAATTATACACCAATAAATTGGACAATCTAGAAGAAATAAAGACTTTACCATCTTCTAAGGCTGAATCATGAAGAAACAGAAAATATAAATACACTGATTCCTAGTAAAGAGATTGTATCACTAATCAAAAACTTCCCAGCAAGTATAAGTGCAGGACCAGATAGTTTCACTGGTAAATTCCACCAACCATTCAAAGAAGATATAATACATATCCTTCTTAAACTCTTTCAAAAAATTACAGGAAACACTTTTAAGCTCATTTCATGAGACTGGTATTACCCTTACACCAAAATCAGACCAAGGCTCCATAAAAAAAAAAAAAGAAGAAAATTACAAGCCAATATTCCTGATGAATTTTGATGCAAAAATACTCAACAAAATATTAGCAAATTAAATTCAATAATACATTGAAAGGATCATATACTATAATCAAGTGGGATTTATTCCAGAGATGCAAGGATGGTTCAATGTCTACAAGTCAATCAATGTCATATACAGCATTAAAAAAATGAAGGATAAAAACCATATGATCACTTCCAGACACAGAGAAAGCATTTGACAAAAATCAACAGCCATTTATGATGAAAACTCTCAAAGTGGGTATAGAGGGAATGTACTTCACAATAATAAAGGCCATGTATGACAAGCCCATGGCTAATATCATACCCAGTGATGAAAAGCTGAAAGCTTTTCTTCTATGATCAAGAATAAGACAAGGATGCTCACTCGCCTCATTTTTATTTAACATAGTATTGGAAGTCCTAGCCAGAGGAATTAGGCAAGAAAAAGAAATAAGAATCATCCAAATTGGAAAGGAAGAAGTAAAGCTGTATTTGCAGATGACATGATACCTTATATAGAAAACCCTAAATGTTCCACCAAAAAACTGTTAGAACTAATCAATGAATTCAGTAAAGTTGTAAGATATGAAATTAATGTACAAAAATATGTGGCATTTTATACACTAATAATGGGACTATCATAAAGAGAAATCATGGAAACAATCCCATTCATAATTGTATCAAAAAGAATAAAATACTAGGATAAAATACCAAGGACATGAAAGACCTGTACACTGAAAACTATAAGAGATTGAGGAAGAAACTGAAGAAGACACAAATGGGAAACTATTCCATTTTAATAGATCAGAAGAATTAATATTGTTAAAATGTCCATAACTACCCAGAGCAATTTACAGATTCAGTGCAATCAATCCCTGTCAGAATTCCAATGGAATTTTTTATAGAGCTAGAACAAATTATTCTAAAATTTACATAGGATCACAAAGAAAACTCAAATAGCTAAAACAATCTTGAGAAAAAAGGACAAAGCCAGAGATATCATAGTCTTTGATTTCCAACTATCCTGTAAAGCACTCAGAGTAATCAAAAACAGTACGGTATTGACATAAAAACATAAAAACAGGAAGAGAATAGAGAGCCCAGAAACAAATGCATGCCTATCTGGTAATTCATTTATAATAAAGGAGCAAAGAATATACAATGAGGAAAGGGCAATAAAGAGTGTTGGGAAAACTGGACAGCTACATGCAAAAGAATGAAATTGAACCATTATCTTATGTCATATACAAAAGTCCGCTCAAAATGGGTTAAAGACTTGAATGTAAGATCTAAAACTATAGAACTCCTAGGAGAAAACTGGTGATAAGCTCCTTGACATTAATCTTAGTAATGTTTTGTATTGCATCTGGTGTCAAAGGCAAGGGAAACAAAAACAGAAATAAACGGGATCACCTCAAACTAAAAAGCCTCTGCACAGCAAAAGACACTATCAAAAAAATGAAAAGGCAAGCTCCTGAATGGAGAAGATATTTACAAATCATATATCCAATAATATCTAATATAAAGCACTCATGTAACTCAGTAAAACAACAAACAACCTGATTTTAAAAATGGGAGAAGGATCTGAATAGATAATTTTCCAAAGAAGACATACAGATGGCCAACAGAAACATGAAATCTGGAAATGCACCAACAAAATAAGATGGAGTAAAGAATGGACAGAGGAACAGATCAGATGGATAGTTATATAATAAAACAGACATAGCAAGATATTAATTCTAAAACATAGGCGGTAGATAGATGACTATTCCTCTGTAAATTCTATCAAGCTCTCTGTATGCTTGAAATTGTTCCAAATAAAATCTTGGGAAAAACAAATAAATTTCAAGTGTGCTTAATATTTAAATACAGAGAAACCCCCCCAATAAGATAGTACAGGAAACTTTAAAAAGCACTTTATAACTTTGGAGCGAAAGAAATTTTTAAGAAAACCAGAAAACCCAAGAAGACGTAGAGAGAAAAGATGCATATTATTGACTGTATGAATATTATTAACCACTTTTGGAAGCCCAACAATATCATAAATAATAGCAGAAGGACAACAGATGGGGGGTAGGGGAACTAATTGTATCGTATGTGAAGACAAAGGGTTAACATCCCTAATATAAAAAGACTTCCTACAAATTTCTAAGAAACCAGCAAACAACCCAACAGAAAAATAGGTAAAGACACGTATAGGTAATTAACAGAAGAGGAAACATGAATCCCAGTAACTGTGTGAAAAGACAGTAAAGTAATATCTCTAACAGTCAGTTGAAAATGCACACTTAAACAAAATGAAGTGTCATTTTTCATCTTTGGATTGGCAAATTTTTAAAGATTGATCACCTTCAGTGCTGGTAAGGATGTGGGAAGATGGGCACCATACATTCCCAGCAGAAAGTCACTGTTCACAAACTTTTAGAAAAGCAGTTTGGCAGGAAGAATGCCCATGAGAAAAGCAAGGCAGAGAAACAGGCATAGTATGATCTCATTTTTATAAAATAAAAAATTTCAAATTTTGAACAATGAAAAAAATGTGAAAAGAGACACACCTGATTATTAAAGTTGATGCTTCAGGACAGAGGTTGGTAAACTACTGACTGGTCACCTGGATTTTTATAGCCAGTGAGCTAAGAATGGTATTTATATCTTTTTAAAGGGTTATATTTTAAATGGTTATTTGATTATCTACACAATATCCTCTGTGTTGCCTCTTGGCCAACAAAGCCTAAAATACTTACTACATGATGCTTCAGGGCAATTGTGGTCTCTTGGTTACCTTGTTTCCCCTTTACTTCTCTGTATTGTTCTTATTTTTATAATAATATATTGGGAGTGGACATAAGGAGACAAGAGGAAACCATGGAGACCAGTTAGGAAGTTACTAGAAGGGAATAGGTCAAAGAGAACGGTGCTTTGGAATAGGGTGGGGACTGTAGAGAAGGAAAGAAAGGAGCAGGTTTTATTTGGACCTGTGTGAGTCATGGAGGGCTTGGACGGGATGGTGAGGCAGAGAGAAATCAAGGCTGACTCCCAGATTTCCTTCATTAGTTGAGTTGGTGCAACCACTGAGACACAGAGATTGGGGAGGAAAATGGAGTAAAACAAGAGCTCTGCTTTGGACCTGTATGAGCTAGGTGCTGGCCATAGGTGACCGGAGCTGCTCGGACTGTGGAGAAGCAAGCTGAGCAGGAAATGCAAGCATAAGAGTACTCATCATGCAGATGGTACTTCAAGCTGTCTGGAAGGCCCAGAGAGGGAGAAGAGAAAGGCACCAAGGGTCTGCCTGGTGACCAAGTACCCAACCCCACCAGCGCCTACTTCTGCTGATGAATGTCTCTGATGCCACTGTCCAGCTGCCTGGATTCCCCTCTGATGCCCAATGATTTTCCATTGGCCAAGGAACACCAGGACTCCCGAGCAGACATCCTGACCCTTCCTTGTGGCCTAGGCCCAAATGCTTGCCTGGACAACCAGCTGCTATTGTTTCTCCATATGGCACCTGCCTCTCCCAGTAGAGAGAGAAGTTCAGGTCCCAGTCCCACACAGTGTGCCTGACCACAGGTCCCTAGCCCAGCCACGTGCAGCCACTTTTTACTCATGCCATGCTTTTATCCGAGAGTATCAGGAAGGACTCACCAAGGAGCTGGTGTAGGTAGGGTCTGAGGTGTCATCCTGGAGGTAGCGGGAAAGGCCAAAGTCAGACACCTTGCACACCAGGTTACTGTTGACCAGGATGTTCCTAGCAGCCAGGTCCCGATGCACATAGTTCATCTCGGCCAGGTACTTCATGCCCGCGGCAATACCCCTGAGCATCCCCACCAGCTGAATCACCGTGAACTGTCCGTCATTTTGCTGTAATGAGACACAAAGGACATTGGGATCAAGATGGGCTTCGGTGGTTCAACAGAAGCCGAGGTGCTACAGCCTTGCTGCTTGTCAGCCTCTGTTGGTCGCTGGCCATGCTGCTCACTGTGCCCTTCTCCCTCCCATTCTCACCCTCATCCCTCTCCTTGAATGCTCCGCTCTCTCCTCCCTGTCGATTCCATCTCTAAATTACATCTCAAAGCCATCCACGCCTCTCCATCTCCACTGCCTCCATTCTAACCCAGTCACCGTCATCCATCACCTGTAACAGCCTCTCGGCACCTGCCCCCCCCCCCCCTTCTATACACAGGAGCTAGAGCCGTCTTTGCAAGACATAAATCAGGCCATGCCACTCCCTGGCTTCAAGCTCTATAACAGCTTCCCATTTCATTAAGGAAAAGCTCCAAACTCCTTAGCATGGCCCCTGGGACCCCGGGGGATCAGCCACTGCCTCACCTGCCAGCCACAGTGACTGGCGGCCCCTCAGTCCTTTCCCAAGCCAAACTCTTCCTGCATTAGGGTTCCTGTTCATGCCATCCCTGCTGCTCTTCCCCACAATCAGCACCATCCGCCTTCAGGTCTCCACTTAAGTGTCCCTTCTTTAGAGACAATGTCTCCATAACTACTACTCTCCTGCTCCAAATATACCTAGCACTTCCTATCTTACTGTCTTTAGTGCATGCTCTTATTTTTTTTTTTAAGATTTATTTATTTGAGAAGGGGAGGGGCAGAGGGGAAAGGGAGAGAGAGAATCTCAAGCAGACTCCCCCTCTGAGTGCAGAGACTGGTGCGGGGCTTGATCTAATGACCCTCAGATCATTACTTGAGCCAAAATCAAGAGCTGGATGCTTAACCAACTGAGCCACTCAGGTGCCCCATCACTAAGTTTTAGGTGTGTGTGTGTATGTACACACCTGTCTGTCTCTCTGTGCAGCTTGACTCTAACCAATTTGAAGACAAGACCCTCTCTCTCATGGTCACCACAGTACTCCCAGGGCTAAGAACTTTAATGTAAATAGAAAAAACTCAACAGACATATGCTCAATTTATGACTACATATCTCCCTGTTTCCAGAACTAAATGCTTAAGGTGTCTTCTTTGGGTCCTACCAGGGCTGCCAACCTCGACATTGGCATAACCGCACTCACCTCAAAGGGATCAGTGACAGGAGAAGCACAGACACGGCGTCTGACATGTGGGCCCTCTTAGCCAATGGGAGCTCTTGCTTCTCCTCCTCAGGCCAACCTACAGGGCTGCCCTCTTCCAGTCAATGGTGGGTTCACCGTTTCCTGGGTGAGCTCTCCTTCATGGCTTGATGACACACCTCAGTGAATGAACCACCCTTCCTCCTGCCCCCAAAACCTCCTGGGTCTTGGCTTCTGCACACACTGGTTAAATCAGTGGAGCCTGTGCTGTGTTTCCAACAACACGTTTTCCCTTCTAATCCAGCTTCAGCTGCTGCCCTAAGGGCTATAAGTTGTATTCTATAGGTAATGCATGGCCCAGGCACTGAGCTGCTTTGACTAGGGGAGAGGTAGAAGGAGGTGGAACATCCTAGATCTAGTGTAGGCACAAGCCAAGGCATCCACTCCCCAGCGGCCTCATGTGAACACAGAAAGCATAAACGGTGGGTGCAGCTCCCATTTATTGAGCACCTGCTGCCTGCGAGATGATACATAATGTGCTCACATGCACTACCTCACTTAAATATATGTGGGATACATCATTTATGCATGTGTTTCTACAAATGCATTTTCTATGCAAAAATAAATAAGGAAAATAAAACGGCTATTGCAAAAATACCCTGTTTATTAGAGAAAGCCCCACCAATCAAAAAGTCTAACCATGATAGTGGGAATGTTGAAGACTTCCTCATGCAAGATTGTGAACCTAGGTCTGTGTTCCAGGGTCCTGCCCCTTGATCAATTAGAGTGAGCCAACTGATCCTCCCTCCACTCCTTCCTGAGTCCCCTGCCAGAGGCAAACCCCCCAAAACACACTGGGATCGACATACCCCAAGTTCCAGACTGTTTCTAACTCAAACCTTAACCCCCTCCCAGCCTGCCTGGAATGCTTTCTCTGCAATATTTTCTTCTAACCAACTCCAAAAGGAAGTGCAGATCTGCTTTTTTGGAAACTCTGACTGGTGTTCAGCACATGGTGCCCATCTGCGAGAGCTGGATGTGCCGTGAGTGATGCGAATCCTCCTTCTCACTAATGAACTTCAATCAACACCTCCTCGAGAAGTTAGCCAGGCTTTTGCTAGCACCATTCATTTTCTCTAAGTAGGTCTCTAGAGACCTGCCTCCCCAGAAAGTTGTCATGCAACTTCTGTATATTAGGAAATGTATCTCAGCTGTGAGTCACAAGGGTCATATTTTTCCAATTCAGTTTGTTACTTCCTCTCTGTAAGTGTAGACAACAATGTGGTTAAAAATGAATGTCTCCCCAAAGAAGCTGGCTTGTAGATAGATTTTGGGGAGGGGACTGGTGCTGGTTGTAAACAACCCTGGAAAAAGAAATGTTGAAAGAATGTGCAGCAATATGTCTGTTTCTACTTTAAATCACTTAAGCCTTCATCAAACAGCTTTACTATCTGATATGTTTTAATATTTAGATCAGTCATCCTTATAGTTTCTGGAGTCAACAAAGGCCAAGAAGTGGTTAAAAGTCCTGGCTTTGGAGGCAGACAGACCCAGACTGGGGTCTAGGCTCCATTGCTCACTAGCTGTGTGCCTTTGGGCAAGTTATTTAACTTCCAGAGCCATCATTCCCACATCTATAAAACAAGAACACAGTGTCCATTCTCCATAGGATTTTGGTGAGATTAAATGAGACAATGTGAAAGGACAATATTCACGGTGGCCGTGAATATTAAGACAGCAGCAATGACCATTGGTGTTATCAGCCAGGCCATAATGTCTCAGAAACCACCTCCTCCACGTGCTCAGATGCCTGGTGAGAGGGATGGAGGACACTTGGGGCCAAGACTATAGGTTCCCACAGCTATCTGGTGTGTTAGGGAGACACCTTAGGATCACTGCTCCAGGAGAACCTAGTTCACCTGGTGAACCTAGTGCATTCTGAGCTCAACAGGTTGGCATCTGTAGTAGAGCCCCCCAACAGCCCACACCCCAGCTAATGATGAAGGCTGAAAATTTGGGTCAGTTAATTAACAAACATGATTTCTTCCATTTCGTAACTTTTGAATGGCAAGTCATACTTCTAGAATATGTTTTGATCCTCCTTTGTGTAAGGCAGGTGATGGTTTCAGAGGAGATAAAGGAAGTCTGGAAAGTTTAAGTCATCAGCCTTAAATCACTGTGTGGCTTTGACTTATAACAAGAATCTAAGTCCAGAATACCAAATTACTTCACTGGCATCCCATCTCTGATCAACTGGTAACGACTTCCTCAAATGTTGTGTGGAGAATAAGGCTGCGTATAAGCTTTGCAGCAAAAAGTGACATGATTGATTAATGATGTCTGCCAAGGTCATAGAAAAAGAAAGAGTAGAGGCATGTGTACCTCAAATATGCTACTCTTATTTGAATCTTTTAACTCTTGTTCAGGGCCTTTTCCATGGAATATGCTGACTTTGCAATGGCAACACATTTTCTTTAGAACCTGAAGGGAAATCACATATCACAGTAAGACAGGATCATGCCCATTCAGTTCATAATCTTGGTGAAACTTAAAGATATAATAAGCATATTAAGATCCCCTAATATGATCAGCTGTTTTATATTCAGTTCATTGGTATAACTCTCCAAGAAGAACTTCCAAAGATAAGAATACCAGCAGACAGAGATAAACAAGACAGAAAAGGCCTAGTTTTCTTAGTGACTTTGGAAAAGGGTCAGGTTCCATGCTGATCACATCGTAAAAACACTGTATAGAGAAAAAATACAGGCCTGGGTGAAGTGATTTAAACTTTCTTTCCTTCATGAAGTGCTTTCTGCTGAAATTGCTTTTCAGCAAATTCACTGAAGCCACTTGCTAGCCCTTTTATTAGGCAGGAAGGATTTAGGTATTTCAGCTTTCATTGACAAATCCACTTCAGGAAATGAAACCCTTATTTGATTTGTTTGAAGAGAATGAATCACAGATTTTTTTTTTTTTTTTTAACTGTAAGAGACCTACCTTTCAAGATGATCCAGCTCAATGCCTTTAGTTTATAGGTTGGGAAATAGAGTTAAAAGATTTGCTCAAGGCCGCCAGGTGACTCATAGTGGAGCCCAAAGCAGAACCTAGGTTTGGGATGTCCAATCTGGTGTTCTCTTCCTGACGTCTGAGTTATGATCATCTAGCTCCTGCCCATGAATGAGCCTCCCTGATAAGAAATGTCCACATTTGACATTGCTCATTACCTTCTAAGAGTCTTCCAGTTATGACCACCTGTGGATGAGCCAGCAGTAACTACAAGGCCAATCTAGGCAGGAAGGCCTTACAGAATACATTGACCTTCTGGGCTATGGCACAAGAGGGACATTGATGAGGGGGTGTACCTAAGATTATACAAGAGCCGCCAGATTGAGTCCCCTAGGTTTGAGTGCCAATAAGGAAATATTTCATTATGGATTTTCATGCTACATAACCCATGGTGCTGGCATTTTCAAAAACAGATAATAATGTACCGACTGAACGTGTGGTTAAAAAATAATGGTGCTTCTAATCCTTCCAGAAGGCCAAGGATTCTAAGTCCTGCAATGGAAGAGGGGCAGTGGGTGGGCTGTGAAAAGCCATGTCCAGTGCACTCCCCGGATTCCCGATGCCCACAGCCTCTCCAACACTGACCGAGAACTGGAGCTGCAGCCACTCCCTAAAGCTGCCATGTCCATCCAGCATAAACCACAGTGACCAGTTTCGAGGTGGGGACGGTGGGGGGAGGGCTCAAATTGAGGACTAACTCTTTTCCTTTCTTCTCTGGATGGTAATCCTAAAATTACACTACTTCCCAGAAGATGGACCCTGCAGAACTGAACTGATGACCCACTTTTCAATTTTACCAAGCAGCAGATACATCAATTAATGTTGCTATGCTCCAGGGTTTGGTAGTAGGGCTGAAATTAGATTTATAGATTACCTGCCTCCATGCCGTGCGAGGAGTCAGAAACGCTTCATTTCCTCTCTCCTCCTGGCACTGCCTGCTCTGGCCATTCCTTTCTTGTCATCCCTCATCCTCTGTTTCCCTGTGTTCCTCTCCTGCCCCCGGCTCTACTCCTACCACTTGGGCCTTATCATCATGAAAAATACCGGTGTCTAACATGCCCCCATGTCCCAGGCCCCACATGGAAAGAGTCCTGTGTGGAGGGAGCATCAGTGTGGGGTTTTGATTTTCCGCAGGCTCCTGAGAATGAATCTCCTCATTCCCCTGTATGTTCCAGGGAGAAAGTCTGATCACAGTCCTCAAATCACGCTGGGACTCTGGGAAGTACGGTCAGGTGACTCATAGGAAATAAATGGCACCTAAAAAGGTCTGGAGGCTGGTTCCAGAAAATACATTTTCTCCTAACATTGTCTTCTCTTCATTTTTATTTGGTTGTCTTCATGAGATCTCTGATCACGAATGAATGCCCCCAGGAAAGCATGGTCTATACACCCCATTCTGACATGAGAGGTCTGGCTATAGGAACAAGAGACCATGTACACTCAAGAGGACTACATTTCTCCTGCCATTCCCAGATGCTTTTGTGCCAGAAATGGCTTTTCATGTTTTTCACTCAACCGGCATTTACCAGGTGCTTGCTGTGTTAGGTACTGGGGGTTTCAAAATAAAAGGCATAACCCATACCCTCAAGTGTAGGCAAAGCACATTAGCCCCATCGGTTGTCTTCCCATGCCCCCTACCAAACATAAGCCACTACTGCCTACAAACCCAGAGGAGGCAAAAGTGTATGCTTGCCTGCCAAGGTAGCTTCGGTATGTGCAAATGCAACTTGTAGACAAACCTCTCAGCTATCCTTCCACACCACAGCCTGTCAACCCTGTTTCTGAGCCTTGGAGCCACCACAAGCTGCTGAGAGATGACCAGATTGGCCATGCTGGCTCTGGCCTTCACACACACTGCTCCATTGTTCCATTGTACCTGCCTGCCCCCTCGCCTGCCGGAGAGGTCCTCATTCCCTAATATCAGATAATTCTCCTTCCTCTTTAAAGTTTTCCCTGGATGTTTTCAGTTCGTCTTGGCTCACAACACCTCTTTACACCACACATGGAAACAAAAAGAATCTAGGCGGATGATTGCTGGATGCCTTGGGCACTAATGTCCTCAGAGAAGGGACCGAGGTGGTGGGTTGTAGTATCTAAGATGGGCACAACAGGACCTCCCATCCCTTATGTGTAAGATGACATCATGTTGTTTCTCATCAAAATGTGGGGCCTATTTCCTCCCCTTGAATCTGGGGAGCCCATCACAGAGGTTGAAGAGTATTGTGGAATTTGAAGTTAAGTTACAGAAGTGGTCCATCCTCTCTGCCTTCTTCTCATGTGACATTTGTTCTTGGGACTCAGCTTGCTGTGAGGAAGCCCAAGTAAGCCAAGATGAGTGAGTGAGTCTTTAAGTGATTCCAGGCCCCAGATCTCTAACTTCCCCAGCTGACACCACAGGGAACAAAGATGTCCTCAATAAGCCCTGCCCAGATTGCAGATTCATGAACAAAATAAATTATGGTAAGACACTGAAATCTTGGGTGTTTTGTTACATAGCATTAGAGCAATGTCTCTTTCATGTCTATAGGCCCAGCACCCAGGAGAGGGCATGATCGCAGCAGTCACCTCATGAATATTTCAAGATCAAGCAGATGAATGGTCCTTTGATCTGCAGCCCCAGCTACTGTTTGGTAGCTTTGGTGACAATGCATAGCCTGCCACTTGGTATTACCCTGAAGTCCTTGCTCACAAGGCCCTGCCCCATTGTGATGCTGCCCGTGCACCCTCTGCTCTCAGGCTCCCCAGCAGTCCCCAGCTGAGGCTCTGGTCCAAGGCGGGACCTGCTGGCTGGCCTGTGTTATGTCAGTTGCCACTCCCCAGACATCGGCATTGTGGATGTTCTCACCTACCCCTGCTCGGAGTCACTCTGTGATGTCCCACAGAAATGTAGGTGGTTCTATCATGGCTCCATGTGAGCATGTATGACAATGACCATTTACAGAGCTCCCAGCCATAGGCCTCAAGGCACCCCCTCACCTCTGCTGCAGGTTGCTTTGGAGTCACAATTCCTCATCAAGCCCAGAAAAGACCTGTGAATACTTGTGACACTGTCTGTTCCTTTCCTGCCCAGGAGCACCTCCTCCAAGGGTGGGTGGCGTGGGCATCAGAGAAGGGCAGTCCGTATTATCTCTGATGAAAGGAGTAGGCTGGGTGGGCAGCTGTGGCGGGGAAAAGGCAGTTGGCCACCGGCGTCTGCGTGAATCACAGAGGGCAGTGCAGCAGCTGAAAGTCTCCTCAATCTCCGTGATTCATGCAGATGCCGATGGCCATTCTTCACCCGCCTCTATTCATTCGCATTCATCCAACAAGCATTTATCGAGGCCCTACTCCACGCTATCCTCCTACTGAGGGGTCCACAGGCTTCTCTTTGTTCTATCCTTTTAGGAACAGATCCGTCAACCTCGCTACCATTTCCAACGCCCACTCACACTTCATCGGGTGATTTCTAAGCAGCGGTGTCCTCATGCTGACACGTGTCCCCAGCACTGTACACTGCTAACGTCATCCACACCCTGGAGCTGCTCTTACCCTGAGGAAAGAATCCAAAGCACCATTCTCCATGAACTCCGTGATGATCATTACAGGTCGACTCTTGGTGACCACGCCTTCCAGGCGGATGATGTTGGGATGGTCAAACTGACCCATGATGCTGGCCTCACTCAGAAAGTCCCGACGCTGCTTCTCCGAGTATCCAGCCTTCAGCGTCTTGATGGCCACGTAGATTTCCCTCTTGCCCGGAAGTTTCAGACGCCCCTTGTACACCTCTCCAAACTCCCCTGCAACAAGAATGCAATCAGTACCCATTTCCTTCCCGGTCTGTGGAACCGCAAGGGCACCATAGTGGTGGGCACAACAGTGCTCAGAGTGGAATTGCCGTGAAAGTGACAGAGATAGCAACAGTGTTCTCTCATTGTGGTGTCCCGATCCCAATCAGTTCACCGCAAACACAGAGGTTACACTAAAACATGTTCCTTGCCTCGGTTCTTCAAAATAGCTCGGGTAACTAAAGGGAAATTTCAGAGTATATATGAGTTTGTTTTCCCTCACGTTTGGTTTTCCATTTGTGTCCCAGCTGAATAATCGAAATGAAACGGTCAGTTTCACTTTGGCAGATCATAATTCATTTTTAGCAGAGCCTGACGCAAGAACATCCAAGGGGCTAGGGGATATGTACGGGTTCTTTAGTGCTCTGAATGAGATGTACAACATTTATGTTCCTACACTGCCCTGAAAACTTCTGTGTCTACTGGGTCCCCCGGAGAGCGGACACTGAGAAGTCAGGAAGGGAAGTTAGTAGACACTGTGCAGGATCGAAGGGGAGGAAGCAGGGTTGGCCAGAGTCCCAGATCACAGTGCAGACCTGACCTTATGAAAAGAAGAAAGGAGGGAGCAGGAAGGAATGAATAAGGAGAGCTCCAGATGGCCATGCAGACCGGGCTGAAGCAGGCCTGTCAGTTTCATCCACCCCTGGAGCGTTCCAGAATAAAGAGCACCCATGCGGGGAAGGCCCAGGCCCTAGCCTCCCACCGAGCTCGGTCACTGGCCTGGGCTGCCGGGAGGAGCTGGCCTCTGGCGGGAAGGCTGAGGCTGGTCCCGAAGGTGCCCCAGCTGGGGCTGGCAGCTACCTGTATTCCTGGCAGCTGAAGAGCCAAGTGGTTTCTCCGCGCAAACACGAGTGGTACACCTCCATGGGTGCCGCAGCACTTAAGCATTTGTGCAGTAAAATCACCCGGAGTAAAAACAATTCTGGTGACACTATTTCATAGCTGCTTTAAAAAAAAAAAATCTGTTGAATCCTGTTAAACATGCTTTCAAAAATTATTCTACTCTTTAGCTTGGCTTTGTAACTTCCAGCTCTTCCATGTGAAGCAGTTTTAGCATCTACTTGCAAGTACGTCAGTGACATGTGTGTCAAAAGCCTGATGGGGAGACTCCTGGCTTTCTGCTGGTGGAGGGGGGTCGGGGAGAGACTTCCTCTTTTATCTTTAGTTTCTGGAAGAAAACAATGGACCCAACTGTGAGCAGAATCTGTTGCTGGCCAAAGGAGAAAAGCAAGTTAACATCTCTGTGATTTGGTTGGGAGTTCCCTTTGTTTGTTTTCTCCTGCAGAAGTCATTGGAAGGAAGCTGCAGAAAAAGGGCTTTTTATACCAAACTGCTCCAGAGTCTGGGGGACTTGTTGGAAGCTAGGGCTGGAGTAGAGGTTGGCTCAAGCACCATTAGGATGATTTCAACGCGGAGCTTAAGGCATAGATCATGTGTGACACTGGTTTCGACATTAATCAAATGCTGCTTTGGTGAACTGCTTGAGGTCAGACTAAGTCTCATTCATGTTCCTAGCTTGTAGGACCCACCGTGGTGCCTGGTATGGGGTAGGCATGCCCATAAAAGGTGGGGGAGCATATTTATTACTACCTGTTTGGCTTCTGCTTTGTCTGCTCTTGGGTTATAACCTGTTGGAGACTCTATCCCTGCTTTATCCAAAAAAAAAAAAAAAAAAGGAAGTATTTAAATTTCTTATAAAAGATTGTTTACTGCAGCATTTTCTTCTACAGCAAAACACTGTATGCCCATAACCAGGGAAATGGCTGGAAAATGACACATTCATCCTGTGGAATGCCATGAGCTACCGAGAACTAGTAGATGAGTCATACGTCCTGACTTGTATTGTTAAATGGGGAAGAAAAGGAAAGAAAGCTACAGAATGTGAGTGCAGTTTGTAGCCAAACAGAGTGTGTGTGGATGCAAAAGAAAAACAATGGAAAAAAAATCTACATAAAATTATTTTTAACTTAAAATTATTTTTAAAAATGGTTGCCCTACAAGGTGGGAATAGGAGTGGGGAAGTAAAGTTAGTAAACTTAATTTAGCTCCTTTTATGTTGTTTGACTTGTTGCAATAAGCATTACTTTTGTTATTCAACTGAGTAAAATTTTCTTAAAAGTGCTCCACAACAGGAACCTGTCATATATATGTATGTATGTATGTGTACGTATATATGTGTGCATATAGTATGTGTATATATGTGTGTATATATTTGTATACACACATACATGTGTCTATAAATATACATATATGTGTGTATGTATGTATGATCTATAATATGTGTGTATAGATATTAAATCCATCCTTCTGACACCCTGACATAGGAAGCATTCAGTAACCATGAGCTGCATGAATACAAATTGCATATTTGATAAGTATACCGATTGAAGAATATTGGTTAGTATTTCTTCCTTATTGCTATAATACTGAGTTACATTTTCTTTTAGTAAAAAGATGGAAG
This sequence comes from Canis lupus familiaris, assembly GCF_011100685.1. Lineage (NCBI taxonomy): Eukaryota > Metazoa > Chordata > Mammalia > Carnivora > Canidae > Canis > Canis lupus. The sequence continues at coordinate 32,379,354 of NC_049244.1, read as the reverse complement.
TTGAAAGCAAAGATATGGTAACATTTCTTCTTGGAGGAGATATGACATCAATATCTATTGACCACCTACCTACTATGTGCCAGGCAATGTGCTAGGCTCTTTGCATGCCTTATCTCAGTTTATCCTTGCAGCACCCTTGTGAGTTGGGTGTTATTATGCTCATTTTACTCGTAAGGAAACTGGGGCACAAAGAAAACATGCCCCAAGCCCCCAGCTGCGAGTCAGAGCCAGGGATGCTGTCCAAGCCCACCCCTTTTCCTGCCATACTGCCTCTTGGTAGGTATGCTCACTCAGCGGTGCCGCAGGGAACATAGCCATGTGATATGAAGTCACAATCCAGGGACCACCGTGCCCCAACAGTGCAGTCACCGTCACGGCAACTCATATGCAGGGAACTGAAAATGGAGTAGGACTATCTCCTAGACAGATCTCACATTCACTGAAACTTCCTGCCTGGGAGTCAGGTGGGGTCAGAATATTTAGGCATCAGAATATTCATCAATTTCTACATTAGTGTGTGGAGTTTGGAAAGGCTCCAGGGGAATCTGATGTCTTCTCCCCCCCCCGCCACACACACACACACACGGGACCACCACCAGTGGTTCCCAAAGTTGGCCACCCACTATAGGGGAGCAGGTGCACTTCGTATAAAGTATAGAGTAGAGGCCTGGGTCCCACCTCTAAGAACTCTGATTCACTTGTCTGGGTGCACCCTGAGCCTGGACATAGTTAACAGCTGCCCAAAGGATCAGCTACACAATTTATGGGTCAGACCGAGGTGCCAAATGAAACTGAAGGAATTCTCATTCAAAAATTATGAAGGATTTCAAGACTGGGAGAGCAGTGCATTAAACTAAATGTGGGCCCTTTTGGACATGGGGCCCAGGGTGGTGACCCGTGAAGATGGGACTGGCTGCCCAGAGTGTTTTGATGTGCAGCCAGGTTGAGTGCCACGGGCCTAAAGCACCCAAGCATATTTCAAATGGATCGGGGGAAGTGCCAAAGGCCCCAGAATACCTGGACTTTATCACTGCCACTTTGAATCCCTTGGAAAGCAGCGCCTGTGTACAGGCTGCCTCTCACAGCACAGGGCCTGCCACAGAGTGTGGGCTTCATAGACGTGAATGAAAAGAAAGAACAAGAAAAGGAAGAAACCAGTGAAGGTGTGGCTTTGGCAAGCTCTATCTACACAGAACAGTGTGGCTCAAACTACTTTCTTAACTGACAAATGTTAGTTCATTGTCTAATCTTTGTGGCTGACTGGTATCCGAGTGTAGTGCTTCTACTACTTGAGCTTTAAATTGTATCCTCTGCGCAGGTTGCATCACATAGGTCTTGAAAATTATGAAATAAAAATGTGCTCTCCTGAGATTTCAGGGTGGTGAAACCACTCTGTCTGAAACTGTCATAGTGATAGGTGTCATCATACATTTGTCCAGGTCCGTACAGTATACAACCCCAAGAGTGAACCCTCATGTAAAGCATGGACCTCGGGTGATAATGATGTGTCAGTGTAGGTTTATCTACCAAGGTACCACTCTGGTGGGGGATGCTGATAGTGGGTGACACTGTGCATGTGTAGAGCGAGGAGTATATGGGAAATCTGTGTACCTTCCACTTGATTTTACTGCGAACCTAAAACCACTCTAAAAAAATATAGACTTTAAAAAGATGTGCTGTTCTTGGGTAGCTTGTAATGGGCTTTGTAGTCAGTCACTATGGTGGGAGTGGCGTGACTGCTCCCAGGAATTTGCTCTGCAGTCATGGGAAGCAGTGGCTTCATACTGATTCTGTAAAAATAGCTCCTTTCCTGTCTGGCAAAGAAATGGCTTCATATTCTCCAAGCCCAGAGGTTTTCAAAGTACCCACTTGCTAAGGAAGCCACTTAGTCCACAGTTCTCACTCAGAGGCTGTGCTCCACCCTCTCATTAAGTGGCCCCAGTGCTAGGAGAGGAACTCTGGCAGGGAGTGGAGGAAGCAGCTCCTATCTACGCCAGCCTGGCCATCGACTTGCGGGGCATGTCTCCAGGCTCAGTTTCCTCAGCTTTACACAATAAAAAGAAAGGACCAACCATGGGGGCTTCCTCACAGGGTGTCAAGTCTCTGAGAAAGTGCTTTGTGCTTTTTGTAGTGCAACTACAAGCTATGGAGACACATGTGGGCAGCAATTTAAGACAAGTCAGGGGTAGGGGCGTGAGGGTAGTAATGCATGGGTATGGGCTCTGGAAGAGAAAAAGGTGGAAGAGCAGGTATCTGAAAACTGAAGGGGCCCAAGACAGAGGTGTAGTGGGGAAGGCCTGCTGCCAGGTATCTGGGTGTGGAAGGCATCCCCAGATAAGCCTAGGGCACTAAAGTGTGAGGGCTCTGGCCCTCTAGCACCACCACACCCTCATAGGGAGTGGAAGTCAAGGCCTACTGCCATTATTAGTAACGGAAAACCAAGGGTTGGTGTGGCTTACCATCTGAGAGACTCTGTCTCCTTGATCTTTGACTTCAGGTTCATATATCATTCTCAAGAAACTATTTTTGCTTCTTGACACCTTTCCTGTAATTAGGGCCAGAACCTGCTGTCTGTGATGCTTTGATTTGCCATGATCTGAGCTCTAAAGAGCTTGCTTCTACATGAGTTCCAAACCACGGCCATACATTTTTCAGTTTTTGATAAAAATTCATAATACCTAAAAATATTCTCAACAAATCAAGCATTAACATCATATTTAAAATAGATGCTTATAGGAAATGACTGGGTAGTGGTTATGGTTGGTTCTTTCTACACAGATCTGACAGTAATTGTAGCCAGCCTAATTTTTTCTTCTAGCTGGACTTTGATTGGCAGGCATCTTTGCAGCTGACCTTAGAACCTCTTCTACCGCCAAACCTCCCTTTGGGTAAGACCTCGCTCCAGCTTCAGGCCAGTCTGGGGGCCAGGGGCTCTCAGCACTGGTTCTCAAGGTGTGGTTTCTGCCCAACAGCATCAGAATCACCTGGGAACTTGTTAGAAAATGCAGATTCTGTAGCTCTACCTAGACCTTCTGGTTCAGAAGCTCAGCCCGGTGACAGGAGTTTTAATATGCCTCCAAGATGGTTCTGATGCCTGGCTCAAGTTTGAGAACCTTGGCGCTCCAGGCTGTCAGCTGAGGGTAATTTAGCCAGTTCCCACAACTGTCCTCCAGACAGCTACTGATATAATTCCCTACAAGTTTTCAGCTCCTTGCCAGATCCTCTTTCCTACTTTCCTTGACAAAATGAGGAAGAGAGAAAAAGTGGTTCAGCAGCATTAAATGCCTCAACTATTATATATAAAATCAGAAGGAAAGAATTTTCAATTTTTGAAAATGAAACATCCAACCTGCCAGCAGGTATTTCAAGCAGTGACTGTTGGCTATGTGCAGTGCAAATCTACACACAATTGCACTCTTTTTTTTTTTAGCAGCATTTTGAAGTCACAAACTGCCTTGGGGGAAAAAAAGGAAAGCAGAGCTTCTAGTTACTAATTCAAGCTTCCACCAGAAAAGGAACTTTTAAAGAATAAATTTAAACTAGGTTTTAAAAGTGAGATTTCCAGCCTGTTTTATCACACTAGCCCGTGCAAGGTAAGTAGGTTATGGCTAAACCAGGGATAGTAAAACCATGGCAGGCAGTCAGCTACCTCCTAACCCTGCACCCAGGACAGACATTCCTTATCGATCACAATATTCCTATTCCTCCTTTTCAGCAGAGCTTCCCAGGTCCCCATTACCAGGCTACTGGCGTTAGCAGATGAGATGGAACCTGCTCGACAGCCATGATGTCCACGATACCTAATATGGTGAGAGCAAACTGATTTTCTCTTTTCTTATAGCTGTTTGTGGTCATTTGGCAACTGCCCACCAATAGATGACATTAGTTGCATAATGTAAGCAAGCACATATAGCTGAACATGCTAAATATCTTGATCCTCATCGTTATCCTTCTTAAGGTCGGTAACTGGTCATACTAGAGGAGGAGGACTGGAGGATGGAAGAACTTGCTTTCCCCAGGGAATGTGAGGTGCCTACCCCATGGGCATGATGAATTCCAGGATAGTATCATCATTGCCAGCAAGGAGGTGTGCATATTCCAAACTCCCTGAGTTTACCATCAGAAGTAATGTCCCTGTATACTCAACAGCTCTTTTCCAGAATAGTAACTGAATATTGGTAGGTATCCAATAATGGTAGGTAGGTGGGGGTTATGTTCCTCAGACCTAGATCACTTGTGTATGGGTTTCAATTCTTGCTTTATTTTTCACTCAGCTGGCAGCACAATCTTTGGCAAGCTATCCTCTGAATGTTGATTTCCTCACCAGGTTAAACACACACACACACAAACACACACACACCCTACCTCACATTAAGGGAGCAAAGTGAGACAATGCTTGTAAAGTATGTCCATAGTGAGTGTTCAATATATGCCAGTTACCTTAATTATAATTACTTAAGACATCTATCTGATTTCCTTTTCTGGAAACCCTTCTGTTGTGACTCTTATCCAATATTGAGGCCATCCTCATGCTGCCTACCCTCACTTTGAATAAGTCCAGGAGAGTCAGGCTGGCAGGTGGCCTTTCTACCAAAGCACCCCCCAAGAAACCCATCTTCTTCGAAGACGGAACAAGTGGGCCTTCTGGTCCCATTCCCAATCTGTGCACATCACAGATTCCCCTCCACAGCTCTCTTCATGCAGCCCTCTCCCCATAAACCTGCCCCTCTCTCACAAAAAAGTGATCTGTGGAAATGCTGAATTGGCAGCTGCTAGAGTCAGAGGAGGAGATTTATTAATAAAATACAATTGCCATATCTTCCTCCAGACGCCACCCTCTAGTGTCACCTCTACCTACATTTTCAGGTACTTGACAGTCATGATCAGGGATGCTACATAGGTTACACACTGCACAACCCAGACTGCCATTCATGCCATGGAGCCCAATTATGGATGGCACCCTGCTTTATGCTCTGGATGAATCTATGGATCAAACTGATCAGAATTAACCAGTGCATTGGAGTTGGCCTGTGAGATGGCTCCTATGAGTAAAATTCATGGTTACAAAGATATGATATTTTCTAAAGACACTAGAGGCCTGTGGCCCTCTCTGAAGAGACCAGTGACATCTATTATCTGCAGCAAGGGTGAAAGGCTGGACATCATCCCACTGGGCCACTTCTGGAGTGCCAAGTGACTCAGGACCCTTCACCTCCCTCTGGGTTTTCTCCATTCTCCTAAGCTCTTCCAGTTCCCCAAATTTTCCTCCCTGCTCTACTCTCCTCCCAAGGACCCACTTTCATTCAACCATATGCAACAAACATTTGATGGAACATCTGAGTGCAATACCAGGCCAGGTGCGAGACTAACAAAACCCTGAGGTTGTGTGGCCGTCATGGAACTTTGAGGGTGATGATGAAAGACAGGCAGCTAATTGCATGATAGTTAATGAGTTCATCATCGCTCAGTCTTCTTGGATGCTATCATATCCAGGTCATGGTTACTTTGTCCAACATCTCCAACAACTTGAGAAGACCTGGGCAGTTGTTGCAATTTTTCAGCTTCAGCACCTAGACTTGACTCTACTGGCCTTTACTCACATGCATGACCGCTACCCCCCCACCCAAGTGTTTAACTGGAGGCCACAACCTCCATGTAGCATCTCCCCATCAGCTCCATTCACCATGTTTGGATACATTCGGGTTTAGATCTGTTTAGTTACTTTTGTGTGTGTGTGTGTGTGTGTGTGTGTGTGTGTGTGTGTGTTTTGTTTAGTTACTTGAGCACAGCCTACCACCTCCATTCCAGCGGTGGCCATTTCAAACCTTCCCCACACTTCCAAGCAAAACCCCATAACTGGTCTCCATGCTTCCAAAGATTCACTCACCCTTTCTCATCAACTCCTTCTAGTCGAATCCGGATATAGCATCTATCAGATTCATGTCCCCAGAGCCTCATTCTTATCACCTAGCCTGCTCAGGCACGTACCTAAGACTCACACCATCCTCCCTCTATAGGATAAAATCCATACCCAAGCTCCTGGAACTCCAGGTCTCAGCCTAATTCCCCAGACTCCACACTTGCTATTTACCCTCAGGAAACACCTCCTTGTCAGCCTTCTCTCCCTGTTCTCAGGATGTGCCAATGGAGTGTCAGCCTCCACATCCTCAGGGGCCCCTAAGGTCTTTTTTCCCTGGATTCTCTCCTGCCCTCAAGCCTCTTCCCCCATCTCCAGGACTATCTGTCCCCTGGGTCCCTTGTCTTAGCTGTCAATGGCCCACCACCCTCTTGTGGAATGGCACTGTGTGTTTGTTAAATGATAACTCCTATAGGGCTGGGGTTGTTAGGCATCATGCATTTCCCAGCATCCACCACAGTCTCAGGGACAAAATCAATGTTTCATGAATGCGGATCTTCTTGAACTCTAAACTCAATCCCTTTTGCAATGATCACAACCCACTCCTTGTGTTCCACACTCAGCAGGCATAGGCAGGTTCCTCTGCATCCTCTTGAAATAATCTTGCACAGCCTGGAAGTTTAGGATGTACTAGAAAGTGTTCTACTACCAGCTCTACAGAAAGCAAAGAAACAAAGAAACAAATACCTTCCATCTGTAATATTTGCCAATTCCCATTGTGTAAATACTCCTAACTGGGGCTGGGGTCGCCCTACCAACACGTATCACCAAACACCAGACGAGAAAGAACTGTACACCATGGGCCCTTGTGAGGCAGTGCCAGCTGGCTCCAGCATCCTGCTGTTAGAAGGTCATATTCATTTCTCTCCTTAAATCATGTAATTTTCCTCTTCTGTCATTGTCTCATTCCCTAATGAGTTTCACAAAAGCTTGTTCTTTTTCCTAGTTTTCATCCTTTAAAGCTCAGGCCAAAGGTTATCTTCTCTGTGGAAGCCTTCCTGATGTCCACACCCATTTCCAGAACAAGGAACCCAACATAGCTCTGTGTTGGCCCAACATTGTGTACATGCCCGTGTCATGGATGGGGTGAAACAGTGAACACACTACCGGTCTATTTCCCAGTAAGATTGCCAGACCTCTGGGGAGGGGAGAGGATTGCTGTTTTGTCATCTCCAGAACCCCACATCCAGCATGTAGGAAGTATTCAATAAGGGCTTGTGGGGGGGGGGGGGTGGGGAGGAAGGTTACACAAGCAGGGGAAGGACAAATGGCTCTGAGTCTTCTTTTCCTTTGTCATTACCATCTGCAACCCAGTGTTTGCCCCCTGCTCCCAATTGGCCAGGAGGCTAAGAGCAGTATTGCCAATAACACTGTATAAATATTAACTTACAAAATTCTTTTCTTTTTAACTTGACCTTCACACCAGCTCTCTTTTAGCACAAAGTGAAGCCAGTCTCAGTGAGGTGGGGTGTGGGAGAAGCAGGAGTGGAGAGAGAGAGGAGAGAGAAAGAACTGGAGAGTGGGGATTGATTCCAGCTAGGAGTGTCTTCTGTTAAAAACTGCATCGCGTTACACATAGTGAATTAATATCCACAGGGATTAGCCCCAGAATTTCTGAATCATAAGGAGATGAGTGTCTGGTAGAGGGTGGTCAGCAGCGACCAGGCACAATCTTTACCCTGTGCTACTGGCCATCTTATAAACTGCTAAATGTATCGATCGCTCCCTACTACTGGGTGAGCCATGGACAGGACTGACCTTCTCTGAGCAAGATGCACAAACACAGCGGCAGCAACAAAGCTACACAAAAATGGAAAGTGAAGGATGGAGCAGGGCCATCGAATGTCCCTTTATAGGCATCTAGCAGTTGGTGAGCTCACCCCAAATTGTCACTCCCCGGCAGGGTCATAAAGTGAGAAGGCTCTTTACTCTTCTCCTGACAAAGGCGGGAGGGGGCTGATGTGCACTCTCTGGGGTGAAATGCAGTCCAGAACACATCGCTCTAAGCACATGACATAAATAACAACATTAAAATCACTAGCTCCATTACCACATGACATAACAACAATTAATAATGTGGGGAAACAGGGTGCAGGACTGGAAGCATGCCTCCCCAACACTCTTTCAAGTTCACTGGAGAAATCTGAGCCCCTACGAGTAATCCAATTTATCTGGTATCCAGCCTTCCAAGGCATGATCCTTAAATATGTCAGCATCTAAGGAGGAAGAGAAAATTATCTGCACAGAAGTGAAAGTCGTGGTTCAGTAACATATTTAATGAAAGTCAATGGGAAATATGTATAGATTCATGTGGATCAGATTATGGCCACCCGGCTGGAACTCCTCTGGGGGTGGGGAGAGGGGAGAGGTGTGTCCTGACAGGGACAGTTCTAGCAGCCACCACAGAGATGTTATGAGTGCGGAACTCTTTAAGAGAGAAACCAGAGCATGAAAATGGTGGCCCTAATGGGGCAAGCTTTCAAATGTGACTTCCAATTTCACAGATGGCTTTTTGACCCCTTAGTGCATTAAGAGACGCAGTGAATGGAAGGATAGTGGCTTTCCCCCTAAAGATAATATACGACGTGGCTGTCTATAAGACTTTGACTAAGCATATTTTATCGTGTTAAAACGTTACAGGAAGAGGCAACTCCATGGATCTCCAAATATTGATATGAATAAAGCACTTCTGAACGCAGGAACTAAAACGAAGACGACATCATATGAATGAGGAAAGCTTGAACAATGGTTGATAAGAATTGAAGGAGGAGAAAGACAAAGAATGTCATAGAAGACAATAAAAGTAGGAAAGAGGACACAAACCAAACACAATTTTAAGAAGATTCAAAACAGGTAGCAGAGGAGACATAAAAGACTACTTATGAAGTGATGATATTTTGGGATATCTTACTCATTAACATTAATAAGGCTGGGTCCATTGCCAAATTGACTCAACTACTGATCCATTAAGGAAAGATGAAAATTCTAGGTCAGTCTTTAGGTAGGATCTCCTGAGAGCATGTCAGGTAGTTAGCTCTCTGCTGGGCTGGGTTTCTATTCCAATGCAGTAAGATGGATGAAAGCACCCATGTTTCTCAGAAGTGAAATCTGTCTTGGGTCACTGTCCATATCATAGTTCTTTTATAGGAAATACATTATGGGTTGGTTTTCTTCTGGAAACAGTGGTCCTTCTTCAATTGATTGTGATCTGTCTCTAAATACGTGTATGTAGGAAAAGGAGAACTGAAAGTTTGGGAAGAAATCTTGATCCAGAGCCATGGAGATATTATCAGTGAGTGAGACACTAAGTTTTCTAAAAATCTGTTTCTTTCAAAGTCTTCTCAGTTATGTACCGTGTATCTCTCTTTCTACCCACATTTGGTAGTCTATTTCCAGAGCTATGCCTGAATCTTGCAAAACTACCGCTGACTTCTCTGCAACACCAGTCAAGCTTGGTCACCATGATCAAGGTCCCCAAAAGATCCTAGACATACATTGTAGATGATTCAGACTCATCTTCTGGGGAGAAAGATGTTAAAAGCTCTTTTCCCAATGGGATGGCTTTTTATGCTGAAAGAGAGCACCTAGAATGGTGGGAAGAAGTTTGGACACCAAGAGAACAGAAACAAGGGGAGGGGAGAGCCATACCTGCTCCGATGACCTCTTCGATTTTCACAAAAGATACATCAATCTCCTTGGCAAACTCCCGGACAGCTTCGTTGGGGTCCTCATAAGTGAAGGGGTCAATGTAGATCTTCATCCCTGGGGAGCCTTATTAGAGGAGATAAGCAGGGTTAACATCCCAATGAGGACATGGTGCGGTAAGTCCTGGCTGCTGTCCCCAGCAGTAAGGGTATGGCCGGGCGGGTCCCCCCTGCACACCAGACTGCCTCTCTGTGCCTTGTTGGGTCTTCCTAGCTCCCTTCCCTCTGGGCCACACTAGCTTGGCTCTCTGTCCTCTACTTCTCCTCCATATTTTCTTCTCCCTTTGAGCTCTTGATGAAATGTGGAGCAGATTACTTATAAGTGACAGATCGGGACCAGTTCCCACACTGAGCGCTCACAGAAGGCAAAGAAACTGATTGATGCCAACCAAATGCATTAGCAGAAAAGCGGTGGTAAAATGGTAGGGTAGATATCAATATTTATCAACTTGACAACTTTTCTGAGTGGAGGCCACTGTTAAGGTTATAACTGACGGCTGTGGCCAAGGCTGCAAGAGGGATGAGGATGGATTAAAAAGAAGAAGAAGAAGAAGAAGAAGAAGAAGAAGAAGAAGAAGAAGAAGAAGGAGAAATTGCTATTAGAAAAATCTCAAGTTAGAAGTGTCAAGACAGAATTACCAGAAGAGAAAACATGAAGGGAAAAGCTTAGAAAATACTCATGGAGAAAAGAGCAAAGTCTAGAGAAAAAAAATGAGGTGGAATGAAAGAAAAATGGTAATGAACACCCATGCCTTCAGACACACTGAAGTATGAAAAACGAATGAAATGGTGAATGAGAAATACAAAAAGGAATATAGACTTTGTCACTGATATTTACAGTGGCAAGATAAATAGGTGTGCATGGGGACAAAACAAGAGAATTGTCACTGCAGAAAAAATATATTCAAAAAAGTGGAGGAGAGAGGACACAAAAAAGGAAATGGAGCCCAAGAAGCAAATGGATTCACTGACGATGTAATTTTCAAAGTGTCTGATGTGTCATTAGGCAAAGTATAGACACTGTTTCCTCGGTGGTGGTGTGGTGGGCAGGAGAGGACTTTGCAAAGGAAACACACGGTGTAGCATGGCATCCTTGTGAAGAGGAGGCATTCGCCCTGCCTGCTGCTCCTGTCTGGTCGGTGAAAGAGTCAGGTCAGCAGGACAGGCAGGTCTGGAGAGGCCCATGTGCCAAGCACCCATGACTGGGACCCAAGTCTGAGGCAGTCTTCAGGTTCCCCGAACACCACCCCCGCTCACCCCCACTGCGCCTCATCTTGCTGACTCCCAGCCCTGTCTATAACCAGGGTCTAGTTCTGACAGTTTTCATCCCCCCAAACTCTGAGGACCGACCCTACAGCTCCCCCCCTCCCCCCACCCCGCCAAATTCATGTTGCTTTGGTCATAATTCAGGCAAGGATTAAAAGTACTAGAATACAATCCAGCGGGAGAAGGAAGATACAGAAAGAAGTGAAGGGGATTTTTTTTAAGTCAGAGAGAGAGCCAGGTCCCATGCCCCGAAGAACTACTCTTTCTGAAAGATAGTTCATTCTCAGTCAAGAAAACCCACTCTTAACATGCTAGCCTGCTTGCTTGAGGATGGTCAACAGCATGCTGGAATGCTCCTTGGAAACTTGGGGATGACAACACTGACTTTGGAATCAGCTGACTGAGATTTGGACCAAGCAAACAGAGAGATCCTCACTTTATGAAGAATGTTCTAATCCCTGTGGAATGTGGCAGGGAGGGAAGAGAGAGGAAGAGACAGAGAGAGAGAGAGAGAGACAGAGGTGTTTCACTTTGCTAACAGTGGATTAAAAGGATAGTAGGGATGAAAAAAAAAAAAAAAAGGCTAGTAGGGATGGAGGTCATCTCTTTTTTACTTGGTATGAAGAACAAGTGAAGAGCAAGAACGGTTGAAACCAGACTGAAGTGTCTAACGAAACCACGTCAGCAGCTCCAGGCAGCCATACTTTGGGCTCCACCAAAAGCGACCCTTGGGACAAGGTGATGAGAGCCAAGTGGCTTATCTGAAAGATGGCCCCGAGCAGTACCTGCAGGTGAGTGGGGAAGTGAGACTGGGCAAAAAAGTCTGCCTAGAAAAAGTGTGATCTCAAGCCACTTCCCACTGTGAGTAGCCGAAGCAGGCTTAAGTCCCCCGGGGAAAGCTCTGGGAGTTGGTGTGTGTGACCACATGCTTCAGAGCTGGCCTGCCCTGGGTGGAGGGAGCTCCAGTCTTACCACCCAAGTTCCCATCAGCCTCTGGTGGGGCAGCTGCACAGGTGAGCAGGGAGCCTCCGTGGCCAGAGAGAGCTTTGAGGCGAAGAAACACGGATGTGGCAGGTGGAAGTTGGCCAGCGTGAGCTGAAGGGGTGAGGGCAAGAGGTGAGGCAACAATAGAGCCCCTCAAAATGCCAAGCAGACAGCAGGTTAGTGTCAGCAACCTGTAACGTTCCCCGAATTCTGTACCATGCAGAGAGGGGAGGAGGCTGAGACCCAGATGCTGGGGCCAATAGGCGAGGACAGAACCCCAAAGCCTCTTACTAGCCTGGCATAACACAGCAAAGCCGCATCCATCTCTTAGAACAGGCTTCTCCTCTGCCAGTGGGGAAGCTAGCACCTCCCTCCCACGGCGACTATGATATTACAGAACATATTGCAAGTGACATACCCAGCACAGCGCCTGATGTTTTCGGGGAGGGCTCACACGCTGACGTACTCATGATGATTATCAGTAAATGGTTCTAGGAAGTGTTTGGGGAGGTAGGATGAGGAAGCAAAGTGGGGTGGCCAGTGGGGGAATGTAAGCCACTAAGAGTTATATTAGTTACTTTAAAAATAACCACCTTGTTATTTTAGATCAAGGGCTTTTAAACGATGTATGCTAAGCTGTCCTACAGGAACTCTTCCACAAAGACTAATTAAACAATCTAGAATGTGCAGTAATGAATGGTTTGCAAGTACAGACACATATAAGGATGAATGAGAAAGCATTCTGAGTTAATGAGCTTTACGGATAGTAGCCCCCCTCAGTTCTGGGAAGGACCTACTCCCAGAGGGGAACGGTCGGCTCATCTCCTGATGCTGCTGGTGTTCTTTCAAGTCAAGAATAGGCGACCAAGTGCACCGAGGTGGGAGAAAGTTCACACTTCAATGATGAGTGTGGTTTACTTACACGGACAGGTTTGCTACCTTGTTGACTTGTAGAATTAAGGAATGGGGGTGGAGGGGGCACGTGTGCAATGTCACGGCTGTTCTGAGGCCAGGGTTCTGACTGTCAGTGAAGCCCTTCACAAAGCAGCAAGAGGGGGCCATACGGAAGAGCCTAGGAGGGCTGATGCAATGTGCTTCTGAAGTTCTGCATCTGTGCAACAGTAGGAATCATGACTTGTTTTCCCTGAAATTGAAGATACCTTTGTCACATGGAGGAAGGGAAACTGGAATCGAAAGTCTACCAAACGGCTTAGAATCAGTGCTTTTCTCCTGATGAGGAAGGTCCCGGCCTAACTCCTCCGGCTGGGGGCAGGGATCCGGGGCTCAAAATCAGGAAAGTGATTTGGCAAGAAGGGCGCCCCTGCATCTACCTCATCCCGGAATAACACAGCTCTCCACAACTCCCTCCTGCATTACCGCTCGGCTTTCTCAAGCCCCCGAAGATGATGAGAAAGAAAAAATGCCTTCAGCTAGGCGGAACAGGTCATTTGTCTTTTGGCTCATTTTGTGTTTCTGCATAAATCCTGCATCAGCCTGTTCCTGCTCCCACTTGCCAGTGAGCAGTTTTTAATTATCAGGAAAATGGTATTTAGTGCAATGAATCACCAGACAGTGAACAAGGAATTCAAGTCAGCTGCCGAGTCAGGCACAGCCAAACATTTGGAGACGGGGCTCAGAAATTGTTCTCAGATTATGAGTGTTGGGGAAATATTATCAGTGGTAGTAATAATAATATCAGATGCAATATAGCTCATAATATAAGGCATTTTAGAATGCTCTGTAGGGTGTTTCACATTATTATTATTGTTAATATTACATATTTATAATAGTTAACAGTTACCAATTGTTTTCTTATTTTTAACATAGGTTCCATACCTTTGGCACAAAAGTAGTATGTACGGATCTAAACATCTGATTGCTAGTGTCTTGAGAGAGAAAAAAATCTTCAATTTTATAATCTTCTAATCCATTCATTTCTATAAACAACTCATTTGCAGGTATGTTTGTTCATTGACCCCAAAACCCACTTATGCTATGGCTGGGGAGGGGGTGCAGCCTGGACTGCCTCAAGCTCTAAAAGACCACAGTCCCAGGAAATTAGCCAAATCTTACTCATGAACCAAAGCTTTAGGCAGAGAAGTCTGGGGAGAAATGACTTAGCCACTATTCAGAGCTTTCTTGAGTGGCACAGAGCACTCCTGCAAGCAGAAGAAACTCCTGGCCATTGTTAGAGACCCTACACCAGTAGATTGGGGGCTCTCAAAAGCAAAGTGCCTGGGACAAATTCTGGGGATGCTGGCAGATGTGTAGAGAGTATCTGAAAAGTCAGTTAGCCCCGCTTGCAAGTGCCAGGATCTCAAGGCTGAGCAGAAGCAGGCTGGGCAAGTGCCAGTTCGAATTAGGGGGTGACCTATGAGGATTAATAGCTGAAGAAGACTGAGTGCTCCTCTTCAACCCTCTCACACATGCAGAAAGTATGCTTTTCTGTGAGAAAAATCAGTGCTACGGACATCTTGGGTGTCCATGGAGAGCATGACAGCCTGGGAGGCTTCAGGGGTGCCAGGAAGAGCCTGATATCCTCCTGCTGGCTGAGGATTCCTAGAATGGCACAGTATGGCTCCGGAGAGGTAGTGATTTAGGTTGTTCCCCGTCACTGATATCTTGTGTCCCAGCAGGTCTGACGGAGACACATGGAAGAGGGAAGTGTGCTTCCTTGTGTCCCATTCCGGATCCAAGGCAGACTTTGTCATCTTTGTGACTCACCTAAATTTGGTCCAGATATCTAACCACAAGCAGGAAGCAATTCAGGGATCTACACATAAGATCCAATCCCTGGGAGGAACTTCATCCCCGACTCTGCCTCAGTACATAGATCACCCCTCATCTGTCTCAATGTTGACAGGACACTGTTCTAGTGACTACAGCAGCTATAGGAAAAGAAAAGCCCATGAGGTTCTTCAGATGACGAAGACCTGAAATACTTGGGGAATAGGGCTGGAGAGTCTAGAATCGAGAGCCCACACCCGGAAATGAGCTATCAATGCTGCAGAAACCAGAGAAGGCAGAGGGCTATGGGTGTCAGTGTTCTAGGTCAGAATCATAGAAGGACAGATCCCATAGTCATGCACTGAAGAGGGAGAAGCCTGGAGTATCTAAGGCAAAGCTCAGAGAGAAGCCCACTCTTGTATGAACGAGGAGAGTGTGACCAGCCTCAAGGCAGTGGGAAGGCAGGACCAAGGTGGAAGAGCACTGATGTTCTAGTACGGGAGGGCCTTGATGACTAAACCAAAGGCACTAAGACTGATGCCATCAGACACACAGTGCTGGCAACTGTTGCATCAACAAATGAGAGATCCATCAGCCCCGAGAGCTAGGTGTTCCTTTTATTGGCAGGCTGCAGCCTTCACATGTATGTCGTGGGGAAGGGGCTGGAGGCTGACAAAACAGCTATGAGGTTGCCGTAGTAATTAAGGTGCAAGATGCAGGGTTTTCAACCAGAGCGCTGCAATGAGAACAACAGAAGAAGCAAGAGCAATTTCAAAGGGAGAACTGATAGCACTTGGTGAGCATTTAAAGACAAGGAATTGAAGAAAGACGAGAAGAATCCAAATCAATGCCTAGACTTTTGGAATAGAGTGGTACAATTTACCAGGTAATGGACTTTGGGAAAGAAAACACATTGTCTGGGGATCCCTGGGTGGCTCAGCAGTTTAGCACCTGCCTTTGGCCCAGGGCATGATCCTGGAGTCCCGGGACCGAGTCCTGCGTCGGGCTCCCTGCATGGAGGCTGCTTCTCCCTCTGCCTGTGGCTCTGCCTCTCTCTCTCTGTCTCTCTCTCTCTCTATCTATCATGAATAAATAAATAAAATCTTAAAAAAAAAAAAAAGAAACCACACTGTCAGGGAATTTTGCACATGTGCTTTTACACCTTGAATACACAGGTGAGATATGCAAGTGCCTAGAAGTCAGTTGTAAAACTCAGAACAGAAACAGAGCTGGACATCTAAATCTCCAGTTGTGGATTTAGGAGGCATATCAGTGGTGGTTGAAGTTGTTGACCTGATAGGCAGTTTCCTGGAGTTAACCTACCAGGAAAGTTTGATGGAAACTAGAAACTATAGTCTGCTCCACCTGATTCTGAAGGCCAACATCGGGGCGATGGGCAGTTGTTTCTTTCAGGACGGAGCAGAGGTCATGGGTGCCCAGCAAGGGTTTGAGGAAGAATCCAAGAGGGACACCCCCAGGAAGGCAGTGATTCAGTGGAAAAGCAGAGGATCCAAGCAGGATCTCCCTCCCTCCTTGTATTTGGCAGTTTCACCACATTTTAAAGTTTCTTTTTAAAACCACAGTGATTGCCTCATATGTGTCTCCAAGAGATGGAAAGTAGACCACAGGTTACTTGCTACTGAGGAAGGTACTTTAGGAAAAAGAGATTAACACCTCCTGCTTCTGGCATCAATGACTAGCACAGGCAGCTCTTTCCAGGCAAGGCCCACTGGTTCTGGGCCATCAAAGTGTCGTTGGGAACCCAAAGGCAACAGCCATAGAGTTGCTCATTAAATTTACTCGCCATTTAATAAGCACCCACTGAAAACTCCGCCCCCTTCTGTACCTGGGAGCCTTTTCTCCTTTCCTTATAAGCCCTCATGTATTCATGACCAGTTACTAATGTTCCTGTTACTTCCAGAAGAGGCAATGGGTCCACCCGACCTTCACCCTGGTGCCCAAGGTGATTTCCAGTGGGTTGGCTGCTGGTCCTTTACAGCTCTGAAGTGCATCTAGCACCCAGAGTCAGGAAAGCTGGGTGTGGAATCTTAGAGCGAGATGTGTTTCTGGGTCTAATCTAGTCCAATCTCCCACCTGGAGCAGCAGCCCGCTCCACAACATCCTTTACTGGCTGCTCTCTAGCCTGAGCTTGAATGCTTCCAAGAACAGAGAGCTTACTTCCCCACAAAGCAGCCTGGCTCTGTGGTGGACAGCTCCAGTTTGGGTGGGTGGAGGGGGGCAGGGGAGTTCTGAACTGAATCCAATGTCTGTCTACTCTGCTCTTTGACTAGATGGTTCCATTTAACCTCATGAAGCATGGCAGCACCATCTCCTTTCCTTTGCCATAAAAGCATCATGCTTGATCCCTGCCTGTGTTTCCCCAGCGCCGTACGGGTATTTCCAAGACTCTAAGGTAAGAGACCAAGAGTTGGCACTTTCCACAGGCAGGCTGTTTGTCAATAATGCTCTTCTTGAAATGGGGTCCTCAGAACCAAGGACATCACTGGAGGTGTGTTTTTACTAGCACAGAGGACAGCGTGTCTGTGTATCATCTCTTCTGATTCAGGAACCGGAGTCAGACAGATGTGAGTTTAAATCCTTGTTTTGCAAATCATTGATTCCAAGATTCTGGACAGGTTATCTATCCCCTCTGAGGCTGTTTTTTTTTTTTTTTTTCACATGCAAAATCTACCTCATGGGACAGTTATGAGAATTAAATGAGTGAATAGAGGTAAAGTGTTTAACACAGTAAGTACTCAAAACTGGACATTATTTTTACTCTTGTTTTGCATCAGTAACAGTGCTTGGCTTTTCACTCTGCTATATATCACTTATATTAAGCATGCGGTAAACTAAATACCTACACATTTTCACACAAACGAATAGCAAGTCAGGTCTCCTCCTTTCTGTGTTGCTTTATTTTAGTTTTAACCTAAACACTAGATTCTAGATTTATCCCTCTAACATTTCATGTTGCAGATTTCAAATTAGCATTCAAAGCTGTTGGATAGTTCTGAATTTTGATTGTTTTATATGGTGTTAGTTATGCTCTCCAACTGTTACCTACAAACTTGATAAGCATCCCTAGGCTTGCTTGCACCTGACTCATGAATTTAAAAAAACAATCAAATGAACAAGAGATTGAATCGGACATGGACTAGAATAAAGCTAGTGACTTCCTTCTTGGCTGACAGAGTCACTAACCTACTTTCGTTGGGTATGAAGACAAGCTCTGTACTTACTTTACACCACTTTCCCTAAGAGATCATCAAATATTTTTGCCAAAATAAAAATTCACTACATCTTCAATTCCTCTTGAAATTACTAAAGATATAACCCTAGTAAATGAGATGAGGTCTTCATTCTTTTTTCTTAAGAAGCCACTGTGGTTCCCAATGATCACTGAATTCAGTTGTAAATGCCCAGTACCCACATGCTTTGGTCTCTATAAGCATTTGGCCCGGATCAAGCTCACACTCCTGTTCTGTAATCTCAGTGCTCTGTCCTCTTGCCCTAGGTGGAAATTAGAGCTTTAGCCGGTCCCTTGGGCACGTGCCCTATTTGTTTTTGCTTTTCTCTAGGCTTAAGAATAAATGTGTCATTGTATCTGCAGTTGCCTGCAACACGGAGGTGGTTGTGATAGGTTTGCTTTCTGAAAGCCTTTGACCTCTTACCAAGCTCTTTTCTTCCTCTCTCCCCACCCCTCCCCACTTCACCCAACTCAGAAATCAGTGAGGCATCAGGTGTGTAGTTACATAAGCCCCATAAATGCCCAGTAGCATTTCCCAAATGCAGAATTGACTAGAACTTTTCTAAGATAGATTCCCAAGCCTACCCTGGCCTACCTGGATCATCCTGTCCAGGCAATTTTTAGTCAGCCAGCGAGCACCTTCTGAGATCTGGCTCACAGAAATCATGAGAACACACCATCTGTCTGCCTCTCCTTGGACACGGGAAAACCATGGTCCCACCCACCTTGAACATGAACCACAGGCTTCCAGGCTCTTCATCCAAGCATCTAGCATCACATCCAGCAGATCCTCTTCCCAACTTGCCTTTCCTCTAATCTCTCTCACTCAAATTCAGCCTCCCCTTTCTGTGCTTATTCACATGCTCCAAGCTCAGCGGAGGGGGCATAACTCAGTGCCCCAGCAAGCACACTGTTCTTAAACTGAACATCTTTTCCATGTCTGGATGGGCTAGAGAAGGTATTCCATCTGGAAAGATTTCTGTTATTTCTCCTTTAGCTTTTGTATCAGCTTGAAAGGACGGTCTGGGAGTGCAGGGACCACCGGGCCTCTCTATGGTACCCTAGTGCCTGCCCACGGGGAAGAGAGGTGGGGCTGCTGTGGGCTTCCCATCACTTCCCAGGCAGGAAGTCCTCAGACTGCAGTTGCTGGCCACGTGTATGTAGACACACTCAGATTAGACATAACTGACCTTTCCACCTTCTAAAGTGGGAAACAGGGTTGGAGAACTGATAAACCACCAACCAGGACCGCAGGGATTAGTCCTTACCCTATCCTCACCAGCTCCTGATCACCTGGCACCTTGAGTCTCTGCAATATGGTAAGAGAGAGAATGGACTCTGTAGCCAGACTTAGATAGTGTGCCATCTACCTCTGCCACCTAGGAGCCCTATGACTCCTGCCCTATTAATGCCTGCCTCTTAAGTGGTTGTCAGGGTTGGATGAGTCTAAGTGAGCTAACAGAAGAAAGTTCCCAATTCATGGCACAGAGTAGGCTTTCTATAACTAAATATTCCTACTCCTTCCCCGTCTTGGGCCAGACACGTCCTCCATCAGAGCCAGCAGTTTTCTCTTCTGTTACAAGTGTGCTGAGCCTTCCCCCAGCTCTAAAAGCCTCTCAACTGTGATTCTCCAACAGTAAGAGCTTTGGTCAGAGTGATGGATGTGCTTGGGAGAAAAAGCACTAATGCAGTTCAGTGCATGAGACCAGGAGTTTAGGGAACTGGGTTGCAAAGAGGAGCCAGAACTGTTATGGACAGGGGTAAGGGCACTTATAAAAGGGGAGCTGAATTAAAAAGAAGACAGCCTTCTAAAGCAGCCAAGGGAGTGAACTCTGTGTGGCACAGTGTCCAGTCTGAGGGGTAGGGATGCGACTGTGCAGCTTATCATGGATGGCACCATGGACTCAGCTGTCCACACTGGCTGCAGCAGGACACCATCACTGCAGACTGGGGATTGGTTTCTCTGTGCACCCTAACAACCATGGACACCTCCTTCTGTTGGCCTTAGGGATAGCAGAGTTCCCCAGAAGGGGCTCGGGTGTTGTGGAAGCATATCTCTGTGTACGTGGGTGCCACGTGGTGGGCCAGCAGAGCGGCACCCCTCCAGAGCAGGAGGATGGCCAGATCTCAGGGTGATGTGGTCCAAAGGACACCAAGCTGCACCTGGACTGGATTCTTGATGCCTGCTGTACCCTGCCCAAGAAGTGACAAGGCTTAGCTTGCCTGCCATTTGACAAGGGGAGCTCCTTCTTAGGGCACCCCATTCTCACCCTAGGGCATCTCTAGTCTCCAAAATGGCATTTCTCCTCTTGAACACAATTTTGCATCCTCTGCATTCCAGCTGACATGGCCATCTCAAATGTTTCGTCAAAAGAGGTCACCCAGATGCCACATCTGAAATGGACTTCACCATGGGTCTTCATATGGCCAGGTGTCAGCCCGAAGTAGGGGGTGGGTAGGGGCAATGTCCGAGTCCTGAGGCAGAGGCAGGGAAGCAGGCAGATGGAGAAAACCCTTCAGGTAATTCAGATGCTTGGTGGAGGGGGAATCTTCACTTGAGAATCAGAGAAAAATCAAAGTCTTTATTTTTTAGTTGGGGAAGTTAAGGCACTGCCTGGAAGGGCAAATGCAGAGGTTAAAATAAGTTAAACACATCTGTAGATTTTGCAGAAAGGCACAGAGTCAGGACACAGGAAAAGAGAAGGAACACAGTAAGGTTTCCCCTGTGAAACCAGCTACAACTGGTTAAAATGAAGGCCCAGGGGGGCCTGGACAGGCAAAGCAAGAAAAGTAAATGGGACTCAGTGTTGCAGGAACTCTGCCTGTAGCCCTAGAAGGGGTCCATTCTCTCAATCCCCCAGCCTGTTTGTGCTGCTGATTGGAGCCTGCCCCAGACCCCTGGTAGGGCGTGTCAGGGCATCTGAGCCCACACTGAGCCCCCACCTCCCTCCCAGTAATAACTGCCTGTAACAGCAGCCAGCCACCAGGGGCTCCATCCTCTACAAAGCCTTGGCAGTTTCTTGGTCTTGGGTTGAAAGCCCCCAGAGAGCAAAGCCATTTCTACAGAGTGACCTTGGTACAGTCCCAGCCAGCGCTGGCCATGCTACAACACTAGCTACCTGGGGTGGAGCTGCTGGGTGAAGGTCCTGGCCTCACTTTCCTGCCTTGGGGAACCTTGGAGAAGGGAGGATTTGGGTCCGAGAGAAATTTTGCCTTTGAGCCAATTTTCACTCCAGGAACTACCCACTGAAGGCATGCTGAGGGTTTGTGTGTGTCCAGGAGGTCTGTTTTTCATGCTTACTGCTGAGTGAACAGGAAGAAAGGGGCTGGCATTGCACCGGGGGATTTAGGTGAGAAGAGGTTTACAGAAGAAGCCTGTGACAGAGAATAGCGCAAGGTGCTGGCACAGATTTCTGAGGGCATCAGAGGAATTCAAAAGGAGTTACTTAGAAAGAGAACATGTCCCAAGGATCTAAGCTTTCTGGAAGTGAGAGGTGGCCTAACTGACCTAGGGGGACTTTTTACAGATCCTGCCATGTAATGACACAGATAGAAGAATAATTCTGACATAGGACTTTACATTGTACGTTGGTGAGGAGAAATTTTAGCCACAAAAGTATTACATATAGGTTTTTTAAAAAGAGATGGGTAGGATAATGAGTGAGAAAAACTTTTCAAGGTACTGCTTAAAAGAAAACACTTGGGAGATATCCCAACACTCTGGCCTCTTGGGCTCTGCTATCTTTTTAATTCCTACATTCATGTTCTCTGGCTTATCTGTGAATTTGGTTAACACATTCCCCAGCCGCTCAATTGGATAAGATAAGGCAAAAGATGTTAATAGAGAACCCTCCATCTTTTCCCACTGAGTCTGATTTCAGGATTCATTGACTTGCTAAACCCAATCTTTTCCCTGCATTCTGTGTCCTATATGGGCTTATCAATGTGGAAGATAATCTACTCGCCAGGCGCCCAACGAGTGCCCACAATGGGCAGACTTCAGAGGGGCAGGCAGCCCGTGGCCCATGGGAACCTGCAGAGAGAAGCCACTGCTGGGGCACCGGGGGCTGGAAGGGGTTCTGTCGTCAGGACCAGCCAGCCTGGCTCTAAGGAGCACTCCAAGTACTCACCTACTCCGCCAGGTGTGTGCTTTCTACTCACCTCGGCCGGTGCTGTAATGCTGGAGCTTATCGCTGTACACGGCCTCTTTGCTGTACGCTCGTTTCCTGCAGATGCAAGCAAGAGGAGCTCTTTCAGCTGGGGTGCAAGCTCACTGCTCTGCTCCAGGGAGCTCCACCCAGCTCCCCTGTCCTGATGGGGACCCACTCAGGCATCTCCTGGGGCTGGGAACTGGGCAGCTCTCACGTTAACATTTAGCTCCTGGCCTGCTTCCTGGCTTGACCACCACTGTAGGCAGCCGGGTCTGCTTTCAAGTCAAGGTCTTTCAGAGGCCAGGCAGGGCCGTGTATCCCCATCAGGGTTGCGGGCAGAGCGCTAAGGACACCTGTCAGCATGCTGACTGCACCATGGAACAGCTCTGGAGAAGCGAGCTACACTGCTTTCTGCAGCAGAATCTGGGCTAACCCCCAAAGGCAGTAGCAACAGTATTAAAAATTCACAAGGCCTCAGGGCCTGCCCTTCTGCAGAACTTGGAGTTCCTGTCTTTCTCCGAGGCTCCCCTCCTACCTGCCTGCCTTGTGTCCTCTGCCGAGGGCCTTGGCCCCCTAACCAGAGGATGGGCTGTGGTATAGGCTATGATGAACCAGTGGATCAAATGCAATTTGAGAACTGTCACTCTGATAGTGAGGGAGAATAAAATGAGATTGGAAGATGGATGCTGTTTACTCATAGCCTTGCCCAACTTTTACGGGGGATTTTATCTTAGGCACAGAGAAAACACATAATCTGGCAAATTCTAGGCTGCCCGTGGATTGAGACAGAGGGGATGACCGTGAGCTTGGCAGCACGTCTGTGAATAGTTAGGCCCCATCTACTGTGTGTGGCCTGGGAGGGGCCTGTAAGCAGATAGGAGCTTCTTGGACCTGGGGCAGTGGGAGAGGAAGTGCTGGGAGCGGAAGCGGAAGGCCTACCTGCTACAGACGATGGAGATGGCCACCAATGACACTACAAACACCACCCCGGCTGCCGCCGAGCCAGCAATCAGGGGCAGCTGCTCCCGCAGCTCGGACTTGTAGTCATCTAGGTGAGAAAGAGCCATTAGAGTCCTTCCTGTGTGCTCTTTGCATACTGCTGGGACTCAATTCATGACACCAAAGACACTATAAATAAATATATATGTAGATGTGGAGTATGGCTTCTATGCTACAGAGCCAGAAGCCCAACTAAAACAAAGAGGGAGCTTCAAATCACAAATATAAAAAACAACTAAAGCCAAATGACAGCAACAATAAAAATGAAACAGCAGCGACAGAGAAAAGCTCAGAATTAAATGCTGATGACATCTGTCCCCACGGCAGAGGTGACTCCATATTACAGCCCTCATTTGGAAGGTCTTTCAAAGGACTGTCAGTCATGCTAAGGATGATCTAAGAGGGAAGACTGAAAACCACTGTGGAAGTATCTCCTGAAACACAAAGGTATTGAAGCCCAGCAGAGTGCACAGATTTCACCAGGCAGATATTTACAGAGTCTCTGCGGCTGGGCAGTCCTGTGCCAGGTGCTGCGGGGGATGAAGAAACAGTGGGGAAATGGCCCACTCAAGAACAGGATTGAGGCCTCTGCCAAGGTTAAGACCATGGTGTGTGACGCAGGAGGACGGGAAGCCCCTGAGTCACAGAGGACACCAGAGCTCGCCCAAAGTCTGGTTTTTGTGTGTGTGTGTGAGCCCTGTGCTCTTGGACAAAGAACAAAGTCTTTAGTCCATCTGACTCTCAGACTCTTTTCTGCTAAAAAAAAAAAAAAAAAAAAAAAAAGGCAATAACAAAGTAATCAAATTATTGTGGGGCACATTTCATAATGTCTGTACTGTCAGGGGGACCCCAAATACTGACACTCTTCCTTAATCCATAGAAACAACTTGGCCCGGCTGGCACAATAATAATTATGGTTATTCTTTCACCTGGTGTTCAGGACTGAGGCATATAGAGGTCAAGCTTTATATGTTCTATTACAATAAGGGTTGCCAAATACAGTAAATAAAAATACAGCTGACCAGTTAAGTTTGACTCTTAGATAAACAATGAATAATCTTTTAGTATAAGTATGCCCCCAAACATTGCACGGGAGATACTTGGACTAAAATGTTGTTGGCTTTATCTGAAATTCAAATTTATTTGGCTGTCCTCTATTTGGCCACCCTAAAGGCAATAAATAGCTCTTGAAGTGAAGTTTCCCATGTCCTGCATCAGAATCACCCGAGCCCAATGATTAAACAGGACTATTTCCAGGCCCCTCCTCAGATCTACTGAGTCAGAACCTCTGAGCAAAGAACTTCTGCGTGTTTACCAAGTACTCCAGGTGATTCTCATGCTCCTCAAAGTTTAAGAACCACTCTTCAACTCTGTGGGTGGAGAAAGTGACTTCCAAAGACAAGGATGTTATTCTCGAAGCCAACCACTCCACAGACATCGATTTAAAGATGGAAGGTTTCCCTCAGCTGAGAGCTTTCTGTAACACGTATGTTAACAAAAAAAAAAAAAAAAAAAAAAAAGAATTTGGCAAAAAAAAAAAAAAAAAAAATTCAAGGAACCACAGCAAAGAGTCCATAAAAACATCTTTATAACTTAAAAACTTCATAAAGCAATGTGACCTCCAGTCTTTAAAATTGATTTCTAGAGAGTGAGAAGCTTCAAGAACCAACACCCTTATCTTCAGAAGTGTCTTCTTCCGCTCACAGAGTAGAAGGATGATTCTCAAACTCCGGGGAGCGTAAGAATCACCTGGACTGTTTGATAAATATATAGATACCATACTTTATGGATGGGTTAAAACAACAGCAGCTAAGACCAATGTAGGCACACTATAGCTAACAGCAGCTCAGGACCAGGGTGGCTCTGTGCTATGTGGTGGTCACCTGCCCAAGGCGTGGTCTTTGACTCTGGGTGGAATCCCACAGGTCCTCCTTGCTCCACTGACCCTTTCACTAGTCAACCTTCAGATTCACCTTTGTGCTGAAGACAAGGCCCAAAGCCTCAGTGAGTATAATTATTACCCATGTGTGAACCTCAGTCATTAAAATAAATACTCCTGAATTTGGCCACTTACCAAAACTCTCTTACATCTAGTCCCTCTTGGGTTTATAAAACTTAACTGCCAAATGTAAAAGGAATAGTCTTCTTGGGGGAAATTTGTTACTTCTTGATTTGTCTAGCAGAATTGCCAAGAGACCAGTGCTCAGAGCATTCTGAGTTTTGGGTTTTTAATCCTGTGTACTTCCTGATGCCTAAGTGCCCATAAATCCAGATAGTAAGTGAGGTGCAAAGAGGGGACAGGAGACAGCTGCGTTCTTTTCATACCAGCAGCATTATTAATCTGAATAAACTGGCTTGCCTTTCCATCCCATCTCAGCATCCTCAAAATAATTGTGAAGATTCACCTAAAAAAATTCAAAATAGGTTGCAAACTCCAATCCTACAGGGGTCAGACAGCTCGCATGCAAGCATCTGGGTACAAATCACTGAGAAGGGGCAGGCATCCCACAGGGGCAGCCACCTATTAGCTCAGGGGAAGAGCCCTCACACCAGAATGCCCACCAGCATTGGCTTCTTTGCAATTTTTCACAAGAAAATGCACATTATGGTTTTCACATGAGATCATCTAATTTTTAAAATATTTTGGGTGATTTTTTAAATTGTTAAAAAATTATTATGTGAGTCAGCATAAAACCCTGAGTCCTATCACGTGCCTCGTCAGAGAGTATGGGCCTAAAATAAAATGTTCTGTAAAAGCTGACTGTTTTGCACATAATGCAAGTAATAAGTGAAAAATTAAAGGCTTTCAGTTGAGGAGGTTGAAAATAGACTGGTGTTTGGAAAACTATCAGGCAAGAGCTCACAAATGAATAAATAAAAGAGGTAGATAGTCAACCCATAAACAAAAGCATGCACCACGGTAAGTGGGTGGCTAAGGGAAAAGAGTGAGTGAACACACAGGCAGGTACCCCATGCTCAATGCTCAGGCTGCAGGGAAATCAGATTTTCATCACCATTCATAAAGGTAGTTCTCGGAGGACTGACTGGGAGAGATCGTTATAATAGGGAACTAACAAAGCCCAAAGGTGGAAGTATTTGGGGTGACAGGCTTACTGACTTTGGGGATGGCTTGGAAGGTAGCCTCTGTTACCTCTGATGACACATGAACAGGACCTACTAGAGTCACATGTGAAGCTGCTTCAAATAAGCTGAGATACTGGGTACAAGGGACTGCTGCACCTCAAATTTTGCTCCTGTGTTTCCTTCCTGGAGACCTTGACTCGTGCCGTTAGGCTGTGAGCTCAGCTCCCTGTCCCCCAGTAGAGAGGGGGTGAAGTGGGAGTGAAGGGAAAATAGTGGAGGCACCCAGGTCCTGATCCAGAGGCAAGAGGGCACATGACTCCCGAGGTATGTGTGGGTCTCACTGCAGTGACCTCCCTGCATGTGGTGCAGAGACCCTTTGAAGGCAAATCCATGAGATGTTAGGAGAGAAACGGGCCAGACTTCAGACGGATGCCCTGCCTTATGAATCACACAAGTGCACACAGCCCCACCTGAGGTAAGGGAATGGCACTGGAATCCAGGGAAGGTTGGCATTTGGGCTGCGAGGGTAGCTTCTCGGGGCTTCTTTCCCTCCCCCAAGTGCTGGCCTAGTACCAGTTCACTGGCCCGCCTCTTACCATCCGTCAGTGTCTGGAAGCACATCTTGCCACTGAACTTGCCATAGCCGGCCACAGTGCGGGCACGCACTTGGACCACGTACACCATGCCTGGCCGTAGGCCATCGATCCGCGCTGTATTGGTCTGGCTCCTGGCCATGGAGGAGTTGAACTCATTGTGCTCCTGAAAAAGAGCAAGAACAGTGTGCAGCCTGCTCCTGAGTGCTGCATCCCTACCTGCTCCTCCCTGGAGCACCGGGGCCCCACCAGTTAGAAGCCGTCATCAGCCCCAGACCCTCCCTCTGAATGGGGGATGGTCTGGCCTGGGCCAAGGGAATGAAAGGAATCAGCTCTGTGTCATGAGGTGGCGGTGTTCTAAAAAGAAGGCTCTGAGCAAATGGCTGGGCTCTCAGGGAGGCTCACTGTCATTCCTAGCTCCTTCCCCACCACAGGGTTCATTGCTAGAATAACAGAGCACGTGCAGCTTTGCAAAATCCTGTCAGGTCTCTGAGGTCAGTGGAAGCAAACTGGACATTTGCCCTTTGTCTTGCTCCTCCTGAGGCCTCCTCTTTTCTCTCCTCACTCCTCATCACGGCTGTTCTAGATCACCCCTTAAGCTTCCTCAAGTCCGAGTCCTTAGCTGAGTGACCTAGTGTCCACTCTGCTGCAGAGCCAGAGGCCATTCTGCACTACTTGGCTTACCTGCTCTGCCTTCGCTTTGGCCTGTCTAGGTTGTCACCTCCAGTTCCCTCTCCACCAGCATTTGGGGGTATATCCCTGATCCCTGGAGAGCAAGCCCTGTCCCTTCTCACCTATTCAAGGGGTCAGTTCCCTACCCCTGTCACTTTTGTCCAGACCCTTCCACCCTGTCTCCCACAGTCCCTATTATTGACACATGACTGTCCTCTGGCATGCACAGATTTTGCTCATGTTTCTCATCCTTCTGACTCCTCTACCCTTGGTGGGTGCCCTTCAAGGGTGCTTTCTCTTTGCTGCTGATTGTTTTGCTGAAAACTTTGGGTTGTGCCTAGACTTTTGTAGACTCCCATTTTTTTTCTGCTACTCCCCCCCCACACTAAATCATCTAAACTTATTTTCTTAAAAAAAAAAAAGAAAAAGAAAAACTATTACCAGATAAAAACAAAACTCCTAAATCTATGTTTATAGGCCCTGCAGAAAGAAGCAATTCTAATTTCACATCCCCCAAATAGCCTCTTCACTGTTCCTCTAGGAACCATACCCCCAGCCCCAGGGCCTTTGCTTAGTCTGCTTTCTCAGTCTAAAATTCTTCTCTCCAGTATTCCTCTGCACCCTGCAGATTCCCTATGCCCACACTTCTAAGGCCTCCTCTTCCAGGAAGGCTTCCCATGGATTCTCTTCATTGCTCTCCGTCATTACACACCAGCCGGGGCTCTGGTCATTTGCATGCGCACATCTGAGAGATTATGGGTTATCTCCAAGTGTGCAGGGACAAAAGTTTTGAGTCTGGGCCTGTCCCTGTCCGGAACACGAATCTTGGAGCAAAATGGGGATGTTGGTGAAAATGGAGAGCTTGGGTCACTGAGAGGGAAGCCCCTAAGTCCAATGTGCAGATCTGAGGTTCTGTGATGAGTTCTAGGCACAATGGTTTGAGAAGTATGGTGACACATGAGGGGAAAACTGCTGGCAAGACGTGTAAACCACATCCTCAGACAAGCGACAAAAGTTTGGGGAGTTGAGCCAGGACAAAAGAATACAGTGGAATGATTTTTTTTTTAAATGCCATTGTTTTAAAACATGTAAATGTCTCAAAGGTGACCTGATGTGTATTTACTCAATCATGTGGCCAGGCAGCCACATTTATGACACACTATCGCATGCTGGGTGCTACACAGGGGCTGCAGGGACTGAGACATGGCCCCTCTCCTTGGGGACACAAAATCTTGTGGGACTGACCAGCAAATGAACAGACGCTGACAGCAGTGTTGACAGAGTGACTTGTCAGAAGACAGCTTAAGGGGCCATGGGGGAGCAGAGGGTTCCCCTAACTCAGGCTGATAAGGAGATTGGGAGGGTGACATGAGTTGAGTCATGACAGGTGAAAGAAACTGGCCACGTAGAAAAAGGTGAAGAGTGAGAACTGACTAGAACATGTGAAAGCAAGGCCTAAAGAGATTCAGAAGCCTGCAAGCAATTGAGCCTATCTGGAGTGTGGCGACACATGGGGTGGTGACAAATGCTTCGGAAGCAGTTTAAAGGACCACAGGCTGGAGGCCAGTTTGAATAGACAGTTGAAGGTTACATGCCCGTCCTCATGGAGGGGCTATCCACCGGCTTCCAGGAATGACTGCTGGGGAAGGACTGCCCATGCATCATTTGATATATTTAAAAAGAAGGAGGATTCCCCCCAACCCCTACCCCCAATCAGAAATCCAGCAGAAAGACAGTTGGCCACTACAGAAGCAATATCATCCAGAACTTTGGTCATTACTATCTTGACACACTGGAGATCTGAGACTGAAACTATAAAAATCACCTCATCACCTTGCAAATTAGGATAAAATCCTATTGCTACAAAATCTGGATAGCAAGTAGCTGTCTGGATTCTCTGGTTTTATCAGAATCTGTGGAATTAGGCACTGCTTGAAAGAAGTAAAACATTGACCCGGCAGTTCTTTTACTGAAAACTGCCTTTTGGTATTTGGATTGTGAGGACAAAAACATTAACCCATAATCACTTTATAGCCCACATATTCTTTAAGAAGTTCAGTGATTAAAATGAGTATTAGTCGTTCTTCCCTTCAAAACCATTAATCAACTTCAGACAAATGAGTGAGAGTGAAGAGCACGGTTTCTTGCTTTTCTTTCTTTTTCTTTCTTTCTTCTTTTTTCTTTCTTTCTTTCTTTCTTTCTTTCTTTCTTTCTTTCTTTCTTTCTTTCTTTCTTTCTTTCTTTCTTTCTTCCTTCCTTCCTTCCTTCCTTCCTTCCTTCCTTCCTTCCTTCCTTCCTTCTTTCTTTTTTCTCATGATTGATTTTATAAGCATGTGAGAGGTACGAGACTGTAGCTGTTGAGGGCAGAGACCATAGCTCCCATCCCCAACATGTAGCACAGGGCTGGCACCAAACCGCCTGGGTGCTCCACGATTCGGTGCTAAATGAATGAATAAACACCACACTTCAGACCAGTTATTTGAACCAATCGATCGAGCACAAGATATTGCCAAGGCCTGAAAGAGTTTCTAGGAGAAAATGATCCTAAAATTTGAAGGGTAGAAATTCCCAAGGCCTAAACCAGCCCATTCTGGCCCAGACAGTTATTATGAAGAGCTAGTAAACGTCTAAACGCTTAATCATTACGACAGCTGAGAGCAGATGTAGATGCTCCTCCCATGGTTTGCCTACAAGCGCTGACACCAGGAGTGAAAAGTGCTACAAGACAGTAAACAAGAGAGAATGATGAATGGAAGCATATTAAAATGGGAAGGAGATGAACATAGAGAGGCTTTGGGAGTGTCATCAGCTCGATGGCATCTGAGCTCTCTATTAATGAGCTGTTGGAGGAGGCGAAAGCCTCATTGATTCTATTCGTAAGACCTGAAATGGAAAGGTGTTCTAAGCACAAACTGAGAGAGTGATGTGAGGTAGGGGATCCAGGGAGAGTTTTCAGGGGTTAGAAAACCATGGTCCATGGCCAGTTACCGGTTTTTGTAAATAAAGTTTTATTGGAACCCAGTCACGCCCACCTTCTGATATATTGTGTATGGCTGTTTTTCTTCTATAAAGGCAAGTTGAGTAGTTGGGACAGAGACTATATGGCCACAAACTTAAATATTTCCTGTCTGGTCTTTTACAGAAAAACTCTGCTGACTCCTGGCTTAGAAGAAGTGGCACACAATGGAGGAATAGTGCTTTTGATTCTTTGGATTGAATCCAGGATATCTTCCAGGCTGAGTTCTACTGTGTTTGCATCTTCTAAAGACAGGATTCGCTGGCCTTGTGGAGCAGGCAGGCGGATCATTCCGCTTATAAGCATTTGGATTTAAAAATGAAGATGCACTCTCTTATTTCAGAGGCCCCATTAATTTTGAGATGCTCAGCATGGGCATGATTGTAATCCAGTTGCACACTGAGCTCAGAAGATTGCGCCACTGAAATATAGTAAAAATGTCCGTACTTCTGGTCCTTTGTGGTCATGGGTAAGTCATTTGACCTTTCTGTGACTTAGTGCCATCATCTATAAATTGGTTATACCAGGCTTTCAAGTATCTTTCATTTCTTTTAAGGATCAGAGCTAATGTATCTGTGAATATCTGCCACATAATAGATACTCAATATATGATGAATTATTATCATTGTGGTTATTTCAAAATACCCTCATAGGATAATGTCTTTTTCTTTATTTGTATTAGGAATGGTCCAGGCAATGTAACAGATCTTACAGTCAAGCACTTTATAAGTGAAGTGTAGAGCTGCATAGTAACATACTGAACGGTAACCAGTGCTTGGGCAAAGAATCTTCTGTGTTCCCAAGGAAAGCATTCTATCCTCTGGAGTGAGGACAATAATATGCTTCACTGAGGTGTGGAAGCTGCCTCGGGCATTGAGCTGCTGTGCATGTGTGTCTGTTAATAATTAGTATAAATTACTGAGGAGTAGGGACGTGGTCTGAAATGGGGGAATAAGCTTCCTTCATAGCATCAGAAGTTAAAGTTAATTACAGTGTTTCAAAGGAGGAGGTCTTCATGTAAAGGGAAAAGTAGCAGAGGAGCTGGGGTGTGGACTGGGGAGCAAGGAGTCCAGGGACATAGGCAGGAGTCTGTTCCAAAGCCCACCGCCTATGCTGGGGTGGATGCCCTCTGCCCGGCAGATGAAGTAGAAAGCAGGTGGCTCCCATATACTTAGCCCCTCTCCAGCCCTGTCACTTGCTGTAGGTAAAGAACCCAGGCTGTAGACTCACTTCCTAGCTGCGTGGTTGTGGGCAAGTTTTGTTTTGTTTTGAACTTCGTACATTGGTTCCTTGCCCCACAGCTATGATATGAATATTGACCAGGCTGGGTAGTGAGGAGAAAAATAGAAAATATTTTTAAAGCTCCTGGCACCCAGTAGGGGCATATGAGGGAAAAATTACTATTATTTTCCTGAGATGAGCTTCTAAGGCTCAAGTTCAAGTGTATGGGGGAAGTGGCTCCATTGGAATCTTATTGGTGATTCCGATATTGCATCATATGCTGGCCACAGGTGATACTCTACTGAACTCTCAGGTCAACTTGGATGATGAAATGAGACTGTGTGGACAATCGTTTGACACATATGGTCCAAAATGTGGTAGAAAGCCAACATTTACAGTACTAGCTGATAAAAAATATCCCACAAACGAGGACCCCAAATTCAAAGCTTACTGGATATAATGGTTGCTTATAAATCCAGATGGTTTAAATAACCCCCAATTCGTTGAATTATCTGAATCTACAAAGCCCAATGTTCTCTAGATAGATGCTCCCTAATCCTCACCTTGCTTCTAGGTTTGGCTATAAGGGCCAAAGAGTATACCTCCTTACAGGCTGGATTGCTGATCCATCTGGCCCTCCACTTTCAGGGGGGTAAACTGTTCGCATTTTATAAGTGTGAAAACTGACCTAGAGTGGCTAAGTAATTTGACCATGGCCACATGGCTGGTTAGCTACAGAGGGCACTGGAAACTAGGGCCCTGCTTCCCAAGGTGGTCACGTTCAACATGCTCACTCTTCAACATTACCTCCACGCCGGAGGGATGGAGAGCTCCATCCCTGATGCTCTTCCTATTTCCACTGCCCCACTGGATGATTCTGTCAAGGCTCAGCGCCTTCATAGCATTTACAGACTGACAACTCCCAGATGGACTTATCCAACCTGGTCCTCTTTCCTGAACTCCAGACATGGACATCTAGCTGCCTGTTCTATTTGGCCATCTCAGAAGTGTTTTAGACATCGAGCTGAGCTTCTGTCCCTTCCCTTACCCCAAGTAAGCTCTAGCACAGCAAGCCTCCTACTAAGTCAATGATGGCTAGGGACATTCTCCTATTGGGGCAGGACCAAACCCTCCCACATCTGAGGTCCAACCTGCTAGAAATCCTGCTGCTCTGTCTTTAGTTTCTGTATCTAGAATTTACTGTCTTCCTGGCCCTCTCCCATTCCCATCAAGCCACCATCATTCTCATTCTATTGTAATCTAGTAGGCCTGTTTTTAATGGAACAGCTGAATGATCCTCTAAAAATGTAAGTCAGATTTTGTCTCTCCTCTGCTCCTAACCCTGCTACAGATCCTCGTCTCACTCAGTGGGAAAGCTGCAGTTCTAAGGTCCAGCATGATCACCTCTCCTGGTTACCTCTCTCACCTTCTACTACTTTCCCATTGCTTGTACCCCTCCAGGTCATGCTGGTCTTTTTCCGGCTCCTAGAGTCACCAGTCATGACCTTGCCTCCGGGCCTTTGCACAGGCAGTTGCCTCTCTCTCCCCTGCTTCACAATAACCTCACTTCTTTCAAGTCTTTACTTGGAACCTACCTACTCCAAGAGGCTTACCTTTACCATTCTATTTAATTCTGCGACCTGCTCCTCGCCCAAACCTGACCCTCCTGATCCCATTTACCATGCTCTGCTTTTTCTGTTTCCCTTTGCATTATTCATTTTCTAACATACTATATGACCTCCCTATTTATTATGTTCATTTTCTGTCTCCTTCTGTTAGAAAGTAAGGCCCATGAGAGCAGGAATCTTTGTGTAGATCATTAATATATCCTAGACTAGTACCTGCCAAATAGCAGGCACTCAATAAATACTTGCTGAACAAATCAATGAATCTGGTGTTTTTACAAAAAATGTGTTGGGTCAGTATTTTCCTGGGATTTTGCAAATGCTATAGTTTAACATGTGCTTCCCCCACAGAGACCAAGGAAATCAACCCCACAGGGCACCTTCTCCCTTCTCTTGGCAGCAAGTGCCCTGCTGCCGGCCCCAGGAACAGTTGCTAAAGAACAGTCCGTAGATAATATACAAATTTCTATTTCTCTTAATTTCCATCTCATCCTTTAAAATTTCCATTTACATGTTTTTAAGCTCAACAAATAGATTAGTGCAGTAGTACTAGCATATGATTTATAAATAAACTTATAGTGGAAGAATATGATCAAAAACTTTGGAAAACACTGGTCCATGAAACCACAAAATCTTTGGAAAGTTCAGGGGACACCTGGCAGTTTTGTGGCATCTACATTAGTGTAGCAAACACACGACTGGGAAAATAGGATCAGTTTTGCCTATAGCAGCGCACTGAGCTGTTGGGACAGCAGGGTGGTATTTTGGAAGAGTCTCTTCTGAGTTGGTACAAAAAGTCTCTGGACTTCGGGGACTTTTGCCAATGAAGACCCAACAAACTCTCCCAAGGAGCCCCTGACCTCCATGGGCAGATCCTTCCCTACCTCAGAACTTCCTCCAGCCTTTCCACTTGTGCCCTCAGCTGGCCTCCCTCCACTGAACAGTAGCTGGCCCTGTGTCTTGGAAGCCTGAAGGCAGAGCTGACTCACCTTCTCATAGTACCGGATCTCATAGTCCAGGATGATGCCGTTGGGCTGCTCTGGCTGTGGCCATGACAAGGTGATGCTTCTCATCGTGGCACTGACTTGGTGCATAATGGGAACAGTGGAAGGGGCTGTGGAGAGAAGAAAAGACAGGGCTGGTGAACAGACCTTTGATTATATGACACATGTCATCTTTCAGAGATAAATGAGAGAAGTGTCTCTGGTTTTGAACCTACCCTTTCTTTCTCACTAGCTGAGCTGCTGTGCAGAACTTCCTGTGGGTTTTGCATAATGAATGGAGTTCAAACACCAAAGGAGAGAAAAGGTGATAATTTAGGACAGGGGAACACGAATGAGGGCAGGGCTGGAATGGACTCAGTGTTTTCTGGGCATGGACAGGTGGAGAAAGGCGTGGCCAAAAAGAGATGGTTGGAGGAATCCCATGAAAACAGTGTGGCCATTTAGGGAGGGTGTGACAACCAGGGCAAGTCTAGGCTTCCAGGACAGTGGGACAGGAGGGACAATGGAATGTTTTTGAACAGAAGGTGGTGAAGGAATCTCAGTCTTGCATTAATGGGCAAAGCCGGTAGAGAAGAGAACCGGGAGACAGGGATGCCAGTGAGAGAGTAGAACTGGTCACTGCAGAATTACTGCAATAGAAAGGAACGTTCTAGCAAACATCTCTCCTGAAACTGCAGTAAGATTTTTCTGCACTTCAAGAGAAAGGGAGGAGGCATCTCTCAAAAAGACATGAACACAGACCAACAACCGAGTTCATTCAGACTTCTGTCAGAGTTTTCCAAATGAGGACATTTGCAATAAAGGGCTCACAAATATAAATGAAGAAATGATACACAAACCAAACATTTGGAAACAGGATAATAATTCCAAAATCCGTGAAGTGATTCCAAAATCTCTGTTTGGAAATAATATTATTTATTTCCCAATTCAATGCTTTTCACACGGTGTAAGTAAAATGAAAACAGTCTGGAAATAACAAATGAGGGTTGTCTTTCTAGGGGAAGAGGCGGGTAATGGATGAGGCTTCAGTCTGCGCTCTGCTCAGGGGCTGTTCAGTTTAGTCCTGGCACTTCTGTAGCTATGAAGGTCGTTTCCTCACATGAACTCCACTTTACACGGGTTTCTCTGGGGACTGTGGCAGAGTGACATTTACTATCCTCACTTTAAGTTAACGGGTCCCCCTCCAGAGCATGGCTATGGGTCTGGGTGTGGGGGTCGATGGGCTCTCTGCTCTCCACTCACTGGGCTTTCAGTGAGCACCGCCTACGCCTACATGCGGGCCCTTAGGCTGGGCGGGGGTGGGGGGCAGTGGGGGAGGGAAGCAGAGCACTTGTGGGGAAGATGCCCACAGTCCCCGGAGCCACAGGATAGCACACAGTGTTAGGAGGGCTTAGAATCAGAGAGTCCACCCAGGACCCCGCACAGTTCCCATTAGGGACCTTGGGGTGGCCCTGAAAATGTGCCTCTCAGAGCTCCCCCGACCCCGGGAGCATAGCTGACTCAGGGCCCTGGGCTGCTGCACTCAGAAACAGAACGTCTCCCACAGGCTGCTTCCAGCCAACGACTGAGAGCAGTAAGGATGCTCTGAAAGGCCCATTCCTGACTCTTCTGCTGGGCGGCTTTTGCCCAAAGACTTCCCATTAGACTCACCAATGCTTCTTTGTTCAGCACGGCAGCCTAAGAGTCTTCCCATCCAATCCTCCTTCCTGCCCTCTCTCCTTCATTGTGATCTGATGGCTCTCTGAGCTTCCCCTGGCCTCCCCTTCCATTTCCCCAGTCTCTGGCACCTCTAATCCCATCCTGGAGTTTGCTTCAGGGAGGATCTGATTTAATGTAGTCCTGAATTCCCCTATCAAGTATTCTCTGCTGGGCCCTGCTGTGTCCCCAGGGACGGGATGCTCACTGCCTCTAGGAGCTGTGGCTTCATACTTGGGTAGCTCTCACCAATTTGCATGTCTTCCTACCCTTATCTGAAATTTGTCTTCTTCTCAGTTCCACTGACTAAAGTAATAGAGAATGTTCCTTCTTCCACAGAATGGCTTGTCAAATAGCTAAAGAAACTAGTTAGGTCTCCCCTGAGTTTTTCCTGCTGAAAAGAATGGCCAGATGCTATGAGCAATTATCCCATGACATGCTGCCACCTGAGGTGGCTCTTTTCCCAATGGGGCTCATGTTGTCTCTTTAGGCATGTGGCCCAGAGGTAAATCCAATTCTCCCACTGCTGTTGAAGCAGCAAAGATTGGGGTAAAACTAGTATCTCCCATGATTTGTGTGCTATACTTTATTAATGTGACCATTAGCCTTTTTTGCATCAAAAACACATCCCTGACATTCAATTCTGAAATCACCTTCAAATATAACCCCTAGGGTTTTCTCCTGGTGTGCTCCTCCTCTTCTGTTGGTAGAGTTTGCTTGCCTTGGCTACAGGGATTTACATGTATGTTTTTGCCTTTATGGTGTAGCATTGGGCCTATTAATCTGGTAAACTGAAATAATATTTGATCCTGATTCAACCATCAAATGCAACTTCTCTTCCTCCTCCTTCTTCCTTAGCATCACGATCCAGGTCCATTAATTAATTGATCAAACAAATGTTCACTGAGCACCTGCCACATGCCAGTCACCATTCTGGGTTTTAGAGATTCCACAGTGAATGAAACACAGTGTCCTGCCCTCATGGAGTTTATTTTCTAGTGGGGGGATTCAGAGGCCAAATGTAATCAGTCAATCAGAAGTTACATTAAAATATTAAGTAAAACAGAAACAAATGGAGCAGAGGAGAAGGGACAGAGAAGGCCAGAGTGCAGGGGCTGGCTGGGAGAAGGCTATAGTTCTAAATCACTGGGTTAGCAAGGCCTTGCCCAAGAAGTGGATGCAGAAGCATGGGGTGTAAGGAGGGGAGGAAGCCATGTGGACACCTGGGAGAAGAGCATTTGAGAGGGAAAGGCCAGGGCAACAGTTCTAACCTGGGAGCAGTCTGGTGTTCCAGACGAGCAGCAAAGAGATACAGGAACTGGAGCAGAGATGAGGTCACAGGCAGACTTCCACCCTGAGTGACATGGAGAGCCACGGGAGGGTGATGAGCAGAGGAGTGACATAATCTGACTTGCACGTTAACAACATCACCCTCTGCTGCACTGCAAATAGAGTGCAGGACCCATGCCAAAGTGGAAAGCTCTATCTTAACACTCTTGTGATGATCCAGCTGCGAGACTGTGGCTACTTGGACTAGGTTTGGAGTGGTGGAGGTGGTGAGAATGGGGGTGGTCGGATTCTGAATAGATTGAGCACATTCTCACCGGATGTGGGATGGGGAAGAAACACAAGAGCCCAGATGACATCAAGGCTTTTGGCCTGAGCAACTGGAAGAGTGGGGCTGCCATGAACTGAGATGCCTCAAGAAATAGTAGAGCGGTCTGAGAAGGCAAACATGTGTATGAGAGGTCCAGACTGGAGACATCAGTTTAGAGCCATCAGTATTTCAAAGATAAGGGGAGCTGCAGAACAGATAGAGATCCTCGAGGGAATGAGAAGAGAATATTTGGTCTAAGACTCCGGGGATGAGGAGAAACAGCCAAATGGCAGGAGAAGGCAAGGCCAATGAGATGGTAGGAAGCAGGGGAGTGTGATTACCTAGAAGTCAAGAGGCAATGAGTGTCCCCAGGAGGAGAGAATGTGTGAAACGCTGCTGCTAAATTATGTAAAAGGAAACCAGGAACTGAACTCAGAGTTAGCAAAAGGCTGAATGGTTAAGCGGGGATGGCTCATGGCTGGCATTCCTGACCTCATGTGCACTGTGCAGAGCCAGGGAGAGGAGGAAGGTCAGGCAGTTTCTGGAGTCAGGCCAGATCACGAGGGGATCCTGGTGGGCCCACCAACACAGGCAATCCGGGGAAGCCTACTTCCCCCACCCCTGCCACACTTGCTGCCCAGCTTGCTCCATGCTGCCCTCCAGCCTATAGGGAAACATGAT
Organism: Canis lupus familiaris; assembly: GCF_011100685.1. NCBI lineage: Eukaryota > Metazoa > Chordata > Mammalia > Carnivora > Canidae > Canis > Canis lupus. The sequence goes on along the minus strand of NC_049244.1, from coordinate 32,341,168 downwards.
TTACAGGTTGCCAACCATGTCAATGCTATATAGGTTTACATGATCCTCCTTTGCCTCGAATGCTAAAGCACCATGGATTAAAAATTGGAAAGATCAACCCTAACGGTCTGAGGATTTTGGTGGACTTGGTTATTTTCTTTGCCTCTAATCCTTGGAAAGCCATCGTTCAAGACTCAACATATTTGACAAACATTGTGCCAGGCCCCTGCTCTAATCACAGAGGACAGAAGAATGAGTGAAAAAAAGCCACAGCCCTGCCCTGAAGATCTCTGGCATCCAGTTGAGGTTACATGGTGAAGAGTCAATCACAGAGCACGGTGATCCAGAAGCAATCCAGAGCCAAATCCGAGAGAAACACCCCAGTTACACAGATGGCAAAGACCCTCCAGCAACCAATCAGTACGTGAATCTGGAGGGAAGCTGCCAGAGGGTAATGGTCACCACTTGCCCACACTGCTCAGATTTGTGGTGATGACAGATATTTACAGGCCCCCTTGAAGGCTGTTTATTCTCACACAGGTCACTCTAAATGTCTTGTTTTAATTGAGATGAGATTTAGCACATGGGAGAGAGTAAAAGAGTATTACTCTTGCTCCCCGAAAATCAAGGTTAACTTATATTTGGTGCTCTGACATTGGTGATCACCCAAGGTGACAATTTTTTTTTCTTTCTCCAAGTGCAAATGCCACCTCTAAATCTGGTGTTTTAAATGTTACGAAACCTTCCAACAAAACAGAAAATTAAAAATGAGCTCAGATATCCACACAAACACCACCTTCTAGCAAAACTAAGACAGATTAAAGAGGGATGGGAAGATTAATTCAATGCAGCAGCCCCCATAAACCCTGACTATGCTGGTTCAACAGTAAGTCCTGGCCAGTTGTCTTTTCTCCATACACTTGCATCCTCAATTCAAGGAATAGTTTCACCGAATGCTTGAAAGAATCTCTCCCTTGCAAGAAGGCTTTTGACTAAATTAAACATTCTACAGAGAGAAGAAAATGAAAATAAAGAGTTCACAAAATTATTAAAATTTAGCAAAGAAATAAATATGGGCGTTCCTTTAGAAAAAGTAAGAATAAAGAATTAACTTAGGGGCTATTTGGAAAAAAAGGTACTAAAGGTTCAAAAAGGATGTGTTTGTCCTAATGAGGAGATGCCCCAAAGCCCCAAATATAATCAAAATTGCTCCATATTCCTTCTTAGAAAAATAAAGAGGCTGGACTTGATAAGTTGGGATGTAAAAAAAAGAATGTGGAGGTAGTACAGTGTCCTGTCAAGCATTGAGAAAGAATCCGCTGGGTTTGAAAAGAACCAGAACCCAGAGTGTCTGATAAGAGAGGCTACTGCTAATAATAAGAGGCCCTTTAAATGTGTAGAAGCAGCAAGAGACTTAACCTCCACTGGTCAAGGGGCTCAGGGATGGAAAAAATGCAAAGACAGGCTGAGTCAGTGAGTCAGTCTCTTTTTCACCAAGGAAGACTTTGGGGAGATCATACTCCCAAATTGCTTTTGAAGCAGGCGGATCCAAGATAGTATATCACACACAGCAGAGAAAGTGTACAGAATGTTCTCGCCTGAGCTGACAAACGAGATGTGGATAAATTGCCAGGACAGGATGGCCCCGGCTGCCAGTTATGAAAGAACTTACAGGTGAGACGGGGCAAACCTGGGCTCAAACTCAGGGCTGAGCCTGGCCAGACACCAGCCAGCCCTCCATCTGTAAGGACGGCTCCAAAGGAGATCACAGTGCTTGTGGTCTGGGAGGGTGGCGTGACTCTATCTCAGGAGTTAACCCCAAATCTGGAACCTTGAGTCTTCAAGTGTGGAAGCCTTGCTGCCAAATCTCAGGTTCACCTGGATCATGTATTTTATGTTTATGACATTCCTTGATCCTTTAATTTAGTTACCAACTCAGGCATATTCAAAGTTTTCCTCTTATTTTGTTTTCCTTATTTATTTATTTTAAAAGATTGTATTTATTTATTTGACAGAGAGAGAGAGAGAGAGAGAAAAGGGCGCAAGCAGGGGGAGTGGCAGGCAGAGGGACAGGGAGAAGCAGGCTCCCCGCTGAGCAGGGTGCCCAACGTGGGGCTCAGGATCCCAGGACCCCAGGATCATGACCTGAGCCGAAGGCTGACACTGAACCAACTGAGCCACCCAGGTGCCCCTTGTTTTCCTTATTTAATAAGGGCATTCCACCCCCCCCCAACAATTAAGCATCTCAAATCCCAAAATATGAGAATGAGTTGATGCTTCTTTTCTAGGACAATTACTGAGTTCTAGCATGTTATCTTTGCTTATTAAAAATTGCCTCCTAATGTCTTAATTGATTTTTGTGTCAAAATAATTCTTTCAACAGCTTTAGCCATAATCCATCTGGGGATATAATAAATGATATAACAGTCTACTGTATTAAAATATTTTATTTAAGACATCAAAAGTACTTAACGTAGTTTGAAAAAAAATAATAGCAACACACAGACGTTCAAAATTAAGCTGATCTACTAGAGGAAAAGGCCTTGAGAGTTTATAAAAATATGAAAGTTGGATTTCAAGTTTTTGGCAGATTTCATCTAAAGGGAAAACAATGCTGCTCTGCAAGTAGAAATTGTGCCAGAGACAGCCTTGTTCTGAGGCCACCTCTCACCCACCTTAGAAGCTGGGGTGCAGGTCACAGCTGAGTCCCTCTCACCTTGGCTCAGGTGACAGCCCTAGTAAGTATCCTGGAAGATAAATGACCTCTCCACTTAGGGGGACTTTCACATGTAAGCTTTCCAAAGAGGTTCAGAAGAAGGCCCATCTGTACTCCTCATGATAACTCCTGCTGGGCAGGGTGGGGGGAATATATACCCTGGCCCTTCCATGTGGTTCGGGGGAAGGGGAGGTCCTCACAGCGACCCCTCAGAGAGATGCTGCTGCCCCAGCCTGAACAGTGTGCCTCTGCGGCTTAGTAATCTCTTCTGCCTTCTGGGCATTGCCTTTTCTAGGACAGATATCCATCAGTTGATGGACATTTGGGTTGTTTACACATTTTGGCTGTCATGAATAATGCTGCTAGGAACATTCATGTACAAGTTTTTGTGTGGACTTAGGTTTGCATTTTTCTTGGGCGTATATCTAATTGTAAAATTGTTAGATCATATGGTAATGCTAACCTCTTCTGTTCTTTCTAGAATAGCATTTCCCAGCCAAATTATTCTTGGACTAACCATCTGCAATCTGTAGACCACAGACCCCAGTTATGGGGAAAACAAGGCAGTGTGAGGAGTAGTCAGGATCCTAGGGCTCTACAGATGCTGTAGGGAGATGTGGTTCCTAGTCTGACATCTGCTTACTGTGTGACCTTGGACTGAGGTCACTTAACTTCTCTGGGCTTCAAATGCATCAACTGTAAAACAGGAGTATTAATCCTATGTTATATATTTTTCAAATGTTCTGTGCATGTGCCTGTACGGCCCATGGCTCCTTCCACCTGAGTCTAGTCTGCCAGTCTCAGCAACCACCTCGTAGTCTCCTTCTGGGTCCACTACTCTTTATAAATCCAAAGCAATGCCTGGGCATAGTTCCTGATGTAAATGTGAAAAGCATGACCCAGTCATGGGCATTTATCAGATAAATATCTTTGAGGTGATAAATACACACGTCCACCCAGTCAAGATGGAAGGGATGGAGAAGAATGAGCTTGGAGAAGAGGAAGGTTAACAACAGGGTACCCTAGAGGCTGGTGTGATAGATGCTCCAGAAGACAGATGATTTCCTAGGGACATCTCAAGATGACTTAAAGTATTTCTGGGAAGTAATCTAGGATGTAAACAATAGGTTTCTTGTCCTTGAGGACAAGGAGACCTCGAGACCCTGAGGAGGGGATGAGCCATGGGCTGCCCATCTGATAGTGTGACTCAGGCCCAGGTGTCATGGATGCTTTTTTCACTCTGTCCCTACCTTTCTCCTGGTCTTGTCACCTGTATCTCCTTACACCTAATATCCTTTCCCACCTCCATTGTACACTTCAGGGCCTCTTCACTTCAAATTACACTGTGGCTGGATTACTCCTCCAAAGCTAGAGTCACCCATATTCCTCTGATGCTCAAAAATCTTCAATTGGTGGGGCAGGGGGCGCCTGAGTGACTCAGTCATGTAAGTGTGTGACTCATGATTTCAGTTCAGGACATGATCTCAGGGTCATGAGATCGAGCCCCTAGTCAGGCTCCATCCTCAGCAAGGAGTCTGCTTAAGATTCTCTCTCCTTGCCCCTCCCCCTCCTCACACTCACTCTCCTACTAAAATAAATCAATACATCTTTTTTTTTTTTTTTTAATCTTCAATGGCTTCCCAATGGAAAAAGTTCTAATGTCCCCTCCAACATTTAACAATGAGGCAGCTACTGGCCAGCCCAGGCTGCCCCCACATTGTCCCCTAGAGGAGCCTATTGCTTTCTTCTAGCTGCTGCACACACCGTGTCCCAGCAGAGCCCGGCTTTGGGGATCTCCGACATGTCTCTTCACAACCCAGCAGTCTTCAGAGGCACAGACCAGGCCACATGCTGCCCTGCCTTAGCCCTGCTTGACCACACCCTGCAGAGCACCCCTTCCTTCCTCCCCGCCAACTCAAAGCCCTTATTTTAGTAACTCTCACCGTCTGTAATTGCTACCTTGGGACCGTGCACTGTGGTCTAACTTTCCAGGTGCTCATGTCTGCTCTCCATCACTGGAATAATAAACTCTTTAGGGCATAAGTCATGTCTTTAGCCTCTTCCCACTGTGTTAGCACATAATAGATGTTCCATATAAGTTTGCCCTTACTGTAATGATTGTAGGCTCTTCTCTAATGACACTGGAAGTAAAAGGGTCAGCAAATCATGTACCGGGACCTAACATGGATGTCGCCCTCCAGGGGGAAAGAGGAGCCAAGGGTGTGGACAGCCTTCTGTGAAGCAGGTGGAGTGCAGCATTTGGGAGCCTGTACCGGGGGAGGAATACAGAGTGGGTCTGAATATAGCAGTTCTGGGGACTCAGGGCAGGAGTGCTTTTACATGGCACAGAGGCAGAAGCCAGGAGGCTGAGGCCATCCTCACCTCACTGGGAAGTTTCAGCTGAAATGCTAGTCTAACTTCAGTAGCTTTCTAGTTTTCCTTCTTTTTTAAGAGCTGTGGAATCCTTCCTCCCCAAAAAATTTTCCTTGAAGCATTAAAAGCGAAACAGAACAATTCAGGGCTGCTCTGGGTAAATCAGAAGCAGGAGTCCTAGAGCCCTGAAACTAGTCCATTACCTATGTTCCCGGCCTAGACTCTGGAGGGCTCACAGGGAGATCCAAAAATTCTGGGCAGGCTCCAGAAGTCCCCTTGAGGCCTCAGATGAAACTATGGGGGCTCCTAAAAGGCATGGGTGATGAGATTGGGAATGAGGAGTTGGGGGCAGCAGGTTATCTTGTTCCTTACATGAAACATATTCTCAGGAAAAAAAAAAATCTAGATTTAAATGTCAGCTAAAGACTTCAGGCCCACCAGTACTGAAGACAAAGAAGAGCAGTTTGCACACAGATGAATTGTGCAAACGATGAATTGTGTTTCCTCTGACATTTCTATTCTAGGAGATAACTTTGTCGAGAAGGTATTGCTTAGATAACAGGTTCTCCCTCTGATGATGAAAACTCATTTCGTTGCACAAATATGCTTGAATTTTACATTAGGAAGCCTGACTCATTAAATATTTTTGGTGCAGTAACACTTCTGGCCAAAGTAGATTAAACAAATAAGCAATTAGTTTGGAGACTGGATATGAATACAAAAACAGAATTAATTATTTTTCTAATTGTTTTCTCCTATTTTGAACATTGGCTTCTTGGCTTTTGCTCTGGACTTGCCTTGAGATGACCCTGACACCCCCTTCCAATCTCCCTCTTTACCTTGGAGTCAACTAAGGACAAAGGACTGCTTTGTGGGGGTGGCATCATTTTAATCTGTTGTAGAATATTGCCTGAGTCTCACCATGGGCTCAATGAAGTGGGAGTGGGAGAGACAGTGAGGGCTTTAGGCTTGTGTGGTTGAGTCCGCCCTGTACCCCAGACAGATGCTTCCTTCTTGGGTCTATCCACGAAGGGCCTGGTTCCAAACCAAGGGCAAGGGTATGACAACTGGGGGTTATAGGTTGGGGGCTGCTCTGGGGATGTAGGTTTACACCTGAGGCTCTCATTTGTGATATTAACTCTGCGTGGAAGGGTTCTTCATTGGGATCGAATGACCCTTCTACTTCTCAAAATGTGATCCCAGTCCAGCATCAGCTGGGAACTGGCAAGAAATGCAGAATCTTGAGCCCTACTTTAGACTTATGGGATCAGAAACTCTGGGAGGTAGGGCTCAGCAATCTGTGTTTAAACAAGTCCTCCAGTTTTCCAGAGTGGCTGCACCAGTTCACATTCCCACCAACAGTGTATGAGGGTTCCCTTTTCTCCGCATCCTCTCCAACATTTGTTGTTTCCTGCCTTGTTAATGTTCCCCATTCTCACTGGTGTGAGGTGGTATCTCATTGTGGTTTTGATTCGTATTTCCCTGATGGCAAGTGATGCAGAGCGTTTTCTCATGTGCGTGTTGGCCATGTCTATGTCTTCCTCTGTGAGATTTCTGTTCATGTCTTTTGCCCATTTCATGATTGGATTGTTTGTTTCTTTGGTGTTGAATTTAATAAGTTCTTTATAGATCTTGGAAACTAGCCCTTTATCTGATACGTCATTTGCAAATATCTTCTCCCATTCTGTAGGTTGTCTTTGAGTTTTGTTGACTGTATCCTTTGCTGTGCAAAAGCTTCTTATCTTGATGAAGTCCCAATAGTTCATTTTTGCTTTTGTTTCTTTTGCCTTCGTGGATGTATCTTGCAAGAAGTTACTATGGCCGAGTTCAAAAAGGGTGTTGCCTGTGTTCTTCTCTAGGATTTTGATGGAATCTTGTCTCACATTTAGATCTTTCATCCATTTTGAGTTTATCTTTGTGTATGGTGAAAGAGAGTGGTCTAGTTTCATTCTTCTACATGTGGATGTCCAATTTTCCCAGCACCATTTATTGAAGAGACTGTCTTTCTTCCAATGGATAGTCTTTCCTCCTTTATCGAATATTAGTTGACCATAATGTTCAGGGTCCACTTCTGGATTCTCTATTCTGTTCCACTGATCTATGTGTCTGTTTTTGTGCCAGTACCACACTGTCTTGATGACCACAGCTTTGTAGTACAACCTGAAATCTGGCATTGTGATACCCCCAGATATGGTTTTCTTTTTTAAAATTCCCCTGGCTATTCGGGGTCTTTTCTGATTCCACACAAATCTTAAAATAATTTGTTCTAACTCTCTGAAGAAAGTCCATGGTATTTTGATAGGGATTGCATTAAATGTGTATATTGCCCTGGGTAACATTGACATTTTCACAGTATTAATTCTGCCAATCCATGAGCATGGAATGTTTTTCCATCTCTTTGTGTCTTCCTCAATTTCTTTCAGAAGTGGAGGTTCCTCAAACAGTTAAAAATATACCTGCCCTACGACCCAGCAATTGCACTGTTGGGGATTTACCCCAAAGATACAAATGCAATGAAATGCCGGGACACCTGCACCCCGATGTTTATAGCAGCAATGGCCACGATAGCCAAACTGTGGAAGGAGACTCGGTGTCCAACGAAAGATGAATGGATAAAGAAGATGTGGTTTATGTATACAATGGAATATTACTCAGCTATTAGAAATGACAAATACCCACCATTTGCTTCAACGTGGATGGAACTGGAGGGTATTATGCTGAGTGAAGTAAGTCAGTCGGAGAAGGACAAACATTATATGTTCTCATTCATTTGGGGAATATAAATAATAGTGAAAGGGAATATAAGGGAAGGGAGAAGAAATGTGTGGGTAATATCAGAAAGGGAGACAGAACGTAAAGACTGCTAACTCTGGGAAACGAACTAGGGGTGGTAGAAGGGGAGGAGGGCGGGGGGTGGGAGTGAATGGGTGACGGGCACTGGGGGTTATGTTAGTAAATTGAACACCACTAAAAAATAAATTTAAAAAAAATAAAAAAAATAAAATAAATAAATCTTTAAAAAAAATAAAAAAAATAAAAAAAATAAAAAAATAAACAAGTCCTCCAGGGCAGCCCGGGTGGCTCAGCGGTTTAGCGCTGCCTTCAGCCCAGACCCGGGATTGAGTCCCACGTCGGGCTCCCTGCATGGAGCCTGCTTCTCCTTCTGCCTGTGTCTCTGCTTCTCTCTCTCTCTCTCTCTTTGTGTGTGTGTGTGTGTGTGTGTGTGTGTGTGTGTCTCATGAATAAATAAATAAAATCTTAAAAAAAAAAGAGAGAGACTTTTTAAACAAGCCCTCCAGGGTATCTAATACACACTCAAATTTGGGAACTATTTGTCTAGAGATCAGAATATAAAATTTTGAGAGGACATATGAGGTCACTCAGTTTTCTGCCAATTCTCACAATTTATGGATCTGAGCACTGAAGGCTAGATAGAGAGTGACTTCCCTAAGTCCTCAGCAGGTGAGAGCAGAGCCAGAAATGATGGCATTGCCCATCTGTCCCCTCCTCCTCCACTCAGGCCCCAGCACTGAGGATGCCCAGCACAGGGGAGGACAGCTCCTCAGGGAGATCGAGGGTCTCCAGAGAGGTAGGAAGTGTGCAGAGGTCTGTGCCAGAGGAAGGAAGCATCTAGCTCGTGGGATCCTGGGGGCCCTCCTAGGTCATCCTGCTTGACTCTTCCCTGCTGGGGTAACCAGGAGGCGCACCAGGAAATGGCCCTTTATTGTGGAAAGAATGGCGAGTGCTATGGCCCTGTAGCAGTAGGAGGCTCTGAAGGGATATGAGGGGCATTTGTCAGGTGATGCCTTGTCCCAGGGCAAGGAGGCTGAGGACAGACCCATTAGCCGTGCCTCCTGCAGACCCGTTAGCCTTTCCCAATGTGAGACAAGCATGATGGCAGCTCCAGTTTGTTGAATGTTTGATCACAGAAGGCGGTTCACAGAAACCCTGACATTGACGAGGCCACGGGAGAGAGCAAAGGATACCCTGCAGCAGATTGTGTGCCCATCACAACTGGCTCTCACTCACACATGCCCAGTAGGGCGCCCCTCACATCTGGGCAACCTACTGCCACCACCCACAGACTGACAGTGCCACCACTGACACCGGGCAGGGTTGCTGTGCCTGCAGTCTCTGTGACTATCCTCTGTGATCCGGAGATGGAAGTCTCCCAGCTGTAGGACCCAGAGGTCCAGAACCCCTCATCCTGCAGGCAGGTTTCCACCCTTCAATGCCCAGCTGCGAGCCCCTCTCTGTATGCCACCATCCCCATAAAGGTATGGGTCTCCCTCCCCTGGACTATGACTGCTGGGGACACCTCTGTCCTGCAGCCCTCTAAAGTGTGGCAGTTTACAGCTTCATGCCCAGCATACCTCATGGTCGGGAAGTGGGCTATGTCCCTATTCCCAGTCACCACTTCCACACCATTGCTCACCATCTCCTACACCCTCTGTTAAAGTGTGTCTCAGCTGGGCTGCCAGTCTCCAAGCTTGAGATCACTGTGTTCTCCCTCCTACCACCAGTCCCGACTCACCCAACACTTGAGCTTTTGTCTTCTCCACGCCAGGATTTGCCCTTCGGTGGGTGACTCCCATGTCCCCCCAGAACAGTGTACTTTCTGTGCCCTGGCCCCACCACTCTTACGCACCTGCCCATTCTTGTGGCACACTTGGATTCAGCCTCACCTGCTCCATTTTCAAAGCTGCAAACTCAGGTCTTCTCCTTCCTCTCAGCAACCTCTGATGAGCCACCAGAACTTTGGTTGGCTCATCCGGCCCTCTCGGACTTGACTTCCACCCTAAGCATTATCTCTCTTCCTTATTTGCATCCCTCATTATCCACCCCAGTTCCATCTTTGCAATAACACAACTGGCAATACTCCTGAACCCTCCAGCATGAGTCTCCTTTATCTTTTCTGAGCACATAGCCAGCAAAACTCATCCCAAGAGAGATCCTTGATTAACTTCCTGTAGGGTCAGCCATGCAGTGCTGAGAAAGTCACATACCAGGGCAGATGGACAGCCTTGTAAACACATGATCATCAGCTTCCTAGGAGCCCTCAACGCTTTCTGGAAATGAGCGATTTCTCTGCTCAATCCCATCTCCCATTCTCTGCAATAGCACTGCCAAACTTGCCACGATCCTCAAACCTTTGACCCCAATACTTCTCCATTCACCCTCAGCTTATCTTCAGCCAAGCTTATCTCTCACATCGTGGAGAAAATGTCCAACTGCATAACTAGTGCTGGGCTTGGGAACTCAAATCTCCACAAATCACACATGTGCAGAACTGAGCCCCCCTCCCCTGGTCGTTGTCCCTGAGCACTTCTGGGAGCCCCTGGCATGTCTATGTATTTGCAATCCATGTGCTCAGTCTCCTGCTTTGTTTTCTCTGTTCTCCATGTCAGGTGCCTGCGAAACACCCCCTGGGAAAGCTGCTCACTTAGCCAAATTTCCAGTCCCCTTTCTGAGGACGTGTGGTCATGTTCAGTGCAACCCCCACAAGCCCTGAGTGCCCTCCCTCCCTGTAGAACTGTGGCACCTCATCACCGAGTCTCAAGGCTGCCTATTGTGCTCAAACTTCACCTGGTTCCTGCTGCAAAACAGCCTTCCTTGCCCTTGCTGTCCTTGTCCTGGGCCCTCACTCTCTTCTGTGAGGCATCGGATAAGCCAACAGACACCAGGAGGTCCTGTCCCTATCCAGCCCCCTGCGCACCCACCTCCTCACAAGCTTCCCTCCCCACATGCAAACCTGCGCCTACAAACAAATGCCAGCTGGCTGCTTTATGAGGCATCACAAAACCATGAACATTATGTAAAGCCAGTCAGGACATCTCAGAACAGAGGACACTGTGCTGACATACAGGGGTTAGTGGAAGAGTGAGACCTGGTCTTCTCCCTCAGGAGCTGTAAAGTCTATCAGGAGAAATATGGCCTATGCTCATGAAAAACTAATGCACATTCAAGAACTCACTGTGTCATCTTTATGACTAGTACAGTTCAAAGAAGGACAATACACACATCAGGATTTTCTATGGGGCAGATATGCTCACAGAGGGTCCTTGTTCCCCTGAGCTCTTCTGGATGGATAAAGCATTTGCTTTGTTCTGAAAGAAAAGAGAAAGGAAGGGAAGAGAAGGGAAGAGACAAGAAGAAAAGAAAGGAAAAGAAAAGGAAAAAAAAGAAAAGAGATGAGAAGAAAAGAGGACGAGACAAGACAAAAGCACACACATTTTGAAATCCTAGGGCTCCATTCTTTCGCTGATGTCCTGCAGCCCAGGTCTCAGAAGGCAACTCATCCCAAGGCCTGAGGGGTGGCAAAAAGTCTCCCTTGAACTGGAAAATATTTGTGGTCTGCTGTTGCCTTTATTTACCCAGAACATTTAATGTGCCTTTTTTCTCCATCTTTCACATCCGCTTAGAGAAGATGTTAATTTTCTGAAATTAAACACTTAGCTTGATTACTGTTTTGTTAATTGCGGCATTCAAAAACCCCTGGTGCTCCTGCCTGTTTAACATGGCTGGTGCTGTGAAAATGATAGGCACGGAGTTGGCATGCCGGTGGACAGACAGCGCGTCGGAACGCCAGCCCAACCACCCCCGCAAGGCTTGCTCCGGCAGCTGGCTCCTGGCCTGAAGGGCAGGGGCAGCCTGGGTCACAGTGGGGTGTCTCCCACAGGGCCACGTTTAGGGGAGGACAGTGCCCCCAGGAAGTTCCACGTCTCAGCAACATCTGGAAGAGTGTAAGGGCTTAACTCCCATCGCAGCGCCCGCCCAAAGATGCTTGAGGAAGCAAGGGCCACAGCTCAAGCTGCACCATTTGCTGATGCCTGAGATGAGTCTAAGAAAGACTGAGGCATTCATTCATACATCTACTTGATAATTTATTAATCCATTCAATAAACATTAATTGGCTTCTATTATTTCAGGCATCTAGCGAGACACTGGGGAACAATAGCCAATAAGATGAATACAGGGATGCTGTCCGGAAGATTATAGTTGGGGCTCACGGAGCTGACATTTGCTGGAGGAGTGGAGGGCAGGCACATCACCAGGACTCCTCCTCCCTCCCATCTCCTTTGCCAAGGCCACAGGGCGAATAGCAACTATCTCATAATCCAACTAGAAGTTCCCTCAGTGAGGTTCCCTCTATGAGGAGGGTTATTGCAATCTCATTTGGACTTGGAACAGGGTAAGAACTTGCTACAATCTCACTGCCAGCAGTCTGTCCCATTTTCATATAACAAACTACAGACTTGGAGCGCCCAGCCCCAGGTAGAATAAAATGAGCAAATGAGCGCCCAGCCCCATGGGGCCCTCCAGTCATCCCAGCAGGGATGCAGGGCAGGGTGCTTCTCGGCTGTTCCCCAGAAGTTAGCATCACCAGACACTGCTCAGGACCAGAAACTCAGAGAACCACCACATGCAACCACTGCTCAGTACAGCGGGTGATATCTGTCCACGAGAAGTCCCAATAGGTCAGTCAGTGAGCAATGGAATCGCCCACTCAACACTCACCTTTCAGCAGCAGCCGCTACATACTGAAATGCTCTCTGTCAGGTACCTGTGGCTGCAGCTGAACTTTTGCAAAGAGGAGGCTGGCATCACAGTGGGTCGTGGACCAAGAGCTCCCCTGAAGGGCCCTCTGTGTTGCTGACCAGCTAGTTGTCTGCTCCCTTGTGCCTTGTCTGGGCCTCTGACCCCAGTCTCGGTGAGTGCCATGGACTAGAATGTGAGCTCCACAAAGCACAGATTGTCATCTCTGTTATTTGCACCCATGTTCCTGATGCTTAGAGCCGTGCATGACACCCAGAAAGCCTCAATAAATATTTGTTGAGAAAGTGAATGAGGACATCTGGGTGGCTTGGTGGTTGAGTGTCTGCCTTTGGCTCAGGCCGTGATCCCAGGGTACTGGGATTGAGTCCTGCATCGGATTCCCCACGGAGAACCTACTTCTCCCTCTGCCTATATCTCTGCCTCTCTCTCTGTGCCTCTCATGAATAAATAAATTTTAAATACCTAAAAAAAAAAAAAAAAAGGAGAGAGAGAGAGAGAGAAAAAAAAGTGAATGAATGGGAGCCCCTAGAAGCAGGAACCAATGAGTCAGCCTGTGGAAGGCAGTCACGAAGACTGTGTTGAATGAATGAATACATTTCCAAAGGTAAAGTGCTTAAATAAATAAACCCCTTAGAGTACGAGTCTCACCATGCTCCTCTGAATGGATCAAGTCTGCTGGCATCATCCTAGGATCATTCCCAACCTTTTTCCTTTTAGGAGCCACAGAGGAGAAAGACACCCGGTCAGCCAGCTATCACCACACCCCAGCCAAACATTTATGTCCTAACTCATATGTAGGGATGAGAGGATCCTGGCAAGTATTTACCAAGGTTCCTGTGCCTAGCATGGTATGGTCCCTCCCTCACGAAGCTGGGTAGGTGAGAGAGTCTGATTTCCCATAGAGCTCACCGTCTCTTGGAGAGCCTCAAGACTGCCGAGGGGTGGAAGCCAAGGCTTTGATCAAGAGCTGCACTATCTGCTGACGCACTCAGTTCAACAGACAACACACCACTGTTTGCAAAAATGGCCTAGAACTCTCCGAGACCACTTAAATTTTCTTCTCATTGTCAGGGCTTAAGAAACAATAAAAACAACCTTTTTAGAATCAACAATGGGCTGAAAGCAATGAAATGCTCTGTGAAATTGAATTAAGAAAGGTGAAAATTTCGTTTACTTAAGGTTTCTAAACTTTTCTTTATTAATTTCAATGAAAGTTTTCTTTAAAGTCATTCCAGTCTTTTTAAAGTTCTGACTCAATCTTTTCTCTACTTTGGAGCAAATTTCGCCTACTAATTTCCAATGAGACCAGCCCCTAAAAATGAACTGGTTTCAGCATATGGATCTTAACACTCTAAATTTTTACAGGCAGCACTGTAATATTGTTTTAATATTTAATTTTGAGATTTACATAATATCTTTCCTCCAAAGAGCTCGATATATTGCAATATCATAAAATTCCTTTTCATATTCAAAGATTATTCTTTATGCATGCAAATACTATATTTAACCAAGGAATAATGCAAATTAGGTGATGTGTTCAGAGGAATTGGTGGGCTAGGTAATTCTTTTGTAGGAAAAGTAGCATCTCTGAGTGACTTTAATTGTCTAGGAGCCTCAAAAACACCTTTAAAATGGACAAACTATAGGGGCTTCTGACCATTAATGGAAGTAATGCAGTATCTTTTAAACAAAATTAAGTAATGGGTTGTGTCTGTAGGCTCAGTGAATGTGTTAATATTCCACATGCAATAGGCACAGTGGGCCACACATGGACCGTGCGTAATATAAATGTCAGATATAAATACTGCTGATGGCATCATAAAAGTAAGAGAGCAAGTGCTGCTCCTCTAAACACACGAGGAGGAAAGACAGATAAGGCTCCTCTGAGCGGCAGGATCAGCCTGGTTCAGGTACACAGGTTCTGGCACTATTGCCCTCATCAACTCCTTGGGACTTTGCTACTCACCCTTCAGGTGCCTCCTCCTCCCTCGAAGAATGGACAAACAGATACCAGTCATTTATCTGATGGGGATGACATCAGTTCCAAACAAAGAGATGGAGGGGCCTTGGAAGGAAACGGCCTCGGGAAAGAGTCCAGCAAACTGCTGTCTGGCCCAGAATGACGCTCATCCCCTCATCCACAGCATGGTTCGAAAAGTGACTTTCTTTCCCATCTCATTTGTTTGTTACAAGAGCGCTAGGGAGCAAGTGTTGTCACTCCTTTTTTACAGTTGAGAAAGGAGGGGTCATGGCAGTTCAGGTGAACTTGTCGGAGTCATGTGAAGAATAGAGAGGGTCCAACTGCAGGATCCCCTGCCACACCTCTGCTGTACTGAGTCCAGGAGGTGAGAAAGGTGAGGGGATCCTGGGTGGCTCAGTCAGTTAAGCATCTGCCTTTGGCTCAGGTCATGACCTCAGGGTCCTGGGATCCAGACCCGTGTAGGGTTCCCTGCTCCGGGGAGAGTCTGCTTCTCTCCCTTTTCCCTCTGCCCTCCCCCTGGCTGCTGTTCTCTCTTGCTGTCTCTCTCTCAAATAAATAAATAAATAATCTCAAAACAAACAAACAAACCCCAGGAGGTGAGAAAGGTGACTGCTCCATGGTGGAATATATCAGGCTAGGTCAACACAGCACACTTGCCATTCAGACTTGGGTAAATCAAATCAGTCCTCTGAATTGGAGGCTACAAACCACAACCAATAGGTCAGACCCAGTATTGGATTTGTTTGGCTCCCAAGTACTTTAAAATTTTCTAATTGTCACCATTTTAAATCTTGGTTTTCAGTTTATAAGCTCTGGCAGTGCTAGGTACGGCACCGCTTGCTGGAGCCCTGAGCAGAGGCTGGCCCTGTTCTCTACAGTTCTCTGCAGTCCTCACCACTCCCTACTGCCTGACACTTTGCCCGGGTTTGCTCTTCTCCACTGCCTTGCCAGGTTTCCTGGGCCTTTGAGTTTGTTCTCTCTGGCTTAGATGGTCCCAAGTTCACTGACTCTTTTATTTTGCGGCAAGTTGATTTTTTAGATGTGCCCGTCTGATTTGTCTTATTTATTTTTTCCAAGATTTCCTCTGAGGTCCCCTTCCCCAACTCTGACATTCTGAATCTAGTTGGCAGAAAAAAGAAGTAAAGTTTGTCATTCACTTTAATTCTCTCTGACAGCCAGATGATCCGGCCATCAGTCTGAATCTGGGGCCAGGTGCCAGAGAGTGACTGCAGGAGTTAGTGGTGATAACAACCTCTCTGCAGATCACTTGGCCACTGGAACAAAGACAGTGCCACCTGATTCGGTCTATTTTAAACTCCAGGCAGCTGTATTCAGTGCAAGGCTGCATCCCTGAAGACCTCACGTAAACCTGAGCTTGCATAATTCATGACCAACTCTGACCGGAGATGATGGACATTTTTTTTGACAGCTGAAGTGGCCCAGCTATGTGGCAATAGCTTAGAGAGAGCTCACAACTTACCTGGCTCACCATAATGCGATTTTTGATCAGTCAGAGGATAAAATGGCCACAAATCTGAGTTTGAAACCTAGAAACAGCACTGCTGGCTGTGGGATGTTGAGCAGATTCTGAAAGCACTCTGATCCCGGTTTCTTCATCTGATCTACCTCAACTTTGTAAAGAACTTGGCATGGGTGTGGCATATTGGAGGTGCTCCAAATGGCAGTTCTCTGCCACTGCCTGTGGGCCAAGGTGAGATCTAATTCTGCTGCTCTCCAAGTGATACAAGATCTTTGAGTAGTCATGACTATAGACATGACTGAGGCCATCACAGAAGGAGATAGAAGGAAGTCCTCTGTTTCTCAGGACCTAAGAGATCCTTCAGTATCCCCCTGGTGATACTTGTCTCTGTGTGCTCTATGGGCCAGAAGATGCTTATAAAAATAAAGGAAAAGGAGAGAAAATGAGTGAAAATATCAGTGAGGGTGATAAAACATGAGAGACACCTAACTCTGGGAAACAAACAAAGGGTAGTGGAAAGGGAGGTGGGCGGGGGGGGGGGTTGGGGTGACTGGGTGATGGGCACTGAGGGGGGCACTTGGCGGGATGAGCACTGGGTTTTATGCTATATGTTGGCAAATTGAACTCCAATTAAAATAAAAAATAAAAAAAAAATAAACCTCCTAAGATCTATTCTTAGATCCCAGCCTTAGGGTCAAGAAAAGCCTCTTGGTAACTCCCTCTGATGGACTGATGCCAACCATAACTCTCTGTATTGGAGACCTCAATCAGCTAGGATGAGCTGCCTGCTTCCACTGGGATAGAGCATCAGTGTCATGTTTGGGCAGCCCCAAGAAGGAAGAGCATGACAATCCTGTGTCTACTGAACAGTAAAAACTACATGTGTAGCCATAGATGTGGTCAGTAGCTTCTGACCAAAGGAAAAACCAGCCCAGAGCAGCAAGCAGCCTCCCAGGACAGTCTGATATTCATGAGCATCGAGCTTCAGATCAAGTCAAAGACCACTTAGCAGCTGATTTATCCAAACCCTTCTCTCATGTGACTCTTACTGACACCCACTTGTCAAGCTCCAATTCACTTTGGGGACACTTTAGATCCCTCAACAAACATACACGTATCTCCATTTCCGTCCAGAGGCAGGAAAAAAAAGCCTTTTGGGGTTCTTTGTCATAGAGAAAATTGTGGAAGGGTAACAGAGGCTGTACGGTAAGGTGCCCACTCAGCAGGATGGCACTGGCTGCCTCTGAAAATCTCTGTATGCTCAGAGGACTGCCAACCCTTTAGGACAGGCCATAGGAAGGCAGAAACAAGGTGATGCCCTGCTGAACTTCTTCTAATCCTAGATTCTCAAACCCCCTTAAGCCTTTTCTTCCTTATCTGAAACAGGAACAACGCCCAAGTCATGGGTAACTATGAGGATCAAATTGGTCCACGTGCTCCAAAATTCTGTCAACTCAAGAACAAAACAAACAGAACAGACCCATAAGCATGAAGCATTAAGTTATAATAATAATTATTCACCTACTCTTCAATCAGGATCCATTCAATGGTCCCCACTTATTTCAGTTTGGGCAGTTCTGGACCTAGGATAGGCATTGGAACAGCACTTACCATGTGACTTAAGGATGGATTCTAGAACAACTCTGGGTCAAATTATTTACCTTCCACCTACCTCCTCATGACCCAGGCAGTAGAAAAGTGGTGGCAGAAGCCATACCATACCATGAGGTCAGGGTGAGGAGGCTGACCTGATGTTACCCAGACTGGAAGAGCTCGGGGGTCCCTGGAAAGGGGTTAGATGTGTCATGACTTACGGACTTACATGGGTCCGTCTACCTCTGCCTTTAATGGATTTGAGTGATATGGCTTTTATGATGACTGCTACTTAGTCTCTCTTTCATCTCTTATAAAATGTGTCACTTAGGGGTGCCTGGGTGGCTCTTGATTTCAGCTCAGGTCATGATCTCAGGGTCGTGAGATTGAACCTCACTTCGAGCTCACCTGGAGCCTACTTAAGATTCTCTTTCTCTCTCCCTCTCCCTCTCCCCATGCCCTCCCCCCAAAAACGTCACTTCCATTCATGTTTTTAAACTGTTCTTGCAGAGGTACAGGCCCAGGTGTTTATTTTGAAGGATCCCATCTTTTAAAAGAATTATCTGTTGGTTAAAAATAGTTTTCATTCACACGTAGATCTGTCAAAGCAGTGTAATAGCACCATGTCCTTCAGAGCTCCACAGCCCACAGCTTAGGACTCACGGGTCACCTTGTCATTTGTTTTGTCATACTCCATGCCCCCAAGAAGCATCCTTCCCTCATTGATTGTAAACCTTCCAACATCCAAATTCCAGGATGACCCAAAAGAAAACATAAATTGGAAGATGCCAATGGGGCTGGGACTCCAAAATCAGGGAAGGTTAAGAATAAAGGGGCAGCCAGAGGGGGAACAAATGGCAGGAGAAAGATAGTCTTGGAGGAGCAAGTGAGTGAGGATAACAACAAATATTTCTGATGCTGGCAATGCCTGGCCCCTTGCAGGAGCCCTGGTCCCTCGGCGCCTCTGCAGCCTAGGAAGGTGCAGATGGCAAGACAAGCAGATGGGCAGGTTCGGGAATAGCAGGGTAAGGATAGGGAGGGGCAGGAATCAAAGCAAACCGCTATAAGTGGCAGGTTTGTTCGCACATTCTTAGAGAGAGAGAGCAGACAGCCAAGCCCAGCATGACATGACAGCCTGGCAGGATTATTAGTCCCAGAAGCTGGGACACTAAAATATTTCAGCCAGTTTTCTGCCTTAAACTCTCCAAGGGAAACAATGCTAACAAAGGCTGCCCGTGTTCCGTGCTCAACGTGATCCAGAAATTACCATCCCCTTTTCTTTGGGTAAGACAGACTGTCACAACCTTTGTCTCCAAGGCGCTGGGGCTGTGGTCACCAGCTGGAGGCTTCCACACTTCCACGCCTGTTTTCTCACTGCACACGCATGCATGCAAACACGTGATCATACACATACATACAAACATGCACACGCGAACACACACATGCTCACGGCAACAACGCAGCCATCTGGACAGCCATGCTCTCCTACAACACCTTTTTTTCTCCTGAGTTCTGACAGCTTAAACCCAAGAATCATCTGCCATCAAAGATGCTAGTATTGAAAGAGGCAGAAGGAGCCGGAGGCTGGGGAGGTGAGGAGCAGACAAGGACAGAGTAGGGAAGAGAAGGTTAAGAAGGGGGAGCTACACGGAGGGAGAGCGAGAGTGCTTGCTCCAGCTATTCCACTAACAAGCTGTCCTGCTACAATCTGTTGATTGAGAAAAATCCATAATTCCAAATAAGATCACAGTCCATTGCCCACGACCCCCACTGCCTATAGACTTTCCCTCTGCAGTCTTGCGCCATCACCCCAGGGGAGAGACTGCTCATTTCTCCCTAACTCCCTCGGTATTTACCGCATGCGCGCGGTACCCACACTTCGAATGCACCACGCTGCAGATTCGGATTTTGTGTCTGTAGCCTGCAAATTCCACAGTTAATGAGTTTTGTGGGAGAAACAGTGGTGTCCACGTATCGCTGTATCCCTCACAGTGCCTAGCCCACAGCGTGGCACACATCAGATGCTAACTAACTCTCTCTTAATGATGAGTGAGTAAATAAATAAGTGAATGAGTGCATGAACGGACTAGTTAAATGGATATAAAAAGAAATGGATTGTTGCAAGAGGTGTAAAAGGTAATAAAGAGAAAAGGTCAGAAGACTAAGAGACACAGAAATAAAGAGAAGAGAAGCAAATGTGTTCTGAGCTGTGCATGCCACAGGGATGTACGGGCTATCAGGAGTGATCTATTGCCCACGATCTGAGGTCTCTATAACAGTGTAGCATCCATCTAAGCAAGCGGTACAGGAGAACGCACCCTTGAATTACGTGGCTTAATTGAAAAATAATCTATGAAGGCAATACTCCAGCACGTGGTTTCTGGGAAGTTTCTCTCACTGGGTTTTCTGATAAAGCAGCACTGGTGTTCTGAAGATCGTGCAGGGCTTCCACGCATCCCCCTACCCATCCGCCCATCTGTCTGTCCATCTCCCACCCGTCCGTCTGTCTGTTTTTCCATCTATCTTTCCAAAGGCATCAGTTAAGCCCCAGCTGGATAGAGAGTACTAGGTTCTACTCTGACTTGGATATATGCCTCTTTGCTTTTGTGCCCTGCTTGAGAACATCCCTCAGAATCCGGCTCGCTCTCAGAGGTGGAACACTCCACCTGTTTCCACCGTGGCCACAAATGCCCATCACCTGACCCCTTCACTCCTGGAAGGGGGCCCAGGAGCAGAATGGGTGGGGCTACAGCTCTGCTTCTTCACAGAGACGGCCAAGGAGCCAGCCCCGCAGACAGAAGGAGGAGCACAGATGCCATCAGACTCACCGGCTTGGTTCGTGGTGATGTTGACGGAGACATGCTGTGGGGGGAAGGGGCTCTTGCCGGAGACTCCATTGACGGCCTGGATGTCGAAGGTGTAAGGGGTGTGAGCCCACAGGCTGCTGATGGAGACACGGCACTCGGTCAGGCCCAACTGCCTGGGCACAAACTCCACATTGTCATCACAGCGGGAGCAGCTCCGACGGTCTGCCCGGCACTTTCTGCAGATGATGTTGTAGGTCACATCATCCCGCCCGCCTGTCTCCCTTGGTGGGTGCCACTCCAGAATGATGGATGTCTCATTGACGATGGAAATGACGTTTCGGGGGCCTGATGGGACACCTGTAGGGAGACAAAGAAGGGCCCAGTGAGGATGGGCCAGGGCTTCCTCTTCCAGCCTCTCTCCATCTGCCGGTATGTTCCCACCCTTGTCACTTGCACACATCACCTCCTGTTCCTCCATCCCAAATCTCCATGTTCCAGTCCATTCTGAGAAAATGTGGTGGACAGAGATGACAACCCGCCCCAAACTCCTCTCTCAGGCGTCCCCATTGGGACAACTTCTTTTTTTTTAAGATTATATTTATTTATTCATGAGAGACACACACAGAGAGACAGACACAACAGGCAGAGGGAGAAGCAGGTTCCCTGTGGGAAGCCTGATGCGGGACCCGATCCCAGGACGCTGGGATCACACCCTGAGCAGATGCTTTGGGCAGATGCTCAACCACTGAGCCACCCAAGAGACCCCTGGGACGACTTCTTTTAGTCATGTGTGCAAAGGTGAGAAGGGTGACTTGGCTTCAAGTCCTTTTGTTCTTAGGACTATGAGAGTATAATATGTATATGTATTAGACAATTATTGGATTCCTGTCTTTTTAATTAGTATAGAACTCAGGGAGTTGGGGGACATGAGTGGCCCAGCAAAAGCCCCAACACATCCTGGCATCCTGGACAAAACATCACACAATTTGGGGTCTGTGTAGTGTGTCCGTGCTGGCAGTGTTTCTCTGCAGGACAGACCGCCACATCCCCTGGATAGATGAACAGTTCACAGTGCCCAAGCATGAAGACAAGAAGCAAAGTTAGGTGGGAGGTCCATAGAGCCACCATTTTTGATCCCATGCTATAAAAAGAGCAGAGAGGTTTGTTCCAGACATTCTGCTAGCTGCTTGACATGCATTTACATGGGAAGATACAATGATTAATTCAACTTTATAGACAGGGAAACTAAAGCTGAGAATGGAGACTGGCTGTAGATCACGCGGTCTATAAGAACTGAAGCCAGTATGGAGACCCACGTCTGCCTGATTCCAAAGCTCACGCTCTCAACCATAGCCCTGTGCTGCCTGTTAGTAAAGCAGGTTATCTTTCCCTACGAAGGAGAAAGCCATCCCCCACTCTGGCCTTACACTGGTATGGTGCTCCAAAGGTGGAGGGTAAGATCTATTCATGGCAAACAGGAGATCTGAACAGACTCTCTGTCCTGCAAACCAGCCAGGCTCACTGGGAGTCAAGGAGGGCAGCTGCCCCTTGCCTCTGGACAGCTCTGTCTACGGTTGCTCTTCAGCCTGTGGCAGAGGTTGAAATGCCTTGTTAAATACTAGATTCTAGAAAGCCTGGTCCTTTGTAGAAAGGCAACATGTTTCTGAATTACCAGCTACAGTGCTGGACATTTGATGAAATTGGAGAATCTCCTGCCCGAGAACAGAACAGACCATGGCCGCAGGCTCCCAAGCTGAGCGCTGCATATCCTCAATGTCTAACGATGAAAATGAATCCTACCCAGAAGCCCCCCTTCCGAATGGGGGGTCTGCTGGAGCAGCCGTTCTGGATAGTAATGCATTCAGAATTCACGCACGTGACTGTCGCCAGCTGAACGAAGACATGTGTAAAGTGCTTCATGCTGAAGACAGGAATCAAATGCCAACAAACAAAATGAGGGAATAACAACAAAGTCGGGGGGCACCAGGGAAGGATTCTGTGTTGAATCAGTCAACAGCAAGCAGCTAGAGCAGAAAGCAAATATTAAATCGGGTTCTATTAAAATGTGAAAGAAAATCAGTACTGTAGTATATAAAGCCCATTAGGCCTGAGCTAAAGCACAAC
Organism: Canis lupus familiaris; assembly: GCF_011100685.1. Lineage (NCBI taxonomy): Eukaryota > Metazoa > Chordata > Mammalia > Carnivora > Canidae > Canis > Canis lupus. The sequence goes on along the minus strand of NC_049244.1, from coordinate 32,318,558 downwards.
TTTCATACATGCTTGTGACAGGGCAGGATCCATGAAGCATTTTTACTGAAGTCTTGCAAATAGCATTCAAGAATCCCCCACCCAGACCCTGCCCAGGGATAAACATCCATCTCTTCTTGAATCAGCGCACTGGGAGGGTGGTCGGCATGGCCGGTGGTGGGCTCTTCCGGGCCAGGGCAGCTTCACCTCACGCGGCACTATTCGTTAATGTGCATATTGGCCAGTGCCTGTGTTGGAAGCGTCTGTTTGCTCAGACGGATGAGATTCGGACCACAGGCCCCCAGTGGTCAGCGCCACCTGCTCCCTGCCTCAGAAGACAGCCTCGACTCTCCACAGGCCACCGTTTCTCATACTCCTAATAAATACATTGCTCCAGTGCTTGCTTTCCGCTGGGTGTGGAGTGAATTCTTTAACAGTGCTGTCTTCTTGCATTCTTGGGACATCGTGAGGCTCTCACTGGAACAGCCTTGGGTGACGGAGCAGGGATAGGTACTGCCCAGTAGGGTGGCCACCCATCCTTCCTACCCTTTGGAGGCCTCCCCATTTCAAGTATCTCCTGTCCCCCATGACTTTCAACTTCAGCCTCTCCCCTGACTCCACTGCTCTGCTTAACCTCCATTTCTTTTTGCCATTTTATTTATTTATTATTTTTAAAGATTTATTTATTTATTTATTTATTTATTTATTTATTTATTTATTTATGAGAGACACAGAGAGAGAGAGAGAGAGAGAGAGAGAGAGAGAGGCAGAGACACAGGCAGAGGGAGAAGCAGGCTCCATGCCGGGAGCCTGAAGTGGGACTCGATCCCAAGTCTCCAGGATCAGGCCCTGGGCTGAAGGCAGCACTAAACTGCTGAGCCACCCAGCCTGCCCCCATTTTTGCCATTTTAAAACCAAAACGCTGTCATTGGCATCTTTCTGCATTGACATTCTCTCTTCTTTGCTCTCTGGCTGAGCTTTCCAAAGTGGAGGCTCTCTTCTCTCCCTGCTCAGCCACGTGCAGCCTGGTTACTTCCCCACTCCTCCCACCACGTCCACTTTTCCTGTGGCCTCCTACCTGATTAATGCAGGGAACACCTATTCAGCCCTTCCCTTCCTTGACACCGTGAGTCATCACCAACCAGACCCTGACAGTCACATCTTCTGTGTCCCCCGCAGATGGATTGTCACCACAGTGATGCCCCACCTCTTTTTCCTCAGAACGTTCCTTTCCTCAATACCTCCACCACCTCAGAACTACAGGCCCTGTGGACCTTTCTGCGCTATAGCAGCAGCCTTTTCATAAATCCTCCCACATCGTTTTGCATCCCTCCTATCCATTCTCTCCTGCCAGAGCATGAGTTCTGAAATGTTCATGAGATCATAGTGTTCTCCTGCTCAAACCCCAAAGGCCCAAAATCTACCCTCCTATCCACATCCTTCAAGTCCCCATGCAGTTGTGTCTTTCACGATCTCACCCCTGGCCACTTGACCATTGCCCTTACATCGTGGCCAATAGGAAGATTCCTGTGATTTCCTGTGCACACTAAACTCTCTTCATGCCCCTGAGCCTCTGCACAGTGTTCTCTGCCGTCTGGAATTCTTTTCCTCTTTATATTCTTGGTGAACTCCTGGACACCCTTTAAGATCTAGCACTCATTCCACCAGGAGGCTTGACTGATGCCTCCAGTCATATACCCTCCACCCCTGGTATTCCATAAGCTCATTTCTAGATGCTAACACAGATTCCACCATTGCCTGGTGATGACCTCTTCCTCTGTGTTGTCCTCACCACACAGTGGCCTCCTGGTGGGCAGGAGCTTGTGGCTGGCTTGTCTCCAAGGTTCCCAGGCCCCTGCTCTTTGCCAAGGGGAAGCAAAACCCTTGTACCTGATTTTGACCTCTGCTCAGGATACATGGTTTAAGATTATATGTGTGCACCCCACTCCAATGTGAGATGCCCTGCTGTGGGGAAGAGGGAGGGTACAGACATGGCCGCAGTGAGGACTCACTGCTTGTGACCCTGAGTGGTAGAGGCTTTAGTGACATAAAGGTGGCAAGGGAGGAGCTGGTTTGAAGACGCCTTCCCTGTCCCTAATCCAGTGGTGTCCATGGCATCTGGGAAGACTTCATTTGATGCTGCCCCAAGTCTGCTTCCCACTCAGGAAGAAAAGTGGTGCATCTCCAGGAAGGTTTTTTCATGTTTATTTAGAAATAGCCTTCATATAAAGCAACTACTGCCCCCTTCGCATTCATGGCTACATTCCAGAGAAATGTATCTGTGAGGCATGAATGGGGGCCTCTAGGGCCCATGGTTATTGAGTCCCTGGTTGCATATATCTGAATCCTTTAATCCTTTCCTTTCAAGGAGAGTTGGGAGAACCCAATATGCCTTGCTACGTATCCTCCACAGTAACGGTGTGTCTTGGTATCTTGGAGTCCAGCACAGTGCCTGGGATCGCAGAGCACACCTGTGGAGGTGGCCCAAGCATGAGCCACAAGCGATGACTGGGATCCTGTTCCCTACTCATCATCTGCTCATTCATTCCTTTAACAAATACTCTGTGCTATTCTAGGCACTCAGGGGTTAGGAGAAATGCCAGACAGATCAGCTTCAGCTCCCATAGATCTTACACTGTGGTAAGAGAAAACAGATAGGAAAGAAGGAAAACATCGAGAAAATTAGATGACTCAAGTAAGAATAAGTGCTGAGAGATAAAACAGTCACCAGGTTAAGATTGCCTCCCAACAATGCTTAGCTCCTGCTCCTTTTCCTGGGAGGTCTGCCCCGGGCAGGACAAGGCAGGGCCCAATGTCTGGGTGGCTAAACACCAATGGTCCCTGGTCTCTGCTCCACTGGCCTAATGATGAGGGCATGTCCCTGCCAGCAGGCTGCTCTGCCTCTCCTGTACTTGGAGAGCCTGACCAGAGCAGGTTTAGCCTCTGAATAAACCTCCCAAGGGAAAGGTGCTGAACCACCTCTGCTCATTCAAGCTGCCCTCCCTGGGTTTGAGGCCCTAGCCCTGCAGGGAGTATCTTTCCAGAACCAGAGTTCCCAGCAATATCCCCAGGAAGCAGGCCAATTGAGACAACCACACAAAAACGCTAAAAGGGGGAGTGAAGAGGGAAGTCAGAGGGAGAAGAAAATCTGTCATCTCCGTCAGCAAAAGCCCTCAGTGCGTGCAGTGGCAGGGCTCAGAGCCACAGGCTCCTTGTGTAAGCTCACTGCTCTTGCGTCCACGTCCTCGTTTTTCTTAATTACATACAGACAGGCTTTTTGAAGCTTCTCTGATCTGTTGCCACGGTTACTACTGATGAAAGCTTCCTGTGAAAAGGCTAAAGAGACTCAGTCCTTTTAAAAGATGGGAAAACCACTGAGCTGATTTAAGTGGGAAGGGCATGGTAGGTCCTGGGTTATGGGGATGGGGCTCTGTGTCTTCCAGAATGTGGCCAAGGGGTTGGCTCAGCCTGCATAGTATGGTTGGTATTGGGAACTCAAAGAGTTAAACAGAAAAGATCCTTCTAGAGACATAGGATTGGCCCAAGTGTTGCCATATTGAGATAGAATCTCCTGCTTCTTAATGTGATTTAGGCCAGATGATTTTTTTTTCTTAGAAAAATGGAGAGCCAGGGTGGGTGGGAGAGAGTGGGTGAGTGTATCTGTAGGCATTAAGCTGGAAATAAGAGCACTCCTGAGTAATCAGAGGGAAAATCTGCTGAAGATAGGTAAGCCCTAAAAGCCAATTCCTTTATCAGGAATCTTAATAAGGCCAACTTCCTGGTCTCAGAATTTAGCTGTGAACTTCAGTCTGGTCCAAGATGCCAACCAGGCAGGGTCCAGCTAACTATACTGCTGCAGCCAGGTTCTACATCCCTGCATCCCTCCCCAAGGGGAGCTGGTGAGGGTGGCAACCATGATGAGGTAAAACTTTCCAGGGAGACCCCAAGTGCAGGCTGAGATTATGCTGCTCTGCATCAGGCCAACGATGGGCTCCTCCACATTGTGTGTACAACCCCCTGAAGAATCTGATGAAAGCAATGAAGATTTTCCCCAGAAAAATGGACAAATTCTTGAATACACACATCATTTTTCAGAGGTTCCCAGGGACTTATAGTTCCTTGTATCTAACCAGTGAACCCACTAGATGTTCACAGCAACCAAGTTCAAAAATATTCTCTTGTGGGTGCACCTTGAGAAGACGAATTGCTAGGCCTTAATATTCTCATCTGAAAAAGTTGTAGTTTTGAGGATTTAATGAGAAAATACACCCAAAGAGTTTAGCTGTGTGGCTGGTACACAGAGGAACTCCGTAAATATCAGCTGCTATTATTAGTAGTATTGTCATTATTAGATGATTTGGAACCCCAAACCATTCATCCAATAAAGACTGACCTTGTGCAGCCCCTCATTCCTTGGGCAGAGACCCCATGCCCAGAACTGTGCTGGACACTGAAAGCCATGAAGATACTTAGGTTTCAGCCCATGATGTTGGTGAACCCAGATGCTTTCTAGTGAGGTGAGCCCCCCACCCACTCATGGAGTAGTGGGAACTGTGGACACATACAGGTAAGGATCAAAGTAAGTAATACAGACACAAAGAGTTACAGATGTCTGGGGAAAGGTAAGATCAATGTAGAACAAAATATTCGGAGATGGCATCTGGGGGCCTTGTCACCAGGTTGGAGCTATATGAGAGGAGAACATTTTGGAGGCTCTGTGCTCCAGTCTATACAATTTAGGTCCCCTAACCCCAGCAAGCACATCCAGGAAGGAAGAGAAGCCTAATCTTGGGCATGAGGCTATAATGCCAGAATGGATCCAGCTCTTTTTAACTCCTTTGTGCACCTATATATCTGCCCCCTGACCTCCCAAGGGTGGTTTGGCCTTGACATGTTACCTGGGCTTGTTTGTTCTCCCTCACCCTGTGGGCAGGGAAGCCCCTCTTTTACTCCCACAGCAAACTATATCTTCTACTCAATCTTCCTTTATGAGAAAGGGTTGGAATAGGAACAGGGAATGAGCCAAGGACAGTTGATACTCAAGACTCTTAAATATAGTAAGACAAAATAATGCAGAGATAATGTTCTTGTGGTTCAGAAGAGTCAAGATGGTAGTTTGGAAAACTGACTGCATATTTTAATGTGGGTTAAGGGTTAAGAAGGGATAGAGAGGGAGATCAGAAAATGACATCAGGGGTAGGGATGGTGCAAAAAGCATGGTGTGGGGGCCCAGGAAGACATGGGTGGGGTGGTCCAGGATTAATTATAAAAAATGACAGTACTGTTGGGACATCTCTTTATTTACTGCTCACTCTGAGCCGTTACTTAAGGAGCCATGTCTGAATAATTGGGAGGCTTCCTGGAGAAAGGGGAAAGTCCTTTGAGATTTTATGGAGAGATAGATAGGAGTTAAGAAACACAGACAGACATGGAAATGGGGCTGTAGATATATGATGAGGTCTTCTATGGAGGCAAAATAGGTAGAAAACCAGGTCAGGCTGATTGTTATACCTTTGCTCTCAACACAGGATACGGGGCTGAAATCAGGACATAAGCCAAAAGAGGGAAATTTTGCAACTATCAGAAAGATGGTAAAGTTATCGAATAAATATGAAGTCAGTTTCATGTTCAGTTGTGGTTCCTTCTTTGGTAACTGGTTATTCGAAAACGATGCCAAACAAAAAAAACCCCTATTCTTTTAGGTGCCATGTGTAGCCATGACACTTCCCAGCTTAAGTTCAGCTCTATCTCTCTCCCTGTCTCTCCCCTCCCAAGACACCATCCTTCCTGCAGTTGGTGTAGAATTCCTGGGAGAGAGTGGACAAGAGTGACCACTGTCCTAGAGGAAAGCGTTGTGATGTGGTGTGCGTGCTGGTTCAGAACCTTGGAGAGGGGCATGTGCCTGCTCGCGGCCTGACCCCCTCAGAGAGGTGCCATGGGTGACAGTGGGGCAGTTCCTAAAATTCTATGTCAGGCACCAATAACACCATAATAGGAGGAGTCAGTAGCAGCAGGAGTTGTCAGGTTTTCTCACTGGGGGATATGGGGTGGCTGTCTGAGGCCATATCAGAAAACCACAAATAATTTATCAGAGACCTGGTGCAAAGTAGGGGCATCGAAATGGACTAGTGAGGAATCCTTCACTCAATAGTAGAAGCTTAGAGAGGCTTGGGATCCCTACAAAAAGAATGAGAACGGTCTACAATCTGTGAGTGATGAGCACCAGACATTTGGAATACTGTTAGCTTAAAATGTGAAGATGATAGTGTGTAAAGTTCTGAGTGCCCCTTCCAAAGAGGCAGCAGGGCTAGAAAGCTGAGTGGTACCTGTCCCATTGCAAGCTGGCACCCTGACTACTCCCCTCAAAATGCAGGCTGTCCTTCTGAGGCAAGGAGAAGAGGTAGCTGAAAGCTGGGGAAGTCATGTTGCTTTACATTTCCTAACATCCCTGGATCCCAATGTTCCCAGAGATAATTTTATGCCACCTTTGGAAGTGGTTAAACCTAGGCTTCTTGTGGACAGACACCTGTGCCATCTGCATGGAAGTCGGAAGGACAAGGCACTGATTTGGTGGAACTCACTTGCTTCATGCCACTAAGTGGCCTGATGATTAAGGCCGGCTATTTTCCTAAAGTAGATTTCTACAGGGATCATCTGAGTGAGCAGAGCTTTAGTTCCCATTCAGTGGTGTTCTGTATGGAATTCCAAGTTTTGTTTTAATAACAAATCCTAGATGCAAAATATGCTCTTTGGTATTTTGACATGTTATTTAATAAAATCTCATCTTCTCAACATTCGATGAGGTAGAAATATTATCCCCACTTTAAACATGAGGACCCTGTAGCTCAGAGACATTAAGGAGCTTGCCTGGGTCACGAGGCTGGTTAGTGGTGGAATCAAAACTTGAATACAGGCCTGGCCAGTCCCAAAGCTCATCCTTAGCAACTCTTCCACCCAGGTGCAGGAGTGATGCCAATGCAGCCAAGTGCTGGATGTAGGGGTGTGGGGAGGGGGTGCTCAGGGTGGCAGGAAGCTCTTATTCCTGAACTGTTTCAGTGGCTTCCCTATAGAGACAGAGCAACAGTGGCTCCAGCGCTCAGCTGAGCAAGTCTGCACGTGTTGCTCATTAGGGTCTTGGAAACACTGGGCCTGTACTCAGGCAGTTCTCCTAATCATAACAGTTAGTAATAAGAAGAAATGATTAGTCAAAACAAGGAGGGACCCTGCTGGGAGGGATTTCAGGAGAATTGGAGAACCTAGTGTTATACATTTCACCAAACACCAATGTTGGTAGAAAGTACTTCTTGTTTCTCCTGCTTCAATAGAGCTAATTGTCTGGGAGAGAGGGGGTGGATTTCACTTTCTGGGAAAAAAGACAGCCTCTCTACCTGGTCTGAGCTGGAGCCCAAGTGTCTAGTTTCTATAAGGCCGCAGAGTATGGCTGAGATGCCTGTACCTGGGGAGGCAGCTTATTTTAGTAGGAATGTCTCACACAACTGCCTACATGTAGGAGGTACACATGGCTGAACTTCTATTTGTGGTCAAAGGTGAGGCCAGGGAGAGGGAAGCTTTGAAATGACTCTCTTCTACATGTTCCTTGGGAACACTCTGAGTCAAGGAAAGCTATAGGTTACGTCATCCTAAAGGTTTGGCCTTCACGATCTCTTTCCTTGCCCTAAAACGAGGCTCAGAAGCCTTGTGGAGTCCTGAAAGATGTAGTGGACTCACAAAGAGAAGATCAGGGCTGAGTGCCAGCTTTGCCATAGTGTGACCTTAGGCAGGTCCCTTACACTCTCTGGGCCTAATCTTTCATTGATGTGTGACTGATCAATCTAGACACGTTTATTGATACACCACTGGGTGCTGTGTCTTGTGTATAAGATTGTGCTATTCATAAATTCACTGACATCTGCCCTAAGGAGTTCAAAACTCTGCAGGGGAGATGGGCACCTGTAAAACAGCCAACTAACCACTGACTGACAAGGCTGGTGAAGATACGTGCCCTGGACTCATGGATTATTCATTCGATTTTCCCTGGGAATACACAGAAGAATCTTCCAGGCGTTGTCCCTTTCAGTTCTAAAAGAAACTTGTGCCGCCTCTCTCCAGGGATACGGGAAAGATCCAGTTTCCAAAAACAACAACTCAAGGTCAGGGCAACAAAAAGAGAAACTGAGAAAGTAGATAATCCTCCCAGAAAGTTATGGGTCATCCAAAATCAAGTCCTCATTCTGACACTTCATAGACACACTTATTCTTAGAAGAGAAAGAAACCTTGCATATCACAGTGTGCCCCTGGTGGTGAATGCCCTCTGCAGTCCCTACGTGGTTGGCCAGCCTCCATTTGATTCCTCCATTGATGGGAAGCTCACTATTCCCACCACAAGGGAGTCATCTCTTAAGGATAAGCATAACCTATTTAAAAATATAATGAAGGAAAGTACCTACTCACAATAGCCACAAAACCCATAAAGTACATACGATTAAGTCTCACAAGGCCTATATAATAATACTTGCATGAAGACAACTATAAAACTTTACTCAAGGGCACAAAAGTAGACTTGAATACCATGCTCCTGGATGGAGAGGCATATCATAAATATGACAGACCTTCCCAAAGTGATCCATATATTCAATGCAATCCCAATCTCAATTTAATAGGATTGCTTAATGAAATGAGCCAAGCTGATTTCAAAGTTCATCTTGAAGAAAAAAATGTTTGAGAATGGGCAAGACATTTTTGACAAATGAGTAATACGTAGGGGTTTGATTTACAAGTTACTCAAATGTTTATAAAGCGACCATCTTTAGAACAGATTAGAAATGATGCCCGAACAGAACATTCTTTGATGGAAAAAAATAAAGATAAGCATATACAGGCATTTAGTAGATAATAAAAGAGGCATCTCACTAACATGTGGACAATTCAGGTGGAGTCGATGGGATGTTATTTTTAATAAGGTGTAAGAACACCAGTATCACATGCTACACAAAAATAAATTCCAGATGGAGGAAAGAGCTAAACCTAAACACTATATAACGAATTGAAAGAAAATATAAGAGATTGTTTTTATACCTTAGAGTGGAAGGACATAAACAAAACTCAGGCAAAAGTCATTACACAAATTTCCAAAACCAGAAAGAAAAAGATGGTCAGGTTTGAATTGAAAAATTAAAAACATCAATATGACCAACAAAACAAAACCAAACAAAATGCTATGCCCATATATAGAGTTAAAAATCAGTGGAGGGCTGGGGGGACAGATGTCACATATAATTAATGGGCATCTAGAAATCAATGTTTTTAAATAGAAAAAAGGGCAAGGGTTATAAACAGTTAATTCCCAGAAGACAAGATAAATTGGTCAAGAAACATATGAAAAATACAGACTAATTTATAATTAGGGAAATACTAGTCAAAATTACTAGATCAGTCAAATCAGCAAAAAGTAAAAGCTGGCCCATGTATGGAGAAGTAAGATGTACACTCCTGCCAGGGTATAAACGGGTTATACCCATGAGTCCTTTGGGAGAGCACTGGGGTAATACTGATTGGCTTTCTGCGTGCATGTGCCCCCCAGCCCAGCAATTCTTTTTCTAGGTGAATTTCCTCCACAAATACCAGCGTATGTGCGCCCCCTGCCCCACCCTACTGAGGTCTGTGTGAGCATTTTTGCAGTAGGACTGTGTATAGTAGGGAAACGATGGAGTCAGCCCGAACGCTCACCCAGGGGTCCACAGCAGAGGACACTGGTGCCTCCCCTGCCCAATTCTTTCTGCCCCAGCCTCGCAGAAGACAGGCTTCACAGACACCATCATATAGATCACACGACGAGTCTGAGACGATGAAGTGTGATCCCTCACTGCCTCAAGTGGGGTGTCATTAGTTTGGTGACATGCCACCTCAGAAGCAGAGGTCCTCCTTCCTGAAGGAAGCAGCCTCACACTGAAGGGAAAGAGTCCTGAACCCAGCCAGTGAGGCCTACTCACTCACCTACGCGCAAGCCCTTCTGGAGCTCGGTTCTGTCACCTATAAATGGGGAATGACAGTGGTACCTGGCTTATATTCTGTGAGGTTGATTGAGGAGATCCACATCAGGGACTCAGCACAATGCCTCACATGTGGTGAGACTTCATTCAGCGCCAGCTATTATCTTGTCTTGTCAGGCACCTACCTTCCCAATCTAATCTGTTGTAGCCGGCATGGCAGTGGAGTGCCATGGCACACAGCACGTGAGGTCTGCTCAGAAGAGGCCTTGGCCCTAAGGCCTGAGCAGGGGCTGCAGGTATGGGCACAGCTACCCTCATTAGAGCTCTGCACAGAGCCTGGGCGCGAAGACTGCCCTTCACTCACAAGAAAAACAAATTCTCACCTCACACACAGTCCCCCTTTGCTGGCCAGTAGACAGCGTGCTCTTTACAGGAACCGAGTAGCCCTCCATCTGTGCTCACTGAGCACTGTCAGGGCTTGGCAGTGACCATAGCTTCCCATTGCCCACAGCCCACCTGCCCCCCGCCAAACCACCCACCTTCTGCATACGTCTGGTCAGCACAGCCAGCTCGTACCAAGCTTCATCTCACTACACAGATGCCATGAAGGCCTCACTCCAGACAGCACAATTGAACAGCCTTTGTCCCCATTTTCAAGGTGAACAGAGCTCAGAGGTGACCCAGAGGAGCTGCTCAAAAGGCCGCCTTGGGCATCTCCTCCAAGTCTGAGTCCACAGCCATGCAGAGGACAGCATACCACTACTACCACTGCCCTGATTTTCTCTCTATAGAATATAGTGGGAAGACAGTGGGACCCTTGTGTCCAGGCAGCCTCTGGCCCTCTGCCCTTAGCCCCTGAGATAAGCCACTCTTCCTGATGTGACTTCAGAGTCAGAGCACTGTTGATTGAGTGGATGGAGGTGGTCTCTGGCATAGGCTGGAGGGAATCCTGGCCCTTCCACAGGCTGACTTCAGATTGTAGCCTGCTCTTTCTCTGCAAAGGCATCCGTGATCATTTATCCATTGCGGAGGCCAGCCTTGAAGCCCACAGCCAACCCTATAACATAATAGTTCTCAGGTGTCTGGCTCCGACTGGGTACTTTCCAGCCAATTGTGTGGAAAGTTTCTAAAGGCACCAGGCACACAGTTACAAAATAAATCACTACAAAATGCTGACAACCCAGTCCTATGCCACACATAATTCAGAGGGCATGGGCATACCCAAACTGACAATGAGACCCATTTTTGTTCACTTCATCCACCTTGCCACACAATTCAGAAGCCCACTTGGCAGGCATCACAAGGATGTCTTCTGTATACTTCCACTAATTACTCAGGTGGCTTTTGTTCCCTGGACAATGTTAGTAATCTACCTTCACACTAAATGGAAAGTGGCTTCCTTCTAAATCTTTGGTGACAGTCAAAGACACTGGGTGTCCTGGTCTCTGTCACACACAAGTGAAGCCATGGTGATATATGTGGGTCTCTGGTTCTGGCTTCCTTGCCACATTCACATGTATTCCCAAACCAGAAAATCTGGAAGGTCACAGTTCTGGTCTGGGAAAGGACTGGCTGATACCAGGTTTCTAAGATGGCAACTGGAAGGCCATGGAATGAAAGAGAGGTGGAGCCAGGGACACCCTCTGCCCCCCACTCGCCCATTATGGAATTAAAGGTAGATTCCAAACCCAATTCTTAGACAAGGTCAATGGTCAGTATCAAGGTTGTGGGGGGTGGTCCATATGGGTCCTGGGCTGACTGATAGTAGTGACCTCAAAAAGTGGCCATAGAGACAACAGTGGCCAGAAGTCTGGGAATGAGATACATCCTAGCCCCCACTATGACACTTGAACTTGGCCTCTGACTTGGTGTCAGAATTGGATCAGGGTCTGATACTAAGTTACACAGATGGAAGAGGGGAGACTAGAGGATATCAGGAGGCCATCTGGGGAGCACCTGTGACGACTGAGGACCAAAGTGGTCTGCACAAATGATACACAGATTTGTGATCACATTATCACATCTCCATCGGGTGGAGATGGGGTGATGGTGTCACCATTCGGCCAACCTAGGATGGCTCTCCAGGAGTATTTGCTGTAAAATGCCCATTTCCCCCACACTTTTATTCTGTTCCTATTTTGGACTATGCAGTTGAGATATGACCCAGGCTCACCTCTTGTCCTTATTTATAACAACCAAATAAGGACAATCACTTATTGAGCATTTACCATATGTCTAATACTGAGGTAGTTATTTTACATACATCATCACAATGGGGACAAAACCAAACAGTATCTTCATTTCACAGAAAAGAAATGAAAGTTCATAGAGGTTAGGTAATTTACCCAAAGCCATATTGCAAGGGAAGCATGGAGTCAAGAGTTAACCCTGGTCTATCTGATTCCAACAGAAGGGCTCTTACCACTTGACTATGTTGGGCAACTACTGTATAGAAGAGGGTAAAAAAAAAAAAGATCAGGCCAGGATGTCAACGAGCTTCCTGTCCAGCAGACAGAGAACATCCTATACCTGAATAGCTCTAACAAGTACAGAATATTCAGAGATAGTGGCAGAGGACAGAGGTTGTAAAGCCACCTCTTTCTGATTGCCTTCTCCCCTGAGGCGAAGAACTGGGAGCAGGGAATACTTAAGAACCATGAGCTACAGTTACCATCAAGTTCCAACATGCATCTCAGACCAGCCCCATCTAGGACCAGAGCTTGCAAATTTGGCATCAGAGTCATTGCCTGAAGACTGCTAAGGAGCATTCATGACACAACAGGGTCCTAGAGCCACAGGGTGGACGGTTTCGTTCACATTTTCAATGAAAGAGAACAGATTAAATGACTACATTTTACCACAATCCCCTCCTCCTTCTGAAACTTCACAGTTAAAGCGGTGCTTTGTGAGCCTCACACAAAGAGTGACAAGAACCAGCGTTTGTCTCTAAGTACAAGTCAGGCCAAATGACATTGTTTCTTTTTCCAAATGTTTATGAGCCTGCAGAGAAAAAGAGTATGCCTAGGTTTCAACAATGGTAACTGAAAAAAGTACACAAACCCTGTGTACCAAAGGAGGAAATGTTAGCTAAATGATAATAATGCTGCTGCTTGGGTTTTAGCTGCTTTGCAAATAGCATCAAAGTAGGGTAAGCAACTCTAATAATAGCCATAAAATAAAATAGCTTATTTTCATTGAGTGTTTCCTGTATGCCAAACTGCATTCTAAATAGTATTATGACAGGTGCTATACCCTTGACAACACGGTGAGGCAGACACCAATACTCTACCTATTTTATGGATGAGAAAATGAAGACACAGAGAAGCCATAGCACTTGCCCCACATCACACAGCTGGCAAACAGCAAAGCGGGACTTGAACCCAGGCACACTCTTAACAATTAGGCTAATACTTCTCATTTGGAAGATAACAAAAATCGCACTCAAAATAATCCAGACTTGAAAGAGCACTATGCATAGGTCCAAAAGACACATTTCTGAAGTCACACTCATCAGTGCAGGAAAAAAAAAAAAAAGATGCAAATAGGCAGCATTTCCCAAAGGGACGAACAAAACCCCTCGATGTGTGGTGGCCAAACATCTGGTAGGAGCTAGAGCATGAGGACTGCAACCCCCGTAAACAATCAACAGTATCCCAGGCACAGGAGAAGATCCATCACATTTCCACTGAACCGTGCTCTTAGGTGAGGGTCACACGTTTCTTTCTGGCTACGACACCACATCTTGAGAGCTTTTTTGATAAATGTGGGAGATTCAGAAAAGGCCAGCTCAGACGGTGGAGTTTAGGACATCATGTGCTTTGGGGAATAGACAACATAACAGGTGTTTAGCCTAAAGTAGGTGACTCAGGAAGGATGAGGAAGTTGTCCTTAAACACTGTAGCTGCTGGCCTGCAGAACATTGGTCCTCAGTGGCCGACCAATGGGGAGGAGGAGAAGAAGACAGGCCCCAACCCAAGGGCCAGAAGGCTCCTCACTGATGGATGACGGCTGCTTGGCAATGGAACAGAGCTGTCCTGCAAAATCTATCAGCTGTCTGTCGTCACAATATTCAGGTTGTTGGAGAGAGAGGTTGACACTGAGGACAGATTTGGATGGCAGGACCTTGAAGGCGGCTCCGAATGTTAACAATCTGTGACTCCAGACACCCTCATGATGAAAAGCCACAACAGAAATGTAGCGTGTCCCTGGCTGTCAGCTTAAAACTTTGAGCTCTCTGATGCCTCCTAAGGGTTAGACCCACTCAGGTCAACAACTGTGAAAGGAAATTGTAGATGATAGAAGTGTGGAAGTGTGTTTACAAAGGCAGAGCTGACCCTTCTGGAAATGGCAGCGACAGTTATAAATAGCTTTCGTTGGTTGTCACAGTCCCTCAAATCCGCACCTAAGTGGATGAACCAGTCAAATCCAGGCATCCAGCAGGACAGCTTGTCCTACAACTCTTGTTCATCTGTGACCCTTATCAGGATTTTGCCTCAAGGAAAACACAGCCTTCCTCCCTCACAAAAACACAGATGTTGTATCTTCATGGGCAACATCACGTATCAGAGTAAAATTAAGTAGTCCTTTACTTATAGAATGGGATACACAGTGTGTCTCTTCCTGAAGCCCTGATGGCCCAGTCAGTTAAGCACCTGCCTTTGGCTCAGGTCATGATTTCTAGGTCCTGGGATTGAGCTCTACATCGGGGTCCCTGCTCAACAGGGAGTCTGCTTCTCTCTCTCTCTCTTTCTCTCTGTCCCTCCCCACTGCTCATTCTCTCTCTCTCTCTCTCAAATCTTAAAAAAAAAAAAAAAAAAAAAAAGATCATCCCTAAAGTGGGCATGTAGACAAGCAAGCAGTCCCCAATTGATGAGCTATGACTCAGGTGGCATGTCTGTGATTCGGGGGGACCTCCCTACCCTGTCGGTCTTCAGGGACAACCATAAAGGTTTCCTCCTGGCTTAGTTCCTGCTGAGTGGGGTGGAAGACCAGCCGAGTTATGAGCTCCTCACCCATTTATATTCTCTCCCTGCCCAACTCTCTGAGCTGGGGTGAGTGAGCCCCACCATTCAATTTCTTTTTGCCTCAGTTTCTCTCTCAGCCCTCCCTGAGCCCACTCTAATCAGGCCACACTCCCTGACCTCTACCCTCTTCCATCTCTCATCATTGCCTGCAGCCCCAACTAATGTGGTGCCCTGGAGGTCTCCACACTGCTCTAACCACCCAAAAGTGAGAATGACGTAAACACTGGGCCAGGACAAGTGGGGGGTTTTCTGAGAACTAGTGAGACCTTCCCTCAAAACACACAACCACTGATGCATATTCACACATGCACACTCATATTACACCCCACCCCTGCTCTTCCACATGCAGGTATTTACAGTCTCTGTCCCTCTTTCTCCAGCCTGATATACAGGGCACAAATGGGGAGGGGGAGGCCCCGTGGTTCCAGTCTGCAGACATTCACTTGATGGCCTTTCTCCCCCAGGAGCCATAAAGCAGAGGACAGAGAAACAACCTAATTCTAAAGCGATGTTCTCAAAATTTAGCATGCTTCAGAATCACCTAGAGGGCTTGTTAAAAACTAGGATTGCTGTCTCCCCCACACCTCTACTTTCTGAGTTTCTCATTCAGTGGGCCTAGGGAGGGGTTGAGAATTTTATCTCTAACTAGTTCCTGTGTGGTGTTGAGGCTGCTTGCCCAGGGACTGCATTTAAACACCACTGCTATAAAGAAAAAAACATCACAGGAGATCTTGAAGAGCGTGGTCCAGCAGGCCTCAAGGCTGGTCAGAGAAGGTTTATGAGCCTATGTCCTCACAGACTTTTCACAGTGGCCCAAAGACCATCAGGCCTGGCTGCAGAGGAACTTCCTTCTTTTTCTGCCATCCCAAGGCCCTCCCCACCCTCTGGGGCCTGGTGTCCTCCTCCAATTCACCTAGCCTGCCAGGGAAGACCAGGGTCTGGGCAGTGCCACACTGGGCAGTCCATAACCCCCGTGTCACAGGGACCACCCTGCTGCCCTGGGATGGTTGGGATGAAAGAGAAGAAGGAGTACCTTAAAGGTAAAGCAGGAGCTTAGGAGAGACAAACTGGCATGTGCCGAGAAGGCAGAGGGAAGAATGGATTCCTATCTTTCTCTGGGGTGGTTGATTCAAGAGTGAAAGCAGATCACCATTGCCATGGCCATCTGCAGCAACTTCCTAAGCAACGTGCCAAATTTTACCTCTCACCGAGTGTGAGTTCATGGCATTGGAGGCAGGCAGACCCAAGCTTTCACCTCGGGTCTGCACTGACCTCCGTCTGGTAATTCTCACAAGCTCCTGACATTGAGTTCCATCATGCCCAGTTCCCTCCTATAAGGAGCTCCTGCTCTCACAGGCTGTGCTGGGCACCAGGGCACACCGCTGGGATCCACATCCAGGAGACCCTGCTTCACCACTCAGCTTCCCGGCCGCCACCCGTGAGTCAGGAGGTGGGTCAAGGTGGTCACCAGGCAACCCCAGAGGGCTCTCGTGAGGGGACGGCAGATGGGCCCAGAGGATGAAACTACGATCTCCGAAGCCCCTTCATTACATTTCTATGATCTAAATCTGCAGAGGGAAACCCACTGGCATTTGAAGCAGAAATAAAGAAACAAAGAGAAGCACTAGCTTGTCTCTGTGATCCATCAAAGTTTCTTCCATGAGGGTGACAGAAAAAAGGGTTTTGTGGTCAGAAATGTAACCAGGAAATTATTTTTACACCAGTCCTTCTGCATAGTTTTTCACAGACCGCAATTTTATAAGGCATAATTATCTATTTTCACCTGCCTCATAAATTCCTCCTTTCCATTTTGTCCCCCAGCAAACTAGAAATTATTTAAAACCAAAGATGTGCATTTAGGTGTTTGGTCTCACTCTGCCGTGCACTGTCTCCTGCTCTCCTGCCTGCTCCTCTCTCTGCTGACCGTGTCACACTTGCTGTGCCATCAGACCCTCTTGTGAGTAGAAGCATGTCTGACCCTGAGGGCTTGAACCAGTCCCTGCTCCCTGAGGACTGAAAGCCAGTCTTGCTGGCCACCTCTCCTGCCCAGCTTCTCGGCCCCCGGGGCAGCTGGCGTCTGGGATGCTGGGTCTGTGGTCTGTACCTCCCTCCTTCTCCCACAGTGCATCTGCTCCCACAGGGGCTGTCACTTCTTTGTTTCCATCAGGCCCAGGTGACTGTGTGGTCTGGGGTCACACCACAGCTTCTTCTGTGATGCCCAGTGAACTTGGATTCTCCCTAAGAATGTCGCTTTTATTCTTAGTGCTCCAACATCCTAGCAGGCTGGAAGCTTCCCTATCTGCTGTAATCTTCACACTTTCCAGGGATGTAACCAAAGCAAGTTCTAACATCAATTGAGAGTTTACTATGAACCGGGCATTGTGCCAAAGACTCTATAAAACTATTTTGCTTCATCCCAGTAGAGGTGTGAGGATGATGGAGAAGGAAGAAGGGAGGTATGTGTCCATAGAGTGGTATCAAGAACATCATACGCTAAGGTACAGAGCCCACTGTGCCCCCCTCCTCTGACTTCACTCAGAGCTCATACCACTCCCTGTGACACTGTGTTGGGGTGTACCCAAATCCCTGCTGAGTCCATGAACCTCATCAAGGAACAATGTTGGACACCCAAGGCTACCAGGGACTCTCAGAGGTCAAGGGGATTCTAAGCTTTCCCGGGAGAATAAGAAGAAAATGAAGAAATGCCCACATAAGGCTACAAAAGCTATCATGCCCTCTAAATGTTTAGATTAATTGAGAATAAATTAACACTATAAAACTACTATGACTATATACATGCTGGTCCCAGGAGACTAACAGGATTCATAAAAAAATACTAATTTTAATGCACGATAGATATTTTAGCTTTGTAAAAGAACACATTTTAAATCATAATATTCCTGATAAAACCTTCAATATTGTCAGTGAATGAGTAGAACTGATGATATAATCACATTTAAAGATGATGGTGACAGGCCAAGTCTGAGGCCTTTCCAGACTTCAAGGTCTGGGCTCTCGGGCACTCCCAACACTGTTCCCTTTCCCTGACAGCCACCTAGACATTGCAGATGCCCACTGAAGGATAGAGCTCCCCCTTAGCTGGGTCTTCCCTGTGCCCTGCTGGGCCACAATTGTTTCCTGGTTAGATGGATGGAGAACCACACTTGCAAAGTGAACAAGCACCTGCACCCTCCCCAACCCAACTGCCCTCTCCCAGGCTGGGCTGGGCTGGGCTCATGCCTGGCTGCCTTGCTCCACCCAAGGAACTAGTCGGGGCCCCAGGCTATAGTGCTAGGCCATGCCTGGCCTCAAAAGCTCCAGATATGCTCCTTATATCTGAAAAATTATTTACTGTGGTGATGTGCGATGCCTTTTTAAAAGAACAGATGGCACCTCCAATTAGAATGCTTTAAAAGGAAACCCTAATGAGATTATAAAAGCCAACAAATTGACTTTTTCATACAGTACTTTCCTGGCACACAATAAATCAAATATATAATGAGGCTCAATAAAATAATAGGTTTATTTACACTTGTTTTGCCTACTATTGTGCTGTGGCCCAGCCTGGCCTCTGGGTTCCTCATCAAATGCTTGATCCTGCAGGCCAGGACCAGGGGCTGAAAGATGCATCCATGAGCTGACCTGGGGTCTGACCATCACAGACAACTGTGGCTTTGATTTGGCAATTTCTGGTCTGACCCTAGTGTTCTATATCTGGGGGCATAAGAGCACAAAACCATGGAAAGGGTGTGGGGACACATACAAGTCTGACATTCATCCCCTCTCTGGACAAGGTGGGGAGATTTTAGTGGGGCCACAGGGGGTGAGGAAAGTGTGCCTGCTTCCACAGCTAGCTGGACCAGAGATGGGAGAGAAAAAAAATCCCTGTGGGGTATGATTTTAATGAGGTGAACTTAGGATATGGGTAGATGGAGAAGAAGAATGAGGGTCTGCAATGTGCAGACTGAAAACTTTGGGATATTGCTATTTATTCCAGGAATTGGTCCTATTGGTTCAAGCACATAAGGTGAGATGGTTGGAAGATAAGGATTGAGAGGTGGATGGAGAGGTGCCATATAGGCGGGGAGACAGCTCACATTGGCATTCTGAGCAATTGGTCATTGGCCTATCATCTGTGTAGGTGACCTTATGCAGGGGCTAGATGGATTTACAGGGTGTGTCTGCTGAAGTGGGAAGCTGGGGACCCAGACTTCTATTTCCATGAGTTGATCTGCAGAGACAGCCTGACCAGCAAGACAGAGCTCATGGCAGAAGCAAATGGGAATGTTTTCAGAAGGGAAGCTGTGAGACCCTGGACATATGCTTTGGCACTCATGGAGACTAGTCTTTGGTATGAACATCTAGGCAGCAGTGATTCAGATTCTAAAGAAGTCCATTAAATGGACTTCACATGCTCACAGAGACCACATGGAACCTCAGGAATCAGTGGGGATGATACACCACAGGAAGACAGGGACTCCGGTCAGCAGAAAAGGAATAATTTCTGTTCATATAAAGCACCAGGGAGGGAGGTCTGGGGAAAATCAGCTTACAAGAGGAGGAGCTTTTCCTCAGTCCAAATCTATAAGCATTGATCGATCTCAGAACCTTGATCTAGAAGACACTTCCATTTCCTCTTCTTTCCCCTTACATACACTGCAAGGCAAGAATTAAGAAATTCTTCTATTCAGACCTGAATCATTTTTTCTGTCCATCAAACTGCAAGTGTGTACAAAACATTCCCTCTGTGCCCTTCTATCCTGGTGGTTGGAGGGAGCGATTTGGTTCAAAGAGGTGATGGGAAGTCTAGGGAGTCAGGCAACAGCATCTAATGCAGAAGAAAGTTGTAGCATAACTAGAGGCTGACCTGGAACACTGACTTCCAAATATGATGAGAATACTTAAAAAAAGCATGTTTGTTTCAGAACTACAACACTGAGGAGAGCCAGAGCAAGCTCTCTAAAGCACAGTGCAGACAGAGTTAGTGCTTTCTATTTCCCCATGATTTTGGGAGAGAATATTGGGACAAAATTTTCCTCTCCCTGATTCCCACCCAGGGAGTGGATTTGCCCCCCCATCCACTTCTGGCAAGATGACTGCCCTTCCCTCTACAACAGAGAATGGGAGAGCAGTGAAGTGGATGCATTAGCCCCAGACCCTAGAATTTCTGCCTCAGAGATGCATGCTGCAGCCAGGACTCTGGTCTTATCATCTGGCAAGCGGATAGGTGCTGCACCATACTGAGCACTGGAAGGGACACAGGGAGATGAACACATGGTCCCAGCACACAAAGATCTTCCTTTGGTAACTGAGAAGGGAAGATTACAAAATAATTGAGCAATTAATAAGATTAATAGACGTTGAGAAAATAGGATACAGGAATTGTATACAGGAATACAGGAATTGTGGTGAAAATAGAGAATATTGTCAGCTGTAAGGACCAAGGGAGCTTCTTGGAGGAGGTGACTAGGAACTGTTGCTTTAGCCTAGTGGATCTTGACTTTGCACTCAAGAACTCTTGAGGATGGGGTGCCTGGGTGGCTCAGTTCGTTGAGCATCTGCCTTTGGCTTAGGTCATAATCCCAGGGTCCTGGGTTCAAGCCCCAAGTTGGGCTCCCTGCTCAGTGGGGAATCTGTTTCTCCCTCTCCCTCTGCTCTTCCCCCTACTCATACTCTCTCTCTCTCTGTCAAATAAATGAAAACTTAAAAAAAAAAAAGAACTCTCAAGGCTGTCATTTTTAACATCTGGTGGGCAGAAGCTGTCTTGTGTCGGTGGGAGGAACACTCATTTAGGAGGAGGAGTGTAGAAAAACATGATAATCTTGACCTTGTGCTACTAAACAGCCCAGGAGCTGTCCACTTCAGCACCACAACCAGCATTTCTCTTTTGTACTGCACAACCCGGCATCTTAGTCTTTCCTGTCCCAGACCCGCCACTTGCACTGTCAGGGAACCAAACTCCACAGCCCAGAGTCCTTACTAGACACTTACTAGTGCATGCCACTTCTGGGGGGTCAAAGTCCGCTCGGTAATAGCCGGTCCGACAGGTACAGATGGGAGATGCCTCTGAAGGGGATCTGCTGTTGGAAGGGCAGTGGGAACACCCCTCAGCTTCCTGGCTGGCCTTGAACATCCCGGCAGGGCAGGCTGGAACACAAAGAGACCATCTGAGAATTAATGAAAGAGTGGCAGTCAGAAGCCCTTCCTTGGATGTGGAAAACGAAAGATCCTGCCCCCCCTGAAAAGGACAATGAGATACCTCCTTGCACAAAGTGAGCATTTCAGATTAAGGAAGCCCCTATTTAACACTTCCAATTCTTTAAATATCCTTAGTGAAATACACCTTCCATGGTACCAATGTCCTCTCTCACTTGAACAATATGAATAATGATTCTTCCCTTTCAGGTGTGTCGAGAGATTTAATTGAGAAAATGAATCTAATGTGTAGCTCAGTGTCTGGGACATAAGTGCTTTATAAATGGTTATTCCCTCCCTCTTCCACCTGGTTAACAGCCAGGGCCTTACCCAGAACCACTCATTGAAAAAAATCTCACCTAATATCCTCAGATGGGAAGGGTTCCTTGTTTATAATGGACCAGACCCATGGTTCTTAAATGTCATGTTGCAACACTCATGAGGGTCACTGTAAGTTGCGTTAACAAGCACTTGTTACGAATGATAGTAAAGAACTGAAATTCATGAGTGATTCTCTAAAAAGAAATTAAAGTGATTTCAAGGTTACTGGCTTAACAATATCATTCTCCCTTAATTGCATTTTGAAATGCTTCGGGGGGTGTGATAAAAAAAAAAAAAAAGATGGTTTTTCAGGCAGTGCACCAGGGAATGTGTCATGCACTTGGTGTCATCTATCATGTATATGACAGTGGAGAATGTTGGGAATGCCTGGTACAGCCCGATGCCCACTAGAGGTACCCTCAGACATGAGGCATGTTTTTTTTTTTAGTTCTCTGTGTGTGTGGTCTGCCTATGAGAAGCCATGCTCCAAAAAATCTGGCTCCAGGCCATCCTTTAGACTTTCACCATGCTTCATCTACAGAGACCCTCTACTCCAGACATCTGGTCTCCTTCTTGCAGATTCCTCAAAAGACTGCTCCTGCCTGTCCTACTTCCTCACCGTTACAGCTCTGGACTCTTCTTGTCCCTGGGAAACTTGCTCTGACTCATCCTCTTTGGAGACAGTAAAACTCACTGCATGGTTAACTCATTTGACATTCTCACTAATTCATCCAACAAACATTTATTGTGACTCTTCTGAGAATTCCATCCAGAGAATTTAGAGAGCAGAGCCTGCCCTCAAGGAGCTCTTGATCTAGTATAGTCATACAATTATAATACAATGTGATTGTTGCTGTAACAGAAGTACCATTATAATGGTTTCTACTTACACAAAGCTCATCTTATCAAATATATTGTTCCCTCTGGAAAGTATAGAATATTCTTTAATAATGGCAGTAGCCACTACCCGTTAAACATTCTTGTTAAGTGCCTTGCATGCATTACTCTATGGGGTACTATTATTATATCTATTTTGCTAATGAGGAAATTGAGACATGGAGAGGTTAAAAAAGTTGCCCAGAATCACACAGTGGGAGAGATGATAGTGATGATATACATATAAACTATTTGAAAAATACCCACAGTTTTTCTATTAAAACAAGAAGGAAGGAGTATTTCCTAAGCTGGGAAAGTTTCCTCTGTCCTTTGCTCACTTGTAGTGAAGTACAGGATATCAATTACTCTGGAAGTGCCCTCAGGGTAGGAGCTCATCTCCGATGTGAGGTAATTTCTGAAATGTAATGCTCTGGGATGGCATAACCCAAGTATTCCATGGAGTCCATGTTCTTTGGATTGTTAGCACCTGTCACTTACAAAAGGGTTCTGTGGCCAGATATTTGAAAATGTGTATTGAAAAAGCTAATCTCATTTTTATTACAGAATTTCTCAGAACTTCCAAAAAAAGAAATACAGAATCCTGTTTTCTCACCAAAAAGCCCTATTTTGTAGAGCATCCCCTGAATTCAAGTTCCATGAAACACACTAGCATGTTATCGAGATGACCCAGTAAGGTTCTTAAAGATTCCTGGTTGCAACCCATGTAAAAATGGGCTAGTTGCTCACCCACCTCAGCACATTCAAAAGAAATTTCTCAGTAGAGGAAAAAAATTACATTTTTACTCAAGACTCAACAAAATATCAGCAGTGTCTCTAAGTGGCAAACCCAAAGTAGCCTCAAATGTGGCTTACTGATCTATCTTTGCAAGCCCACTCAGGAAAGTCTCTCTGTCTTTCTCCTCTTCCCTTTCTTCTTTCCACATCTCTCCCTTGTCTCCTGTGAGAAGCATTTGATCCTTCCCATTGTAAATCACTCAGCATCGCTGGGCCATTCAGTTCTGGAGCTAAAGAACACAGAGAAATCCCAGGCTGCCCAAACACAGCAGAAGCCCTTTCCCTGGAAAGTGGGGGAGGAGAGCGTGGTGAATCACAAGCATTCATTGGGTCCCTTGCTACACTGTAATTTCCTTAATGTATCAGTCCAAGAGGAACACGGTGTTTTCACTTTCTTTTGAGCATTTAAAAGCCTACTTGCTTTACATTTAATAAGTTAACAGCATAAACAATCATCCTGATATCCACAAGTAGCAGAGGACTTAGAAAGTGCCTTCCTTTGAGATTCCTGATGGAGGAAGCTCAGAACTGGGTGCCCTGAAGACTCTAGATGCTATCAAGTCCACAAGGGGAGGAAATGAAGGAAAGCAGGTTTAAGACAAACTTTAGGGAAAGATGGTCAGAGAAAGGTTAGGGATAGAGGTCCCGGAAGGGGTTGTGACTCCATCCTTTCCAGGACAGTGAACGCTGAGCAGTGATTAGACAGCCCTGGGTCCCATTCTTGGCTCTGCTCATTCCCAGCGAGGTGACCACTGGAAAGTTATGTAATGCCTTAGAGCCTCAATCTGTTTGTCTGTAAAAAGGATCTATAAAAAAAGAAACATACACTTCTCATAACTCCCACAGGTCATTAGAATTTAATAAACTCAAATATGAAAATGTACCCAGCATTAATAAATGCTAAATAATGCAAATTTCTTTCTACTTCTGCTTACCCACTCCCTGTTGAAAAACAAGTTTTCTTCGCAAGAACTTTTAGAATTCAGGGTCAGAATATAAGTTTAGAGTCCCAAAGCAGACAAATCAATCTTGGAACCAAATGAAGACTGTGTTTCTGCACAGATTATTTCTGTTTTGTATAATGGTGAATCATTATATCTGTAAGATATATTTTACATGTAATTATAAAATGAATGAATCTTCTTAATAACCAGATGCCATAAGTTAACATTTTAATAAAACCTGTGTCTAAGCATCCCCTAATTTATAAAGAAGCAACATTTCTAGGCAGCTATTAAACTTTTAGACTGTGACTTGTTAGCACACTTGAGCTATATTTTCCCATAGAATTAATGCTTTAAATAATGGTTAAAGTGCCAGACTAGTCCACAAAGCCTTTTTAACTCATCTTGTATCAGACACCACTAATAAGAAACAGACGTTAACAACATTGTTATTTTACTAGAAATTTAACATAGAAAAATAAATAAGAAAATGATGTTGCCCCTTGAGAAAATGCAGCTTTAATTAGGGGTGATACATGGTGCTTCTGGGGGAGATTCTAACAAAGAGTATTTAGGCCAAGGGAAACAAAAGCAAATGGTCTCAGCACAGATACGTCACCAGAGTATGGAGAGCAGCTGGGAGTAACACACAATGAAGAGTGGTGGGCACTCTGGCTGCATGGGGATGGCACACCTGCCTATACGCTCTCTATATTCACAAAAATAATAATGCTATGATCAACTAGCCAAGCACACATCCACACTTTCAGGTAATTTCGAGGTAGATAACACAGTTCTTAGCTTTAATATTATTAAAGCAAAACTCAGAGTTTTTAAATCCCTTAATATCAAAGTATGGTCAAGCACTATCACTATGGCTACACATGAGCCCCTCACCCAACAAGGCTTAAGGAAGACCTGCCCAGGGCTAGGCACCTTGCTAGAAGGACAGAGCACAGTGCAGGAGGTAGGGTGCAGGCATGGGGAAGCACCCTGCCAAGGTCAGGGAGGCAGACAATGGAGATGAAAGCTGAATCATGTATGGCATGATCCGTGTGACATTTATGTGTACGCAGGCTGAGAGGACTGATCAGGCAGGACGTGCATCATGACGAGGATGTGTCATCATGAGATAAGGACCCTATGAAGCATTTTCTTGTGGCAGCTAGGAGGTAAGTCTCAAGAGAGGCAAAAACAAAGCAAGGAGTAAGAAGTGGAAGAACAGGAAGGGAAATTAGGTCAGAGAGTGCCCAGCCCAGATCTCAGCCAGAAGGGTCTCATTATTGTTCCAGCAGGTGAGTGGGAACGGAGGAGCCTCCTGCGCCTGGCCGCTTATTGGCACAAGACCTTGGTCAGTGAGACACCTGGGAGCAGGAAGGCTGTAAGGTCGCCAGTACAGCCCAGCTGGCTTTGTTTCCTTAAGAAAAGGGGGCTTGCTTCCCTCCATTGCAAGTGATCACAGTTCAGACAGGTGATAAATGGAGCTTTTGGGTAGCACCTCCCCACACAGGCCTCTTTCCCCACCCCCAACTCTGGCAGACAGGAAGAGACAGGATCTGAGTGCCAGGTCCCTAAGCATGTGTGCATTTGCCATTCCCCAGGAAAAACACACAGCCTTTCTCTCCCCTTTCAAGTGACAAGGGACTGGTACATGTGACCTCTAGCTGATATCCGAAGGTCACCTTGAAACGCCCACCCAACTTCTCAGAGCCTCAACCATGTAACAAATGACCTGGTGCTTACAATGCTCTGGAGAACCCCCCTCCCCTCCCGTCCCTGTGCGCAGACTTCCAGTGACACTAAATCCATCACCTACAGTACTATTACTTTATAAAGAAACAGATTAAGTGTCTCATAAACAGTGCAGTGATTGAGATAATGGAAAGCGCCTCTCGTCCCCATCTGCAGCATCAGGTTATGAAGCATTTCGAAGCAGCCAGGAAAAGGAAATTAATAGAAGCAAGAGGGAATAACCACTTTTATGCAATTTCCTCAGGAGATAGTGGACCATCTAATCTTTATTGGGGCCCTTTAACCTGTCACTCAGCACTCACCGGAGCCTCTTTAGCTCTCATGATTTTCCCCGATATCCAATGAAGATAAAATGAAAACCTCCAAACATTATTTTATAATTTTCATACGTGGAGGGCGTGCATCGCCTCTGCCCCTCCCCCCATCCACTGAAGCCTCCAAAAAACAACATTTTTATGCAGCAGAAATGTGGGAGAGCTTAACTATTCCCGGTGCATGGTCCAGGGGGTCACAGCTACTCTGCAGGAAGGAAATCTCTCCTTGCATTTTAAATGTGATTCTTCCCTCCACCGCCGCCTTCTGTCCTTGCTTTCTTTTTAATAATCTGATTACTTCTCCTGATCTAATTTTTTTCCCCAAATGAGTTTGCAAAGGTTCATGCCAATGAATATTCATCCCCTGCTTAAGGACCGGGTGCCTTTTTCTGGAAGGCAGGTGCTGCTCAGCAGCTGGCTCAGGAGGTCTGCCAGCCTCGAGGGGTGACAGTGAGCTGGGCAAGGCACTAACTAGTTCCTAGCCAGGAAGAAAGGTTCACAGGCCACAGAGCTCAGCTCTCTGCTCCTAAAACCTCCTCTTCCTCTCCACACTCTGGTCTCGCTCTGTAGGAAAGGCTGAGAGCTATGGGATGAGGGTGGGGGTGGCCGTAGTGGAGGGCTCCTGAAGCATGTGCTTCAGCTCTGCACAGCTCTCCCCAGAGGTCTTGTGGCCCCAGGTGGAGCCTGGTATTGGGAGTCATTCCAGCGGCCAAATGTCTCCAACACCTTCACATTATTGGTGGCTGACGCCATGGGTCACTGACTCCAGAACTCCAGGCATGAAGCTCCATGGCAGGGAGGTGGCACTGGCCCCCGTGTTGAGATTCCCCTGTCTACTCTTAACCAGCAGCCTCTGCTTTTCCCAAAAATGGATCTCCCTGAACAATGCCAGAACATCCCAATGGAGCTAAACTGAAGCAGGGCAGGTCAGAGTGGGCTGTTTACTGAGAAAAACCCTGCACCAGGGTGGAGATGCCCCGTGCTGAAGGTCTTGAGGAGAGTGAAGGGGAGCCGGGAAGGCTGCCTGGAGAAGGTAGATATGTACAGACCTTGAAGGAAGAGTAACAGCTGATGAAGAAATGGGAGGGTGGGGCAAAGGGAAAAGAATGTGCCAACGTGGAGACAGACAGCAGAGCTCCGGCTTGCTTGGGGCAGTCCTAGAGGTTGCTAGGAATGCAAACCATTTAAAGGGGCCATGCAGGAGTTGGGCCCGGGCTCTTTCACGTCTATGACATGCACACACTAAGCCAGATGGGTCTCCACTTGCTGCCTCCCTGGGCCAGGTGCCAGCTGTAATGGCCTGTGCAGAGGGGATATTTAGCTGTGTCACACACTTGTATCACTCTTGGTGACACTTGCTGAAATTGATGAATGCTGCAGGCACCACGACACAGACAAGACTGTAACTTCCCGTGCTATTAAGCTGCTCAGATGGCAGCAGCAGCAGTGGGCCTAGAATGCATCAATCAGCATGGAAGTTGTTAAAAAGGTGGGCTGGGGACGGGACCTTTGCCTCGGTGAAATGGGAATGGGGAGGTCACTGGTAGGGAGTGAAGGATGACAAACAGAAGAGCAGTGTCCCAAGGGGGAGGGGCAGGCACTTAGGCCCTGGTCAGCGATGGCAGCTAGACACAGCACAGCCAAGGCCAGGTCCAGATGTGGGAGGCTCTTCAGACATCAGAGCCTCTCCAAAGGGAGCTCAGAGCTGCATCCTATAATCTTGGCCCAAGGGCAATGTGGTTAGAAAGTGGGAGTAGCCCTAAGGCAGACCCAGGTGTTTCCTACTGATCTAGGCAAGTGATTCTCCAGCTCTGATCTCCAGACCAATGGCAGCAGCATCCACTGGGAACTTGCAAAAATTCAGAGCCTCAGACCCCAGTGCAAACCTACTGAACCAGAAACTCCAGGGTGGGGCCCAAGGACCTGAGTGTTAGCAAGTCCTCCAGGAGACTCTGATGCAGTTCCACATTGAGACCCACTGCTCTAGACCAGCTGGTAGAGTGGAAACATCATGGCCTTGGGGCCTGAGAAAATTGCCACTTAACTGGCTGTATAATCTTAAGCAAGTTACTTAGCCCTCAGAATCTCAGCCCTCTCCTCTTTAAAACAGGGTGCTAGAAAACTTTCTTCTCATGGCTTTGTGAAGATCTGTGTAATGTACATAAACCTTCTGGAATGTAGCATCTCCTCAATAAATAGCAGCTGGATGTTTTCTGTGAGAAGCCAGGCTGAATTCAAAGTATTTAAGTTGGCCACTTACCATGGAGCTGTGCCAAGCCCCAGAATACATCAAAAGATGAAACACACTTCCTAATGGAATTGGCATCCTAGTGGAGGAAGGCAGACTCTACACTGGAAATTCTAATGGTGGGAATCAATGTGGGGAGGCCAAAGCAGGGACCTAACTCCACCTGGGAGGGTCTCAAGCAAGTAGCATCCAAGACATGAAGAATAAATAAGAGCCATACAGATTGGCAGAGGTAAGACAAGTTAGTGAGGGGAGACAGGGAACCCTCCACATGGAGAGAGCAGCATGTACAAAGGACCAGGAGCAAGAATGTGGCTCAGTCAAGAAGCTGAGAGTAGCGTTTCCATGGCCAGGCAGAGGGCAGTTGGGGTGAGCAGGGGTGAGGTGGCAAGGAGGAAAATGTCTAGAGAGGTAACCTGAGTTCATGTCATCAAGCCTCTGGACCTTATTATCTTTAGGTTCATTGAAGCCACTGATGAGGTGAAAGACCATTGGGTTTTTGTTTCTGAAAGAATACACTGGCTTCTGGGAGAGAAAGGACTGAAAGGGTAGGGACAGTTAGGGGGAAATACAGTGGCCCAGAAAGAATGATAATTATCAGAGTAGTGGGAACAGAAAGAAGTAGATGGATTCAGGAGTAATTTACCCCAAAGATACAGATGCAGTGAAATGATGTACCCCAATGTTCATAGCAGCAATGTCCACAATTGCCAAGCTGTGGAAGAGCCAAGATGTCCTTCAATAGACGAATGGATAAAGATGTGGTATATGTATATAATGGAATATTACTCAGAAAGGATGAGTATCTGCCATTTACACTGACGTGGATAGAACTGGAGGGTATTAAGCTGAGTGAAATAAGTCAATTGGAGAAAGACAATCAGCACATGGTTTCACTCATATGTGGAATATAAGAAAATACTGGAAGGGACCATAAGGGGAGGGGAGAAACTCAGTGAGGAAAAATTAGGAGAGGAAGACAAACCATGAGAGACTCCTAATTCTGAGAAACAAAGGGTTGTAGAAGGGGAGGTGGGTGAGGGGATGGGGTAACAGGGTGATGGGCACTAAGGAGGGCACGAGATGTGGTGAGCACTGAGTGTTATACTATATGTTGGAAAATTGAATTTAAATAAAATTTAAAAAAAGAAGAAGAAGAAGTGGACCTGGTGACTCATTGGGATCACTCACTCATTCAGTAGATATGCACTGAATCCCTACTGGTGCCAGAAAGCCCACCCTCCACATTTCATTCACTTGAGTTGGACATTTTCCTCTTTCTAGAGTTCTCTTTTAAACATCCAATGCTCTGGCTGTGTGTATCCACTGTCTCTATGACTTTGAGGTGGTTGGGAACTACCTTAGGAAAGAGCCCAGAGCAGAGAAGGCGGGGTGAGGGCTCACTCAAAAACCAGGACTGGTTTGGCTCCTCTGGGAGCTGGTTGTGACTGCTCCCTGAGTCTGTGGCTGCCCCAAGTGTGTCTGTCCTCTAACTGCAAGCCTGCAAACAAGGCTCAAGCAGCTCCTGCCCCAAGGAGGGGATGCATCAGTCTTCAGATGCAGGAATCCTCAGAATGGCCACAAGAGCCTCCAGGACTGGTAATAGGGTGGGGAGGGGCTGCTGGCTGGAAATCCATCCCTACAGCTACTTTATGCCACTAGGCCCTGAAGGTGCAGCACTTCCTGAGCCCTCCCCTGCAGGCCACCTGGACAGCCAGTAGCTGCTGTAAGTCCTCAGTTGCTTCCTAAAGCTTCAGCCCAACAGAGCCTTTCCCTTTGATACATTCATTCCACACAACGCATTTGCACTTTCTATGTGCCCTGAGTTAGAGATGAGAGTCACTTTCCTTACATAAGCAAAAAAACAGGGCTCTTACTGAGGAGTGGGGCAGATGTGTGGGGTATGAGAAGTGGGAGGGAGCCTGGAGAAGCCCCCAATCCAGAGGCAGCAAATGTCCAGATGGGGATAGAAATCTCAAAGTGCTGGGCTCCAAGGGCAGGAGGACTGTCAATGTCATAGTCAGGTGGCGAAAGAGGTGGATGAACCTGTGCTGGGGGCCAAGGCAAGGGTGGGGAGTGAGAGAGGCCTTTAGCATCCTGCCAGCAGCCAGGACAGACTTCTTTAGGGGAGTATGGCTTCCCCATTTCTCTCTCATCACCAGGGAGATGCTTCATAGGGCCCCTGGGAACCAACAAACAAGAAGGTGAGAGTCAGATCACTTTGGCCACTCCAAGGGACCCCAAGGTCATCTCTCCTAATTGGGCCCAGTGGGCCACCGGGCCTGCCAGGCCTAGGTTTCCACTTCCATGCCAGGGGTGTGGGCAGGGAATCCCCAGATACCCCCTCCCCAGGCCCTGTCACCATCCACGTCAGAGCTTGGCTGCCAAAGTTCTAAAAACACCATCAATCTGGTAGCTCTGGGTAGCGGGTTAGGGGGACATATGCTGGCAGTCAGGCATCTTCCCACATTTTCAGACTGAAGTGTTTACCCTTTGAGAAAAACCTATTTTTAACCACTTCCCCTGACACAGACCTTCATGGATTCCCTTAAAAAATAATTTATAACCAAGTTCTTAAGATAAACGAAGGTGACTTCTCACTGTGGTTCTCAAGGATGGACAATGGTGAGAAGCCACCCAGAGCTCCTCACTCTTCCTGTGAACCAGGGGGCATGGGCTGGCCACCTGTTCACACACAGATGGCTAGGTCTGGTGAGTCATCACATCCAGAAAAATAACACTGCTTTCCTCTGCTTTTTCTGCTTTTCAGAGTGAAAATAAATAAATAATTAATTAATTAATTAATAAACAAACAAGCAATGTTTGGATGCATCACACAAATATCATTTCCCCTCCAAAACTTGACAAAGCAAATAGTACCCTTCTCCTAGGAAAGCTTATTATTGATTATTGTTTTTCCTTTTCCAAGCTTCCTCACCCCAGGGCTTTGGCGAGTCCACCAATCACAGGTAGCCAGACTGGGAAAAGACCTTAAAAACACCCTGGAACAAGGTTAGCCAGCACTGCTACAATCACTATCTCACGTGCTGCCCACGGCAGACATTGCTAATCAATCACAGCTCTCATTCTCACTCAACCCAGACCAGAGCTCCGAATCTTTAACACAATGCCCCAGGCAGCTGCTCCCCATGGATCAAAGATGGCACATCCCGGACCTATGAAGGGGAAACCAAAGCCCAGAGAAGGTAATGAATGACCCGACTAAAAGCGCACAGTCAACAAGGGAGGCAGAAGAAGCCAGTGTCGGCTCCACCTGTCCACGTGGCCCCTCATGGGAATGAGCCTGCTGTAGCTCTGTGAGGCTCACCCTCTTCCCTGCCCCCACCATCCTTGACTCGTTCCCCTTCTCCTCGGTGAGGTCAGCCCCACAGCACAGCCTCCTCTCCGGCCGGGATGCCAGGGCACCTAATTATTCTCTCTGTGTGCATCCGGGGAAGAGCTGCATTATGTTTAAGTAAGTGTAGCTAAGAGGTGCCGCATCTCAAGAGAAGGTCAAGTGCTGCATATGTATAATATAAGATTAAGATTTTCCCCTTCTGTGGTGTACTTGATAAAATAATTTTGCTGTGACCTTTACAGAAACCCAGGAGTAGAAATGGGCACAGTGGAATTTCCAGCTTCTCCCCAGGTCACAAAGTCATAAACACATAAATCTGTAACGATATTACACACCATTCAAGTGGGACAAGTGAGCAAAAGAAATGATTTTTATTTTATAGTAATGATGGAGCAAAAGCTTGGAGGCTGAAATTCTCAAGCTGTATTACCAGAGCTGTTTGACAGATAAAAGACAGGACTCCTTCCTCCACACTGGCCTCACTTGTCAGCCCAAGAGTGTGGCATGGGCCTCTTGGAAGAATGTCAGAGAAAGGTGGCCTGCCCGAGGTCACAGAGGAATCAAGGTGAGGTCTAACTGGCTCTGCCTCCCACTTGCCAGGAGAGCTTGTCGTAGCCCATCTCAGGGCCTAAACTGCAGTGACAGTGGATGGAGCCCTCTGCAAGTCCCAGAGTCGACTCGGAAAAAGTGAAACAACCAGAAGCAATATAATCAATACTGAAATAATAAGGTTGCACTCATCCCCAAAGATTCTCCAAGTGGGAGTGGAAGTGACAAAGCAGAACCGTGGCATGACATTTATCCAAAGGGCAGAAGGCAGACAACTTTGGCAGAATGCATTTTGTCTTTCCCATGGCTTTTGCTCAGGAACCTCACCAAGTCTCCAGTAGCCTCTGAACAGAGAAATGGGGTTCACGGGTTCTAGAACAAGGAGGATGCCTTCCTCCTGAGCAGCTGAGCAAAGGAGACCGTGAGCAGCCCCGTGGCTATTGCAATCGGAGCAGGTGGGAGAGGGCTCCTGCTGCAGGGGGGAAGCAGGAGAGCATGGAATAGTTGTGTTCTCCAAGTCACCATTTATTCCCAGGTGCTGAGAGGTAATTTCCAGAGCTCTGTGTCCTCCCTATTTGCAGTTCCTGGATGAACATTAGCATTACGAACCACCTTCAGGTTTGTCAGTTAAACATGATTAAGGGAGAAGCTTGCAGCAAAGATCAGAGGTGTTAAGGGTGCACTTAGCACTTAGATCTCAAAGTGCACTTCTGGGAAGAGCCATTCAACTGAAGGCCCCATGTCAGGGAGGGCCTAGGGAAGGGGCAGCAGGTGTGGGCCCAAGTGAGGGCTGGGGGGAAGAATGGGGGCAAGTGGGGGCAAGTCCTACTGAGCACCTTGGGAAAGCCCTTCCCCAAAGGGAGTAAGCCCAGGGCCAAAGGGATGACAAGAGCCCAGCTGGACAGAAGATCACTATGCTGGTTGCCCCAACTGCAATGGAAAGGGCCTGCTCTTCCTTGCCTATCCTCCACCTCCAGGCCTCTGGGTCAGGCCAGTAAGGCTCTTTTATTAAATGAGAGACTAGCATGTCCTGCGGAGCTCAGGATAGGATGGGATGTTGGGCCAGCGCACTCCCAGCCTTTGCACCTTTCTAAGGTGAGTTCTGTGGGCTGGCAGGCTGACTACCACCCTACTGAAATCCGTTATAAAGTTGTGTTGCTGTTAGTAACAATAATGTTGTTAATAGTATCAATAACCAGTATGTATGCATGTATGTAGGTATGTATGTATGTATGTATGTATGTATGTATGTATTTTTAGAGAGAGAGAGAAAGAGAGCATGCAGTGTGGTGCACAAGAGCCAAAGGAGAAGGAGAGAGAGAATCTCAAGCAGACTCCATGCTGAGTATGGAGTCTGACATGAGGCTTGATCCCATGACCCTGAGATCATGAACTGAGCTGAAACCAAGAGTTGGACCCTCAACCAACGGAGCCCCTGGGATGTCCCAATAACCAGTATTTAAATAAGCATGTTTCATGGGCTACATGCTTAGCATGACCTCATTTTATGCTCAGAATAGCCCCAAGAGACATTGCTACAATTATTCCCATTTGGCACATTCAGAAAGTAAGGCTCAAAATAAGATTCACAGCTTATCTGAGGTCCCCCAGTCCATGGTGAAGCCAGGAATTGAACATGGGCTGCCTGGGTGACTCCAGAGACTCGAGAGCTCAGTGGTTGGAGTGTTTAACAATCAAGTAAATTTCCTTGGAACCAACAAAAGCTAATGTGTATCGCATTAAATATAAACTATGGCAACATCACTCGTGGAGATGAGAGCGTCACCTTCCTTCAGAGTTAGAGGCTGCACCACTTACAGCCACAGGAACTGAATTTTGTCAGCTTTTTGAGTCCTGGTTTCTTCATCCATAAAATGCAGTAACAATAGTCTTGGTCTCCTGTTTCACTGGCAATGACGTTACGGCTCAGGGAGGTAAAACCGCTAGTGGTGTTCACAGCTAGTCCTTGGCAGAGGCAAAATTCAAGACCGGGTCTGCCTGGCTTGAAAGCTGATGCCCTGTGCAGCTACTAACAGGTTATTCACACAGGTGGGGACACTCTGTGTTTGTGAGCATGCGTGCTAAGGTTCAAGAACACATTCAAGGGCACGTGAGTCCAGATGAGAAACTTGGGAAAGGGACTCACATATTTTGTTTCTGCTAAGGCACCTTGCCCTCCTTTCTCTACTTCCAAAGGGGGGGGGGGGGACACAAAAAACTACAGTCTATGTCGTATGCTGATTCTGAGACCTCTGAGTCTCTGGCTGCCTGCATTCCCGGCCGGGTGTAAAAAGGTGATGTATGGATGTGGTCACTGGGTATCCTGCAGAGGCCAGCTCTGAAAGGCAAATTCATCTTCCCAGTGGCTTCCGGTGAGCAGAGGGAAATGAAAAGGGTGTAAACGGTGGGTTGGCTGTTTTTCTTGGAGGATGCTCGGGGCAGCTCAGCAGCAGCTGTGGGTAAGCGGTCACTGGCACGAACTGCTCCTACCTCTCGTGGCTCTAGTGGGTGCCAGTTTCTGAGTTTATAAGATACTGACATGACATGTGGGCACCTATAATTACTATTGTTTACTGACACCCAGTGCAAATATGCTAAAGGAGCCTATCACTTTTATGCCTACTTCCCAGATAACTTCAGAGTGGGGTATGAGGACAGAAGTAGCCTACCTGCTGTCCATCAGCGTTGGGGGCCAAGGAACAGTGAGTGCCAAGGAAACTCCATGCAATATAACCTGGATTTCATCATCATCAGGCTAATAATCATTATAATCCTATGAAACTTCATTACTGAATTCCCCCTTTACCATTTCCACACATAACGCTCATTTGTTAATAACCAAGATAAAGGTCCATAAAACAATATAGCTCCCATGTAACATGTCTTTCTCCTCGCTTTCAATAAGAATCCAAAATTTCATCAGAGGAATGTAAGCGCTTCACCAAGATGTGTCAATTATTTCAAGATGACAGGTATTCGATTCCCAAATTCATCAGTGGGGGCTGAAAATGTATTGGTTCATCAAGCAAAGCACATTTCTGGAAGCGCTCTCACCATTTGGGAATCAAATAATAATTGCAATACCAACACCTTGACTTTCTAATGGAATTTTTCAAGGAGCTAAAGCATTTTGACACATTCCCCCGCCAACCCACTCTCAGATTCATCTTCTTTGTAGGCTTCTGAAATAGTCAAAGAACTGGTTTTATTTCTCCCATTTTGTAGAGGGAGAAACTCAGAATCTCAACTCTGAAACTGAGTGACTGCCATAAACAAAGCATGTTGGAGGCAAAGAAAAGCTATATGGCAGCTCTTTCACTCCGGGGCCCCAAACTGCTTTACTACAAGGCTTCGGCAACATCACTCCCTGGATCCAGGGCCTGGCCTGGTCACTAGAGATACAGAGCAGGGTAAGCTCGAGTCCCCATTCTCAAGGAACACAAATCTTGAAGGAAGAACTGAAAACCAACAGTAGTTATAAAGTAGCATGAGTAATGAGCAGAGAAGCACGTATAAGAGAGGGAGAAGAGAGGCAGTCCCCTCTCTATGTTACTTGGGAGAGAGGAAAGGCACCTTGGAGGAGAGGATGGTTGATCTGGGTTTTGAAGCATGAATAGGAGTTTACTAGGTAGATAAAATGAAGGAAGACATTCCAGGTAAAGGAGACAGCATGTGCAAATGTATGGTGGTAGGAAAGAGTCAAGGATATTAAGAAGTTTGGTAGCATCCTTACTGCACACCCATCACCAACCTAGTGAAGCAGGAATCTTTGCTTTCATGGGGAGAGATATCAGATGTTTCAAATAGGCTGGAATTGGTCCTAGAGGGGGCTATGATGTTAAACTGAGTCTCAAAATGAGTAGGAATCGTAGACATGTCTCAGGAAAACCACACTCAATCCGCACTAGTGCATCTCCCTTGATGAGTGCCTGCCAGTTTCTTACTCTCCCAGTAATCCTGCTTGCCCTCTTCCTTCTGGCCTCTCAGAGGTCATCAGAGAACCTCTCGGGCCTGGCTGATTCTGGATGGTGAGCTATGGATAGCCTGACCCTGCATGGGGCTGCCCAGACCTCCTAACCCTGAGATGGATGGGTACCCTCCTAATGCCCAGAGCATACCTATCTGCATTCTCTGGGGCCTCTTTGGTTGAGAGCAAGACAACAGACATCCAAGGGACCCTTCTGTGAAAGGGGAGTTGTTAACAGGTGTGATGGACTGAATGCTTGTGTTCCCCTCCCCAAATTCGTGTTGAAGCCCTGATCCCCAGTGTGATGGTATTTGGAGGTCATATGGATACATTATGGGATTAATGGGATTAATGCCCTTATGGGATTAATGCCCTCACAAAAAGAGAAAGAGGAGATACCTCTTTCTCTCTGAATGCAAGCACAAAAGAAAAGGCATGTGAGGATTTCAGAAGACACCTTTCTGCAAACCAGGGCTCAGGCTCACCAGGCACAGAGTCAGACACCAGCTCCTTCATCTTAGATCTCCAACCTTGAGAACTGTGAGAATCAATATTGCTTAAGCCCCCCGGCCTATGATACTGTTACAGCAGCCCCAGCTCTGATAGCAGGGGCACTTTTTCCCTCTCTCCGAGGCCCCGGCCTTTCCTCCAGGTGTGTGCCAATCTCCTCCTCCCACGGAGGCCTCCTCTCTGCTCGGAATCAGGCTGCACTTCAGTCCTTCCTGGGCAGGGCCTGGTGTGGATTTATGATTTAATTTGTGTGTATGGCACTAAGAAATGATTTCTGGGCTGGTCACTTAAGAAATGATTAAAGACCATCATTTCAAACCCACAGCACTCCCTGGGGGAAGGGAAGCGGTTTGAGACAGAAGGAGGTGTCGGTAATGCGCTGAGATGGACACGTGGTGGGGGAGGCCAGTCATGGCTGGGGGGAGGGGGGTGGCTGCAGCAGAGGCAGGCAGCAAGGGAATGGTCTGGATGCCTCCTGCTATAGCTGTGTGGGATGAGTGTGTGCCCAGGGTACTGGATGACACCCCCAGGACAAGGTGAGCCACCTGCATTAGACACGTGTGATGCCATCTCTGTCCAGACAAGCAGATGCCATCCAAGGCGGCCACAGGAAAAGCCAGGCCCAGTATCGCTTCCTCAGCATCTTTATAATCTCAGAGCAGTAAACCTGGGCCTGCAAGTGGCTGGGTTTGAAGAGAGAAAACAACCCAGAAAGGTCTCCATCCTCCACAAGCTTTCCATGGGCTGACACACACCGGAAACCCTCACGCAGGAGCTCTAAATCACCCCTGACGTCTCTTCCAAGCAAACAGCCAAATGTCACGTGGTACCAATTTATGGGGTATGGCTATAAAGTTCTGAGACCAGGTAATGAGCTTGGGAAGACACACTCAGCTCCCCTCCAGGAATTCCTCAAAGTCAGAGACGTTCTCAGTACCTTGTGTGTTAATCCACTGACTCAGGCAGCAGAAGACACAGCTCTGAGCCCGGGACTCTCCTGCTCACGGCTGCATATTCCACACCGGGCCCCAGAATGTCACAGGAGGGGGCACCCAGACAGCAAAATTCACTCTGAGTGTTGTTGACTCCACACACCTGGGCTCCAGAACCAGTTCCTAAACCCTGGCTACCTCTGAAGTCCTGGGCAAGTCCCACGGTAGCTTCTCAGAGCCACAGTGGGCTTGTCTGGGAAAGGGGGACACGGGGAGCTCCCCGCCTTTGCTGCTGATTGGCGAACACATACGAGGCTTGATTTTACTGTGAATTACTGCTTCCAAGGCTGCTAACCTGAGCCTCTTGAACATCCATCATGATAAATGATACTTTGATTTTTATAAGCTCCTTTTATTCCGAATAGCAAAAATAACTGCAAGAGCACATTCTCATTTATGCTTTACAACACCTCTCAGCAGAAGGGACAGAGACAGCAAGGCCCCTGGGGAGGAAGAGCTGAACCTCAGGCCAACTCCGCAGCTAATGGGTGTGAGCCTCCTCTCTGGACCCCACTGACCCTTTGGAGAAATGAATGGTTCAACTGGATTCATTGATCCACCTATCCCTTTAACACACGCTCGCTCTCACACCATCCATCCATCATTCAGCCACACCACACACGCCTTTATTAGGAAAGGGCCTGTATGATCCAAAGGCGAACAAGAAGCAGTCTGTGCCACCAGCAGCTCACTCCCTGAGCTAGAAGACCTCTTCCAGCTCTGAGAGGTCGGTCCAGCCACGAGGACTTGTCTTTCCCGGCTGTACCCATGGGTCAGCGGGGGCACCTAGAAATTAAAAGGCTGTGCTCACCCAGCACGTTGAAGGCAAAGTGGAGACTTAGCTCATCTGGATTCAGGCCTTCTAGAGAAATTTTCCCATTAGTCTATGGGGCTTCTCCATCAATAATGATACCAACCGTAATGAAGATAAATATTTTGCAATGAACTGTCGCTTTTTCACATGGGGAAAAGCTATTCAAATTAAAGGCACTTTGTGTTCCCTCTCTTGCTCTCTCTCTCTCTCTCTCTCCTTTCCCTCTCTTTCCCTTTTACTTTTATATCATTTTCTTGGCGTTATCTCTGAGCTAAGAAAAAAATCTATTCCTGAAAAGGGAGAGGGAGGAACCATATCCAGCAA
Organism: Canis lupus familiaris; assembly: GCF_011100685.1. NCBI lineage: Eukaryota > Metazoa > Chordata > Mammalia > Carnivora > Canidae > Canis > Canis lupus. The sequence continues at coordinate 32,279,606 of NC_049244.1, read as the reverse complement.
AGATTTTACTCTCTGCCTAGATTAACTATTTCACAGCTCTGCCACCACAAACACAACCCCGTGTGAGTGCCATTGTCACTTGCCCCTGGGAAGTGAGGGGGCCTCAGGATCGGACTGGAGACCCACGGAGACCAGGGCCTCAAAGACTGCTTCAGGCTTCCTTGGAAAGCTAGGGGATGGAGCAAGAGGCATCGATAATGTGAGGGGCTCATTTGGCCTTGAATATCATTATTTTTAAGGTGTAGGCTTTTATTAACTTGATCCACGTAGCACTCACTCCCGCCTACAACACACAATTAAAACAGGAGGCTCACCACCTCCCATCTGCCACTCCCCACCCTAAACCCTCCATGAACTCGGGAGAAGCTTCTCCTTGTGCCAGAGAGGAACCCCACCCTACCCCATTCCCTCTCACTCCCAGCCCCATTTCAGGCCTGTTAGGCTGGGACCCGGGCCTTGCCCTAATTGTGTCATCCCTTCTTCTGCGTTTTCAATCTTTGTGCAGAGGATGTATCCTGTGGATAGCCGACAGGCACATTTCCCATGACCTGTTGCTTCCCTAAGCCTCCCTCCCCACCCTGAATCCAACGGTCATCACATCTTGCCCTTTCCACGTTCTGAGCTCTCTGTTGTCAAATCTCCTGATGCCTGTCCCCAACTTAGTGCAAGCCCTTGTCTTGTCACCTCTTGCCTGGTTTCCTCAATGTCTGCCTGCCTCCTCGACACACCTGCCAGAGAAATCTTCCACTAACAGGGGTCTGATGGGGCCACCTTCCTGTTCGACGCCTCTGAGGCCTCCCTTGTCTTGGTAAAGAAGCCCTGTGCCTGAACGTGGCTATGCCACGGCCCCTCAGGGTCGATGATCCTGCTCACTTCCAGCCTCTCGCTGCCCCTGCCCACCCACACCTGGCAGCTGCCTGAGAACCTCCCACCCATGTGTCAGAACTGCCCTCCTCTGCACCAGTCCTAGACTCCCATATGCCTTCACGGCAGAACTGCCCACCCGGGTATGGCTGTCTGTCTACCTGCCTGCCTCCCCCGCCAAGCTGCTCCCAGTTCCCTGCGCAACTTTGCCTGCCAGTACGTCAACAGTGCTCATGTACTCATGTTAAATGAGCAAAAAAGTGGGTATTAGGCAAGACAAACTTTTAAGAGCTCAGACTTTCTTTTTTTGCACTTTTCCCTACTATGTGACTATTAGTGACTTTCTAAGATGTTGCTAACATGGATCCTACTCTCTAGATGTCTTTCTCACCCATCTCTGCACCGGAAATGTGCCTATCCCCTATGCCTTACCTCACATTCCTATCCTAGCCATGACTGAGACCTCTCATTTCCCAGTTGGCACGAATGTCTCCTCCCAGAAGGCCCCTGACTACCATCCGTGCATTGCATCCCGGCATCGCACCAACGCTGTCTGTCTTGTATTACAACAATAGGATATGGAGTCAGGGAGTCCACAGATAGATCCCAGTTCCACCTCCTACCAGCTGTGACCACAGGTGAGTCACCAACCTCTCCAAGCCTCAGGCTCCCCATCTATAAATTAGGAATAATCTTAGCTCCTGTTAATAATAGTATTTAATGCTAGTACATGATAATAAGAGTACCTACTTGTACTGTTGGAGATTAAGCATGATAATCCATGTAAAATAATTTGTATAATAAGCAGTCAAAAAATTTAGCTCATCACTATCTTCCTCCTCGTCACTACCACTGCCACTACCATCATCATCATTCCTCACTAAACCATATGCTTCTGAGAGCAAGGGCTGTCTCCAGGTCATGTTTGTACCCTTCTGCGTCCAAAGTCCTGCTTGACCCAGGTGGTGGCTTTGGATTCATGCCGAACTGAATTCATCATAAGATTGTCTTATATCCCCATTGGCCCTATGGTTCTCATGTCTGTCCATGGTGATGCTGCAGTCCTCCCACTGAACCCTAGCTTCCCCAGGCTCTTCTTGTAGTCCTGATTCAGTTTCAGGAGTCCTCTGGAACTGCATAAGATTTCCTGTAACTCTGAGTCCCACCTACCCTGCCAATCACCCATGCTGGGGAGGGCCTGCATTTAATGCCTCCCAGCCTGGCTCTCCTGCTGAGATCTTCACATTCCTGCTGCTGCTCCATCTGCCTCACAGAGAGGTACCCAGGCCTCTGCTTCTCCTTCCCCTTCCTCCCCCTGAGCTGTGTGGCTCTGAGCTCTCTGCCCACAAGAAAATGGTGGAGCCTTCTGTGTCCTCTTGCCATCCCGAAGGGGATCCTGCCTCTACACTTGTGATCACTGACTTTTGAATCTTAAAAGGGTCAGATCCCCACCTCCATGGATTATCTGTTGGGAAACCAGCCCCCACCACCTTTTATGCTTCCTTTAGGTTCACAGAGGCTAGGAGCAGGGGACTGACATTTCCCAGAATGCTGGCCTGTGGGTCTGGATTAGAGTTTGCCAATGAGAGGCCCTCTCACGGCATACAATTTGCAGTGACCTCCAGCTGTTTCTTCTGCATGCACCTGCCTCAGTGCTGGAGGCAGCTGTGACCATGGTCAACAGGATCTTCTGGTTACAGACTCTCTGAAGTTGGTGGCCAACCTGACAGTATTCGGTGGTCTAGTCTGACCTCTGTCTCCCCATCTCTTTCAAGAGTTTTGAATTCCTATATCAAATCTGATTCTACCTGAAATCACCTGCGATATTTCTATGCCAATTCCCTTCCTCCTCCCTGCGCACAGCTTTTTACTAAAATAGGTTAAAATGAATTCTTCCCAAAGACCTCCTTTTATGCCACACATTCTAAGAACGTGTGAGGAGCATACTCAAAGCTACCAGGAATTTGAAGTTCCTCAAAGACTTCGTGAGCTTCGCTGATGGCAGAGAGTGTAAGGTGGAATCCCAGGCTGGGCTGCTCCTTCTCCTCACCCCCTACCCCAACCTGACTCACCTCACTTCTCTAGTGGGAGATGGGATGGCGATTTGGAATGGAGGATGTCTGTCTGACCCAGAAGAGGTTGGGGGCGAAAGCCATCAACACTGAATACACAGTGGTTTCATGCCAGGGGCTGTGTTAGAGCTAAACAAATTATATAACCGTATCACTGAATTCTTAAAACAACCCAATAACCATGCGCAGTAATAACAGCACGCGGCCACTGTGGACAAGGACTTGCTCTGGGTGAATCCTGTGCTAAACGCTTAGTCACGATGTCATGTTCGATTCCCCCACCAGCCTTCGAAGTCGGTGCTGTCACTACACCTTTAAATAAACGTGGAAACCAAGGCACAGCGGGGTTAAGTAGCTCATCCCTGGGCCTCCAGTTAGCTGTAAGCCAGAGAATCGACATTCAGCCCAGGTCTGCATTGCTCCAGAGTCTGATCGAAGCTTAGAGCAGTTGGGGGCTGAAGCCTCTGATCATGACCCCCAGCCAGCTCACTGGCACTCAGGTCCTAAAGATGCCAAGTTGTCCTGTTGCCAGCACATGCTTCCGTGTCCTTCTCACACGTGCTTACCCCTCAACCCCTCCGGACCACACTGTCCTCGTGCTGTCCAAACATGGACCTCTGAAGCTTCTGCCTTTGCTCTACCCCGAGTGTCCCCAGGGATAATTCCATTAAAGCAATTTACCCCTTTTGGAAAAGAAAGCTTAGCTTTCTCCCTGAACAATTTCCTTTAGAAAGAATCTGACTAATCTGGGTTTGAGGCAGGCTGTTCCTGCTCATGTCTCTTCCTGCCCTGTCTGCCTTCTGCCTCAGCCCCGGCTTCCCCTTCAACGACTTCTGGCTCAGAGCCACTCCACCCACTCTGGGAACTTCCCTCTGAAGCCAAGATATCACCCCATTCAGAGCATCACGTCTGGACCAGGATTCACGGTAATATACCCCTCTCCCCTGCATCCCCTTTCCAAACGTTGAAAATAACCCCCCACTCCCACCCAAGAGGATAGGGCAAGCCAGGGTAGATCTGCCACAGTGACAGTGTTAAGGGGGCAGTGTGCCTCCTTATCTCCACCAGCCCCCCAAAGCCACCCCAAATAAACAGGCTTTCTGCTAAAACAGTGTGTGTGCTTCACAGACAGAGATGTGCATCTCCTCTTCCAGCCAAGGAACCTCTCTGAGTCCTGGGCCCCTCTGGACATGTCTACACATGGGCTTGGGGTGGTCATTTCTGGTCAGATATGCCTTCCCCATGCCTTGGGGAAGGGAGATGGCTGCGGTGACAGGTGACAGAGGACAGGAGGGGAGGAAGGCAAGGCTGCAGCAGAGAGTGAGCTACGTCCAGATTCTCCTGCAGCCCCTCTGAGAGGGTACACGGATGACAATTAGCGTGCACACAGCCACACATGCACAAATTGCAGAACCATTATTTTGTAATTTCCATAACGAGGCCTTTGGAATAATAATCAAGCTGAAGGGAAAGGGAAGGAGAATAGCCCTGAAGGAGCTCAGGACTGCTCCTCAAGGGTCTCCCTGCCCTGCTCTCTGAAGGCTGGTCTCTGGGAGGCAGGAGGCAGACTGAGGCCTCCTCCCACATGGGGTTTGGGGTAGAGCCTTTCAGAGTACCTGAGTCAATGCAGTCAGGGAATTTGTGGTGGCAGTGGTAGGCAGAAGTGTCCTCACAAGGCACAACTAGATGAAGACAGGGGTGCCCCTTTGAATAGGGACATGGGCCTTTAGGTGGAAGTATGGGTCCCAACTAGATGGAAGTATAAGACCCTGTGGATGGAGGCATGGCCCATCCTCCATGGTTACCATCATCCTGCAGTCTCAGAGTTCTATGAACGACTCATTCTGGGCCCCCTGGGTCATCACCGCCAAACCCAAGAGAGGCACAATTCTCTAAGTGTATGTTACGGCAGGTAACTCTTTAGTGGCTGGTCGGGTTTTTAAAGTCGTGTCCACAACTCCCCAGGTGCTGTTTTGGTCTCAGCATAATATTGTTAGACACTGGATGCTGGAGGGAACGGTTCACAAGTACTCTTATCCTGAGGTCCTTCTCTAGAGGATACTGTGGTTGCAGAAATCAAAGAAAAGAAAAAGGGATTGGAGAAGAGAGTGAGCCCACCAAAACCCACGAGAAGGCTTCTGTCCAGGAAGCCAAGCATACAGCAGGCACTCAAAGAGTACAGGTTGAATCTGAAGCCATACTAGGAGAAGGCAAAAATTTTCTCAAGTTTCAAGAGTCTTCTGTCAGTGGATTCTTGTAGGCCCAGCCCTCTGCTACTGGGAGCCCCCATCCTCCCTAAGAAAGACCCATGCTCAGGTTTTTTTTTTTTTAAGATTTTATTTATTTATTCATGATAGACATAGAGAGAGAGAGGCAGAGACACAGGCAGAGGGAGAAGCAGACTCCATGTTGGGAGCCCAACGCAGGATTCGATCCCGGGACTCCAGGACCATGCCCTGGGCCAAAGGCAGGCGCTAAACCGCCAAGCCACCCAGGGATCCCCATCATGCTCAGATTTTTCTGGGCAGAGTACAATACGGCTCCTCACCTCTCTGCTGCAGTCCCCCTCCCTCTTACATAGGTAGCACCCTCTCCTTGGTCCTTGGCCACCAGCACACTGGCCTTACAGACTGCTCTTTCAGAAGATAGACCCCCATCCTGCAAGCTGGCTGCGGCCAAAGAAGGTACTGGCTCTGCAGTGCCCATGCCAAGGTGTGCAAAAGGATGGGCAGAGCTACTGGCCCAGGCTTCCATCTATGCGGACATTTCAGATGTAGCCAGAGAGTTAAGCTTGGGTGCCTTGCCCATCTGGCTCCCTTCTCTCCAGCAGACAGGCTCCCAGGACACATCCCTAGAAGGATCCATGCCTCTCCTCTGTCCAGAGCATGTCAGCTTCTCTCCTACTCCTTTCCTTCCTCTTCCCCACACTAGGCTCAGAGGATGAGCTTATCTTGAGGGCCTCCAGCCTTCTCATAGTGGGCCTTTAAGAGTCTGGCTTCTTATACCATCAAACCCACACTAGGCAGAGGAACTAGATTGACTGTTTGGGCTCCAATCTAGGTGCTGCTACTGACCGCTTTTCAAACACTGGATAATTTGCTTTACCTCTGGACTTCAGTTCCATCATTTGCAAAATGGAGTGACAAGACACCATCTACTTCCAAGGATTTTGTGAGGCTTGAGTGAACTGATGCCTATTGCTTGCTTTCTATAGGATCTACCCCATAATAAGGCCTCCAAAATTAGCCTCAAAGTTCTGTGGGGCTGGTTAACACTCAGAAGTAAATGACAACAAGCCAACAGAAAGGGTTGACCTTTCAGGGGGTCTCAATTCTTGAACTTCAGCAAAGTCAACCCAAAAGGCCTTAGCTGCTCCTACTTCCAGTTGCTGGGTTATGGCCCCAAGACAGGCCTCCTTGGGCTGCTCTAGTTCTTCCTGTGGGTGCAGGGAAGTGCTGTGCGTCCCACGTCCCACATGCTGCCCTTCAGCTCCCCTGACCCCACACTCTCTCCACCCAGTCAGCTCCTTCAGTCACCCAGTCTTCCTCCTCCCCACATTTGAGACCCTTCCTGACAAGGCCAAGCCCAGCCATCTCATGAACCAGTGGTGTACCCCGAAGAGCAGGGTGAGCCCATCAGTGGGCAGAGCACCAGGTTCTAGGACAATGGAGAGGGTGGGAGGGGATGACTGACACCAGAGCTGGGACAGGGGCTGTGACGCAAGTCAGAGAGGCATAGTGGCCAAGGGGATACAGGGAGCAGGAGGACATCTGTGCTATGTGGGACATGAAGAGCGAAGGAGCTGCAAAGGGAAGAGGCTGCAAAGAGCAGGGGCCTAAGGCTCGAACGCAAGCTGCATAGGGCTGTCACTCCTGCAGGGGGAAGCAGAAGGTGCTCAGGACTCAGCTCAGCGGGCTGGACCAGGCAGGCTCTGCATCTGCCCTGAGACACGCATGTTCCAAGGGTTCCTGAGCCCACTCTCCCCTTTTCTCCCTCTCCCCCGTGGTACCTTTGGCAAAGCACATGCTGGAATCTACTTCTCTACCTTCTTTGTTTTTTCTTAAATAGCTTTATGGAAGTATAATTAATATGCTATAAAATTAATTGTTAAGTATACAGTTTGAAGATTTCTTGTAAATTTATAGAGTTGTGCAGCCATCACCACAATCCAGTTTTAGAACACTTCCATCACCCCTAAAAGCTCCCTCATGCCCATTTGCTGCCAATAATTGCTCCCATCCCCAACCCCAGGCAACCACCCATCTGTTTTCTGTTTTTACCAATTAGCTTTTTCTGGATATTTCATAGATTCTATCTATATTTTCTCTGCATCTGGCTTCTTTTATTTATGTTTTTGAGGTTTATATATTTCATAGCATGTATCAGTACTTCATTCCTCTTTCTTGATGAATAACATTCCATTGCATGGATGTACCACATTTTATTTATCCATTTGCCAGGTAATACACATTTGTATTATTTCCACTTTTTGGCTAGTATGAATAACGCTGCTGTGAACTTGTGCAAGCTAGGTGTTGTGTGGAGACATGTTTTCATTCTCTTGGGTGGAAACCTAGGAGTGGAATTGCTGGGTCATATGGTAAATTCAGGTTTAACTTAAGAAACTGCCAATTCTCCAAAGTGGCTGTGCAATTGCACGTTCCCACTACTATACAAAGGTTCCATGTTTTTTAAAATTTAAATTTATAGCCATCCTAGTGCATGTGAAGTGGTACCTCACTGTGTTTTTAATTTGCATTTTCTTGCTGACTGATGGTGCTGAGCATCTTTTCAGGTGTGTGTCAGCCACTTGCATGTATTCTTTGCCAACATGCCTATTCAATATTTCCTCACTTTAAAAATCAAGTTGCTTGACTTTTTAAAAAAATATATTTATTTATTGAGAGAGAGAGAGGAAAAGAGAAAGAAAGCACAAGCAGGAAGGGCAGAGGAAGAGGAATAGAGAATCTGAAGTAGACTCCATGATCAGCGCAGAGCCCAACAGGACTTGATCTCACAACCCTGAGAGCACAACCCCAGCCAAAACCAAGAGTCAGTTGCTCAACTGACTGCACCTCCCAGATACCCCTGTTTGACCTCTTATTAACTGAGTTTTAAGGATTCCATATATTCTGACTATGAATCCCTTATTGGATTTACGAGGTACAAGTATCTTTTCTTTCATGTCTATGCCATGTCTCGTAATCTTCTGAAGAGCAAGAGGTTTAATTCCGATGAAGTCCAATCTATCAATTTTCTCTCTTATTGATTGTGCTTTTGGAGTCATATCTAAGAAATCTTTGCCTTAAGGTCACAATTTTTTTTTTCTGACATGTTTTACAGTTCTAGTTTTCAAATGTAGGTCTATGATCCATTTTGATTTAACATTTGCATGTGGTGTTAGGAAAGGGTGTGAGTTTCCTTATCTTTCTTATGGATCTCCAATTGTATCACCACTCCCTCTTCTTTCTAAATGAGTATTAAAAACCACCTCTTAGGATGGTTTCCCACCACCAACGGGACTCTGACCATCCATTTATCCTCAGGCGCCTCAAATGGGAGAATAATCTGACAGTACTTAAAGGGTGCTGAGGAGAAAGGTGTGGGGCTCCTCATCGTATCAGCCCCTTGCAGGGTCCAGAGCAAACCTCCTCTATCTTAGAGTCTGCTGCCCACTGTTGCACACCCAGGAAGAGAAGAGTGATGGACAACTGTGAGGGTGATGGGATGGAAGCGGGATTGCAGCCTCCCTTCCTCCCACAGAGGGGGTAAGAGGAGCTGAAGATGATGCCATGGAAGATAAAACACCCCCTTATTTGCCAAGCCCCATCCCTGGCTAATAGAAAGGCCATCGTCCTCCAGCTCTTGGCAGCTAGTGTTGGGAAGCAGGAAGAAGAGACATTCCATCACCTCCGGATACTTCATCAGGTCCACGTGAGCATCAGATAAGCTGATTTCCTCTCGGGCTCTTGGGTTGCACACTGACAGAGATGGGAAGATGAGGGTCCTGTGACTGGAGGGCGGGATGAAGACAACTACTCAGCAGCAGGCCTGCTCATCAGAGCTCCCAGAATACAGGCTATCGATTCTCATACAATCTACCCCTGTGCAGACAAAAGGAAAATGCCAGCAGACTCCCTGGCATTCTGAATGTCTGAATTCCCAGACAGGCACTGTTGCCAGGGGCTGGCAAAGCTGCCTTTGCCTCCAGGGAGGGCCGCAGGGACAGGGAACAGGGGAACTGAAGGTGTGGGGGCAGCCCTATCAGGAAATGCGGGGTCAGGGGTGGGAGGGTTCAGGCATTAGAGCACCAGGCTCCTGTACCCAGCCCCTCATGTTTCTTCCTTTAGAGGCAAACAGGGACACCTGGGTGGCTCAGTGGTTGAACATCTGCCTTCAGCTCAGGGCATGATCCTGGGGTCCTTGGGTCGAGTCCCATATCGGACTCCCCGTGAGGAGCCTACTTCTCCCTCTGCCTGTATTTCTGCCTCTCTCCGCGTGTCTCTCATCAATAAATAAATGAAATCTTAAAAAGAGAGACAGACAGACAGACCACCAAACACTTCCAGAAATCTCTCCTAACCTGATGAACACCCACAGCTCCTAGCAAACTCTAGAAAGCTTTCAAAGAAAACAGCTCGCAGAATAACAAATGTATTCCAGCCATGGGTCCTTCTGAGCAGCTGGCTGAGTTATGTGTGGTGGTGGCCTCTCTCTCTTGGCCTCTCCCTCCTAACTCCTCAACACTGCACTGCTGCCTTGCTTGCCCCTCTGACATGTTCACATGGCCTTTATCTAGAGGTTACATGTAGCAAGAAGAAAGGACAGTTGCCCATCATATAAGAATTTTTTTTTAAGACTGATTGATTAATTGGAGAGAAAGAGTGTGAGTGGGGAGGGAAAAGGGGGAGAGTGAAAGGGAAAGAGTCTCAAGTAGACTCCACACTGAGTGTAGAGCCCACACAGGGCTCGATCTCACAACCTTGAGATCATGACCTGAGCCAAAACTACGAATAGGGTGCCACCCAGGCACCCCATATCATATAAGAATTAGAAAGAGCCCTGGTAATGACCTGTGTCATCTCTATATGTGCAGGTGGGGAAACTAAGGCGTGGGGGGAGATATTTGGCCCAATCCCACAGCACAGGAGCCTGAACCAGGCCCAGGTCAGTGCTGCTGCTTCTGGGCTAATGACCAGCACATTCTCAGGTGGCAAACACATCAGTGGATTTTGATAATGAAGTGATTTGAGATCTAATTAAAACTGTTTTGTTCAGTAGCAGATGGATAAGAATATTCCTAAAAGCAGGGCTTGCTTTTTACTTATTCAATTAAACCCCAGAGTACTAAGTAAAAATTCAAGGAATAGAATTAACTCTAGAAAAAAAATCATGCAATGGTTTTGCATATGAAATCTGGGACTATAAAGTCTGGAAAGAAAAAACTGAAAGCCTATAGAAAGTTCTAAATTTGCATTTGTTCAATTATTCACTCATTAATTCAACATATTTCTATTGATTGAAATGCATCAAGTATATTTAAATCTATGAGCTCATGATGATACTTAAAACAAAAATCCTAATTGGTCAACTTTGGAGGATGTAGGAACCAGACTGTTATCCTGAAATCTGATAAAAGAAAGAATCAAGCATTTCTCTGCCATTCTTATACAAACTATACCTCAGGGTAACCAAATAACTAATGAGGGTAAGCTTCTTCTAAAAGTATTCCAGCTAATATATGCAGAAAGAATGACAGAATTAGAATGTTAACATTTTGTAAACTCAAATGAAATATTGGATCTGGATGAAAAGAATCAATCCCTCTAACATCACAGAGGGACAACCAGGGACACCATGCCTCCTGACAGAAGACTGTGAGCCTGCAGTGGTATTATTTTCCAAAGGAACAAACCTGAGTCTAATCAAACCTCTTCCAATTGCAAGAAATGCAGAGGACAGAGGAACATGTTAAGCAACACCACTGGAATGCAATTAGCAAACCTAGACTATAGGATACCCTGCTGGACCTAGTTTCCTCAACAAATAGGTTTGAAGAAAAAGTAAGAGAGTTGCAGAGAGAGCTATGATTATCAGAGGCTCAAAAGGCACCAAAAATCAATTGTAATTTAAAGACCTTCTTTAGGGCCTACTTCAAATAAACTTAAAAAAAAAGGCAAGACATTCAGTTCTGAAAACTCACTGGATATTCAATGATATTAAGGGATTACTATGAATTATGTGATAATGGTATTGTAGTTATTTTTTTTCCTAAAGAACCCTTATCTTTAAGAGATATACACTGAAATATCACAGATGAAGTGATATGATAACCAGGATTTGCTTCAATACAGGGGGATAGATGAAAACAGATTGGCCTCGGGTTGATAAATTGTTGAAGCTGAGTGATACATAGAAGAGGGTTCATTATACTATTCTCTCTACTTCTGTATATGTTTGAAAATTTCCATCATAAATATGTTAAAAATATATTTTTGAGCTCCTATGAGGTGGCAGGTGCAGAGGATGCAACAATGAGCTAGACAAAAAATGAAATTGCTCTCATAGAGCTCATGGGGCTTCCATTCTAGTGAGGAGAGAAGGGGAGGAGATGGACAATAAATTAATGCACAAAAAAATTTCATTGATAAATGCCTTGAAGACAACAGAACAGGGGAAATGAAAGGACAGGAATGAGGAGTAGAGGGTGCTTTAGACTTTAAGTTTACAGCCAGTCACACAAAAGATCAGAGGAAATAATTCTCTAGACAGAGGGAATAGTGTGCAAAGGTTTCAGGTAAGAATGACCTTAGGGTAGTAGGAATAGCAGGAAAGTCAGTGTGGCTGCACCTCTGTGGGCCTGGACAGAGCAGAAGGATATACCTCAGAGCACAGAGTGGGGTCTGGTCAAGGAGGGCTGGTAAGAAATTGATTTCATTAAAAAGAGAGGCATGGTAGACTGGGCTGAGCCCTGCAGTGGAGATGGAACAAAGCAGAGACAAGAATGTATTCTCAAGGTGGGGCCAACAGAATTTGGTGAAGTGGAAGCAGGGCTAGGGAAGATATTAAGTTAAGGAAAGGAGTCAAGAATGTCTAGACCAGGCCATAAAACTAAGCTGGAACCCACTTCGGGGTCCAAGTCCCTGCTCCGCTGTGTCGGGTATACTTGGACCCAAGCTCGAGCTTGTAAATAAACCCTTGTGTGTTTGGAAAAAAAGAGAATGTCTTAACTTCCAAAAAAAAAAAAAAAAAAAAAAAAGAATGACCTAACTTTCTTGATTCAACACCTGGATCTGTGATGGTGCCATTTATTGAGATGCTAAAGAGTGGGGAGCAATCGATGTGAAGGAGAAAAATCAAGAGTTCCGAGTGGGATGCATTGAGTTTGAAAAGCTTATTAGCCATCGTAGGGGAGATGTCAAGTCAGCAGGTGAATATATGACTCTTGAGCTCAGGTCTTGGCTGGAGATGTAAATTCTGCAGTCATTAGCATATAGATGGTATTTAGAGCTATGAGCTTTTTCACTCATTACCAAAATAAAGTACTAAGAGGAGCACCCTCCCACTTTCTGAAGCCATCACTGAACCTCAAATGAAATGGTGTTAGAACAGAAAGAGGTGTCAACCTGTTTTAAATTGTCAACCCCCAGAGTCCAGTATGGAAGACTGTGCACATTCTGATCTAGCACATTATCTTGTCATATAACTGCAGCTCCCCTTTATGAATTCTTGGAAAAACCCACATGAGTCCTTCCAACTTTGAATATATCTCAGTGTATTCAAGCCCTACCATCTTTAAAGACTCTTTTAAAAGGTCATTCTATTCTCATGAAGGTGTCCTGTCCTTCAGACTAGCTGGAAACAATTTTCCACTCCTCTCTATATATGCCTTCCTTTGAGATCGTACTACTCTCAGCCTTGTGATGTGGTTATGTGGGTGCAGTCTCCCTCAATGAGGCTCTGATGTCCCCAGGAGCAGAGATTGTGTTAGCCTCACCTGTGTCCCAGCATGAACAGGATGGATATTTGAAATCTAGACCTCCTTAGCAGTTCTACCAGCAAAACATACTCAATTGGTGAAGAAAATTCGCAAGACATGTGCCAAAGCCGAACCAGATGAGGTCAGCAAGGGAAGGTGGGCAGTGGGCAGGTCTCCTTAGCCTTTGAGAAAGACCCTCAAGGAAGTGATCTTGCTGATGCCAGAAAGCCTCCAGATTTGTGGAGAGAGAGAAAACAGACCAGATAGATCAACTGGCCCAAATGGCCATACTTATGCTGTAATATAATGAACACTTGCCCATATGCACCATTTTTTACTACGTGCAAAATAAAGCCTGCAGTCTGATGTCCCTTTGCATCTACCTGTCTCAGGTCCAGAACTCTGTCTTTCATGCCCCATGCCCACCTCCAAACCTGCTATCCAACATGTAACTCTCAATCTATATTTTAAGAATGTAAAATATTGCAAACACTTGTCTAAAATTATAAAATCCAATGGCCTGGTCAGTTCTACTGCCACTAGTGCTGGTAGCTGAGCCCAGAGACACCTGGCTTTCTACCTCTGACATGATCAAAGACCAAAGCCCTACTGATCTGGGACAAGTCAGGAGGATTCTTGGATTCTTGGCAGAGTGGCCCTTCAATGCTGCCCAAGAGAGGAACGTGGGCATCCCTGAATGTCAGATCAGCCAGGAGTAAAAATCAGAAAAGACCCACAGGCTAAAACAGAGTCTCTTTCCAACATGTAGGCCAGACTGATGGACTTTTATTTGGTGTGCCTATAAAACCTCACCGATGTGTGAGGTTCACTCTGGGAGGCATACTTCCATACACAAGGTTGGATAATGTGGCCCCTGATCCACACAGCATCACACACAGACAGAAGACCAGTTCCAGGACTGTGGTTTCATTCACATTGTTTGAAATTGGCAGCATTCACATTTTACAATATTTCTTTCATAGTTAAACTAATTTAGGAAATGCTGCATAGCACATCTCCCTCCAATAGATTCAGGCTACATCTTCTTTGAAAGGCTCTGGAAAATCCCATAATAAAGAAACCTATTTGTGTTTTATTTAGGGATTCTCAGTCATTCGACCACACAATTACTGTGTCTCACATTTGTATGATAACACACTTGGGGAAACACTACTCAACACTTCCATGATCAAACCAGTTTAACTTTTAGCAGTACCTCATGTCATTGTGACTTAAGCAATTATCAAAATCTTTAATACAAGGTCCCCAATGTCCTGTTTCAGAGAAAGATCCAGAGGCTTAGAGTGATTTAGTGAGTGACCTAGGAACACAAAGCTGGTTATAGTAGAAATCACAATAGGACCCAGATCTCCAGAAACCAGACCAGTGCTTGGGCTCTGGGAGGACATGTCTGAGTGAACATGCCAGGCCTGAGCCCACAGAACCTACAGTCA